>NC_134020.1:12989250-13359250 GCF_040712315.1 Castanea sativa
ATAGACGGTCATCTTGAATAATGGTCGTCAATTCGACAGTCAGGGATTCAGATCCTTCTGCTCAAGCCTTGGCATTAGAAACAAATACTCCTCCCCAGGACATCCTCAAGCCAATGGACAGACTGAAGTAACAAATCGAACATTGCGAAAGATCATCAAGACTCGATTAGTGGGGGCAAAGGGAGCATGGCCTAAGGAGTTACCAAGCGTTTTATGGGCTTATAGAACCACAGCAGAAACCCCAATAGGAGAGACACCTTTCAACCTGACATATGGCACAGAAGTAGTCATCTCCACTGAAATAGGGCTTACCAGCCTCAAGAAGGAGTTCTTTGACGAACACAGTAATGACGACTAATTGAAGCTAAACCTAGATTGCTTGGACGAAGCCAGAGACCAAGCCTTTCAAAGAATGATCAAGTACCAAGAATATTACCGAGTACTACAACCAGAAGGTAAAGCTCAAAAGGTTCGACATCGGAGACCTCGTCCTACGAAGAGTGATGCCTACAACAAATGATCCAGCATAAGGCAAGTTAGGGCCAACATGGGAAGGACCATATAGAGTCGTCCACTACTCTTAACGAGGAAGCTATCACCTGGAAGATCTGGACAAGAACAAATTACCTCGTCTGTGGAACGTTGAACATCTAAAGAGGTATTACAAGTAGGAACTATAGCCCATATGTAAGCAATCAGTGATGTATTATGCTTTTTAAAGCAGATCAATAAACGTATTATTTATTGTTTAACATATTCTGCTAATCTTTTTCCTCATGTCTGATCTAAATCGCCGACTGGATGCAAACTTTCCAACCAAGTTAAAATGATAAGATTTCTCAAGAGGATGTAAATTGTTTTAACAAAAAAAAAGAAAAAGAAAAAAAAGGCAATAAGATTCCTTAAATGGATGTACATCGTCCCAACCAAGTTAAAATGATAAGATTCCTTAAGAGGATGTAAATCGTTTTAACTAGAAAAAGAGAAGACGATAAGATTCCTTGAATGGATGTACATCGTCCCCACCAAGTTAAGACTATAAGATTCCTTAAAAGGATGTAAATCATCCAAACAAGTGTAAAGACAATAAGATTCCTTAAAAGGATGTAAATTGTCCAAACAAAAGCAAAAACGATAAGATTCCTTGAATGGATGTAAGTCGTCTAACTAAAAGCTAAGGCGGCGAGGTTTTTAAGACGAAGGAAGGTCGCCCCACTAAGGCCGAGGTGATAAAACGGCAAAAAAAATTCATAAGAGGGAAAAACATTTTACGAAATTTTTATAAGTCCCTAAATGAACGAAAGGCATACCCCAACAAAGCAAAGATGATGAAGCACAATTCATGGCAAAACAAGAAGTATTCAAAAGCAACATGAACACAAGGAAAATAAACACACACACACACACATATGAAAGAGTTGTAAATTGTTCAAAAGCCCTAAAACAGGTAGGCACCCAAAAAAAAAGGGGGAAAGTAGGTAATAAAACAAAGAAACTATGCCCCAGGAGCATCAGGCACTAGAGGATCCTCACCTACAGCTGCAGTGGCCTAGACAACCTGAGTAACCTACGCTGCCTTATCCGCCTTGATCTCCTTATCAATAGCTTCGAAGTCTAGATCCTCCAAGTCTGTCTCTGGATCATGTTTCACTAGGTATCTTCTCAACAGCTCAAAACCCTTGAAGTACCAGCCAAACTAAATTGCATTATATTCATCCATGAGTTGAAAGGCTTGGACGGCCTTGGCCATGGTGCTCTTTATCTTCTGATTGGCCACCGCAAGTTGTTTGTCCCTCTACTTAACCAACAGATTCTCTACACTCAACTGCTCAGACAAAGCTTGAATTTTCTCCTTGGACGTATTGTTGTCATCCATTGCTGCTGTCAAGTCCTTCCTCAAACCAGAAGCTTTAACCTCCAGCGCCTCCACCTTGGAAGTGGCCATCACAGCCTTTTCCTCATTTATCAAGTATTGGGAGATAATATGCATCGTCTCCCCCAACACCTAGCAACCAAAACCACGCAATAATCAAGGTTAGTTGAGATAATTTTGGTGGACGAAGAAACGAGGAAAAGGAAGAAAGCTACCTGGATGAGCTTATGAACATGGCGGCTCACCATCTCATGGGAAGGCATGCCTGAAATTTCCTTTCGTTCCTTAGGCGTCACAACCTCATTAGCTTGAGCTAAAGCCGTCCCAACGTCCGCTCAGAAACTGGCTTCTACCTTCTCCTTCCCTTTATCTCCCATCTTGTGCATTTTTGCACGAGGAGTAACCTCCTTGATGGAAACACCCGGGGAAGCAACACGTCCTTTGTCCACGTCAGGGGTGAACAAACCTTTCTCCGTCACTTCCTTCTCTTTTTCCATCTTGACGACCTTCAACCTCTACTAACCAATACTAGAGAAGGGCTCATTCTTCTTTGTCTTGATCCGAGCATACAACTCCTGGTTAAATTTAGCTATCATCTCTACAAAAAAAAAAAAAAATAGAAACAACAAAGAAGTCAAAAAAAAAGGGGGAAAGGAAGAAAGACTTTCCACTTTCATCCTAAGATGACCTACTTTTCTTCTCTTCTCAACGCGTGGCACGAAGGACGTAATGAGAAGGCTCCAATCCCAAATAGTGACGAGCTAAAGTCTAGGGGTCAACCAGCTCGTCAAAATCGTCAATGGTGCTTGCATACTTAACAGCTTCTCGAACACACTCCTCGAACCTACACAAGGTCAGAATGGACGAACAAAGTAAGTAATAAAAAAAATGCGTCACATAAGAGGCAAACACACCAAGTTGAGGGGTCTCCCACCAACGCATCAGCCTAGGGACATCCCCTTAAAATCGTCAGAAAAGGTTCCCAACCATCACCCAACACAAAGAAATATCTAGACTTCCAATAACGGGGGGATGAAGGAAGATCGACGATGAGCCGAGACCTTCTATCCCAAGGCACAAGCTTATAATACCTAAACTCTTTGGATTCTTCAGACGGTAAAGGTAGAAGAATTCATTTAACATGATCATATCCCCGTCAGCTATGGTCATCCCAATCACCATACAACTTATGACAATTCTCCACGAATTCGGCATAAGCTATCCTGGAGCTATATTCAGGTAATGAAGGAGTTCCATTATAAATGGGTGGACAGAAAATCTAAGGCCACACAAGAACGTAGCCTCATAGAAACAAACCTCACCATGGGCGAAAGCACAAGACTTCTCACCCTTCCTAGGAAGACGAGCCCTGGTCTCCTCAAGAAACTGGAACCTATCCCTGAATCTACTAAAGGTACCTTCCCTCAAGGACCACTCTTCTTTGAGGGCGTGGAATGATCGGGGTGTGGCAAAAAGGGAGGTTGGGAAGATGAGGGTATGGAAGAGGGTACGGAAGTAACTGTGTCCATCTCGGCCCCAACCATGCTAGCACTAGATGACAGACCTATCTCTAAGTCACTCGATCTAACCTTAGAACCCATATTTTTCCCTCTTTAAAGCCTCTCGCACAGACCTAAACCAATCCAAGGATTGGTGCAACAATGGGTATAGATTACCCAACACTAAACCTAGGCTACTATCACCTAGAACGAAATCCCCAACCCACAGGAGAGCCTAATGAGGCACCAAAATGAGCAAAAAAGAAGGCAACAGAGGGGGAAATGCACCTAATATCAAAATAATCAACCATCAAGCACAAAGAAAGGGAAGAAACAAAAATCTAAAAGGAAAAAAGAGCACAAAGAAAGGGAAGAAATAAAACTCTAAAAGGCAAAAGGAGTAGAAAGAAAGGGGCGTACTTGAGAAAAAGGAGAAACTGGGAAATCAAAGAGCAAGCGCAAAAGGAAAGTGAAGAAGTGAGAAGAGGAAGATAAGGGGATAAAAAGGTCACCTCGAAAAATGTAGGAAAAGCTGAAAGGTCTCATCAGAACCGAGACCCCTCAGCTGACCTAGGTGTGACACGTGGCCACACCGCACGCCATGCCGCCGCTGAGCAATTAATGCGGAGGGGTGGAACCCCAAGAGCCATAACCGCCAAAAAAAAAACTCTTCATATTCCCATGGTTGTCCCAAAATTGGACGACCTTAGAATAGGAGGGCAGCCGATAGGCTTGGCAATATCCTCGTCTAGAATAGGGGTCATTGGATGAGGGAAACATCAGTCTTCGTTCAATATAGCATCTGTCGGATGAAGAAAAAGCCATTCACTCACAATCAATGGCATGGCGTTACACAATAGCAATAAGTCTCCTTACCGTTGGAGAGACGACGATCCACTCATTAACACCTCATAGAGGCATTACAAATACCACATTAAAGCCACCATTAAAACACCTCCAACGACAAGGAGGAGGAAGCAAGTGTATATATACAAGCACCTCAGGACCTGAGGAGGTACTTAGTTCTAACCGAAATACTTTGATACTTTGATATTGAGCCCTTTTTTCTCTCTCAAATATCTGAATTTACCATCGGAGGCTTTGTGGCAAGCACCACACCGGTGATCTCTACTTCTGCCATTCTGCATTTATTCTTGCAAGGCTTTTGACATTCTTGGACGACTCTCCCTCTAGACGATCATTTTGATAGACGATTTCAGCATCATCACACTCTACATAAACACATCCAACATTTGGTGAAATCCACAAAATACTACTAAGTTTATAAAATACACTCGTTCAAAGCCTCAAAAGCCACTAAACATGTGCAACTACAGTACACCCAAATAGCATGCATACGGTAAATTCAACAATTTAACCATTATTTTAACACTTCTTCTCATACATGGGCCTAAATTTCTTCCTAATGAGTGGGACTCAAAAGGTAAAAATCAACATTTTAAATAAAAAAAATAGAGTAAAGACAATATTTTAATTTATGATCACATTTAATATCAAGATAAATTACCACTTGTTCCAAAAATTTCAACTCTTTTATTTATTTATTTATATTATAAAATTTGAAACCGGTCTGAAAAAAAATGTTACCCTTTCGATACCTACTAGTTAGTAATTAATCATAGAAATTAAAGGCCTTTTTACATACATTACATTGTTAATTTTGTATGAAAACCTACAAATTTCATGACGTTTTTAAAAAAAATTTAAGGAAACAATAATGGCATTTATCATAATGAAATTTTCATATATTTGAAAAGACTACCAAATAGGATACTGAGCTAGAAACCATAACAACACGAAAGACTTTGCCTTTTGCTTTATTCATTGGAACAAAATGACCTCTATACTGCTAGTTTTTTTTTTTTTTTGGTTGAGATAGTTACAATATGTTGCTACTTTTATAGCTCTGTTTCTTTATCCTTAAACTCCCAAGCACTTTGTGAATAGGGAAGTGTCAATTAAGTTACAATTTCGTTTTCCCTTCCCCTATTCCAAATCAAAAAAAAAAAAAAAAGTTACAATGCCCTTGACAAATACTGTTAGTGCCAGATACATAATTAACCAGTTTCTAATAAAATTGCTATACAATTTTATTAATTAGGATTTTTACCTTCATCGCTTAAAATAGAAGATCTCACTAATTTACAATCTATATAAAGTTGAAGTTGTTTAACTTTTGGTTAAGATCTCACTAATTTATATCTATATAAAGTTGAAGTTGTTTAACTTTTGGTTGATATTATAATATTGTGTCACATAAGCTTCTGAGACATTCCAATTTTACATGTTACTATTTTTATTTATTTTTCAAATTTTGATTTTAATTTTATTCTACATTTAAACCGCCCCCCCATTAGAATCTTCATACACTTTATTTCTTTAAATATTATACTATATTTTTTTAAAAAAAAATAGAGTAAACTATATAATTTCATATACAAATATAATCATAATAAATACCTATTAATAACTACCATAGGTTGAAACTCTCTAAAAAAAATATTTAGCATAATTATCAAAGTTCATATCTATATATATAAAAAAAAAGGGTTAAAAAAATCATATTAAGTTAAAATACTTACTAGTTTTTATTTTTAGAAGATAGATACCAACTAGTTAATTAAGTTTGTGGTGAAAACTATTGTTTATGTGAGAGGAACACCATTATTATATTATACCATCTTTGAATGGCATTAGTAACTCTTTTTTTTTTTTTTTTTTTGAGAGAGAGAGTTTCAACTTATGGTGTCCGCTCCTGATGATAGCTCTTTATCATCAGACCAAGACACCAATGAGTTTTTGATGCAGGCGAGAATTGAACCCTAAATCTCTTATTTAACCATCAGAAACTTTACCAGTTGAGTTAGTTAGAACCCACTAATGGCATTAGTAACTCATGCGTGCTAATAACTTTATAGCTGAACTAACATTTCCTAGTGTTTCTAACAGAAGCATCTACCATTAAACTCTCCATTCTTGTATTGTAACTATGAAAGAAAAAAAAAACCCTCATACAATATAATCTATGGGAAAGAGTTCAAAGAATTATGCACTTTTTTTTAATAGATACAACACTATTTTAAATTTAAGATATTCGTTTTATAATAATTTTTTTTTTCATTAAGTTATGGGCAAGGATTTATACAGGTGTGCAGGAGTTATGTGAAACCATCAGAATCTCTCTCTCTCTCTCTCTCTTCCTCCTCCTTTGTTCCTCTTACCGAAAACCACAGCCACCTTAACCCATTCAAAAACTCTTGTTGTCGATCCCACAAACCACTATTTATCATTTCTAACCGATCCCCCAACCCACCTCTTCACTGCTAAGAACCATCGCAAAAAAACTCAAGTACACATGTAGAGGATTTTAATCTTGGAATGAGATTTGTTTATCTTATATCATTGCAAAAATCCAGATAACATGAAAAACTTCAAAGATCCAACTGCAATAAGGAATCCTCCAGAAATGCATGCGTTAGCTCCGATTTGTGCATAGTGGGGAATTTTTTAATTAATGAAACTCACGATTTCCTCTTTTATGATTCTTTTAAGATTTTTTTTTAGACAGTTTCAATCTATAACGTCCACTCCTGATAATAACTTTTTATTTTCAGACCAAGATACTAATCAGTTTTTGATATATGCGGGAATTGAATTCATTATCTTTTATTCAACTATTAGAAATGGGGGTGTCCATGGGTCGGTCCGGGTTGGGTTTGTGCCCAACCTGCAACCTACTTGATAGAATCGGGTGGTGAATGTTCAGACCCGCGGCCGATCGGCGAGAGAGTCAAATCGGAGCGGTCGGGTTGTCTACAGTAGAAAAATCTGGAAAATTTATTTTTCTCAGGTGAAAATTCGCAAAATCCGATGGAGATCTCACCGGATCTAGTGAGATCTCACTAGATCTAGTAAGATTTCCACCAGATTTGGCTGAGATCTCCCCAAATTGGGTATAAATCACGCTAGATCTCAAGTAATTTTCCATAAAACTCGCTAGAAAAAGCTTGAATCGCCAGTTTTGTAAGTCTCCGGTCGGGTCGGTTGAGGCAGGTTTTAGAGGAGAGAAACCGCCAACCGACCCACCGGACTCGGTTTTTGGGCTTTGTAACCCGCCGCCGAACACCGAAGCTCACGGATCGGTCTTGAGTGGGTTGGTTCAGGTCGGGTCTGGTCGGGTGGAACGGGTCTGGGTCTGGGTGGACAGTCCTAATTAGAAACTTTACCAGATGAGCTAACTAGAACTCACATTTTAAGAAAAATATTAGTTACATAACACTTTCATAGCAAATTATATGTTACAAATTACTACTAGTGGTTAAAAATATAATGTTAATAGTGAACCAAATTATAAATAACTAGCCTCTGAACACGCGCTTACGCAAGTGTTCAGAGGCCCTTTTATTTTATTTTTTTGTAAAGGATAATAATTTACATTCATTACAATTTGAGATACTGTATTTTTCAATCACAAAAAATTCCTAGGGATGTGATGAGTAATATGTGTTTGTGTGTAAAATAATTTTACAATATATATTTTTATTATTGAAGATTTAATAAACATGTAGCTATCCACAAATTTGTAAAAAGAAATGACCAGGTAGGCTTTTTTGGATAGAAAGTGGGATGGTGTTTTTTTTTTTTTTTTTCAAATTAAAAACGTGGGTAGATAACTTTTTTTTTTAACAGGGTAGATAGCTTCTTCTTCTTTTTTATAGAACGTGGGTTTTTTTTTATTAGGTTTCTTGTTTTAATTTTTAAAAAGAAGTTAAAAGCAGTTTAAATTGTAATCAAACTTGCATATAATCTATTTAGTTTTTATTTTTTGGATAAACTTGAGGATGTTTTTGATGGAAATATGCATGTACGCAGCGGAAAAATAACGGATCTACTTCATTCATAAATGTTAAGATGCACTATGTAAGTTTCAGAATTTGAGAACAAGATAATGTACCTTGGAGCAGTGAATTTCAAAACCGAAGATCAGAAGCACTTAGGAAAACTTTCAATCTTCACTCCAATTTCACTAACACCCAAGATGTGTGGTCTCTCAATCAGTTCCAAAGGGAGAATGTCAAAGTGTCTAACACTTCTTACACCACTTCGCAATAGTGTTCTTACAATTCTTTACCGAAAATTCTGTATGTTTCTCCCTTTTTATCTAACTGATTATCTAATTGGGCTGGCCTTTTGGGCCTTTCCAATTAGGTTTAAGTGTGTGGCTTGGAGTGGGACCAAAAGGGACCAATAACACACTAGCTCCAATAGGCATTGGACTTTTCTGTCAACTCTTGACAAGTCCAAAGTTACCATTAACTATATTTAATACCACTATATAAATATAGTTGCACTCTAGGCCTTATTTATAAATTATATCCTAAGACTTTATTGTACATGCAACCCCTTCATAAAATATTCGTAGTAACACAAAGTTATGAATGTAGACTGTCACTTTGTAAATTACTACATCTTATCCTTGAGTACCCGATTTAATCCTTTAAATTATTCATCATGTATTTATGAAATTCAATTCCATAAATATATACTTTAGTAATTCCTTACTAAAGTGGTTAGGCCTAAATCTCTGAATAACAAACCCATTAAACTTATCTCAAAAGAATATTTTGCATCTCCGTTAAGAAACTATGAATTCCATCTTGAGAATATATGTTCCATCAATACTAAATGTGGTTGCCTAACATATTGAGGTTTTGACCGTAACTTTAGATCTCATTCTTGATATATCAAAACAACTTACACTTCATGATCAAGTCCATTATTCTCTTAGGATTAAGAGTTCATATAAATATAAGTCGTGAGTTTATTATTCATTTGACAGTCGTTAGGAGAATAATAAATCTCGCAGCGGTTCAGTTCAATATGTTTTAACTCTTAAAACATATCAACATACCAACTAGAAATCTTCATTTCCATGATCAAGAAAAATCATCTTAGTTGATATGTTATAGTCTTCGCAGATGAAATGCCCAATTTCATTACCGACTACGAACTACATTTTGAGTTTACAAGGAACTTGTGATTTACATCTTCTGTGACTAAATCACATACAATGCATTTCATGGACTATATGATAATGTCCCAATATTAATGTTACCATTATTTTAGATAAAATAAAACAACTTTATTAATCATGACATTAAATTATACATAATGTCATACATAATAACATACATAGCATCATACAATAGGATTTAAGGGCACACATCCTAACAGTTTTTAAATAAAATGATTTGAAGATAAATGTGAGAATGATTTAAAAAAAAAAACAACAACAACAAACGTATAGTTGCTTTGAAGAAGTGGGTTAGGGGAAGAGTGTTCCTATCTTGTAGGTAATGTCTTAGTACAAGTTAGATATGTATTTTTACCAAACTATTCTTTAGTTTTGTTTTTACTTAAACCTAGGAGTGTAGGGGTATTTTGGAAAAAAAAATCCTTAAAAAAAAACTGTTTTTTAGTGGTAGTAGCACAAATAAAAAAACTATGTTTTTATTTATATATATAATTTTTATTTTGAGAATTTAATTTATCAGTGGATAAATAAATTTTAAAATCAATAAGAGAGTGACCCTATTTTTTAGACAATATTTTAGTGGAAGTTTAAATTGTTTTTTTATCGAATTGTCCATTAATTTTGTTTCTACTTAAATATATGAATGTAAGGGTATTTTTGGAACAAAAAAAATCCGATTCAAATAAGAAAAATCTCTTTAATAGTAATATAAATAATAAACTAACATTTAAAATTTGTTATTAAAATATTATAAAAACATTATGCACTGTTAAACGACTGAGCTTTGTTTTTTTTGTTTTTTGTTTTTTTTTTTTTGGGTAGAAGGCCGAGATTTGTTGCAATTGCAACGTTACTGCAATCGCGTTAATAATTAGGCGACCACCACACCTTTTAAAAGCCACTTTTTTCCACACGGTGAGTGACCAAAATGGAAAAGGCAAAGATAGGCCCACCCGGTTTGCAAATCTGAATGCTGGAGCACCAGTATCAAGCTTGTACAGCATCAATACACCTTAGCATTACCAAATTAAATAAAATATCAGTGACTCATTATTTAATTTTTGATTAAAAATAATAGAGGAATTGTGGGGCCAGAAATAAAGCCAAAATAGGTGACGTAGAAGAAAGGGAAATCAAATGGCTCCAAGAGATCCTCTAAGAAAAGCAAAAGCCTCCAAAAGACAGCTAAGCCGGCCCTCAAATTGGGCAGTATCTGGAGGCGGGAGAATTAAGCGGGATATTTTTTTTCTTTTTGTAAATCTGACCGGTTACCTTGTTCAAATGAAACCTTTCCTGTCACCGGCATTTACCGGTAACTGCGAGTCTACAATGGACTTCATATACCCAGTATTCACGTGACTTTCACCTGACTCAACCCTTACCTGTCTGCCGCCAGTCACTCTATGATTGCGAGCAAGGAAAGGATAAGGAGAGTGCGGCCATGACGTGCTTACCATGAGTCCATTACCCACGTGGGGTTTTTTCCCCCTAAAAGTAATTAAATAATGAGAAGGGGATAATCTATATATATATATATATATATATATATATATATATATATATATATAAAACTGAAACTTTTTAAACTTTCACAATTTTCTATGTCAGTATAATATATATATTTTTAAATAAATACAAAAAAAAAATATAAACGAAAAATAAAACTTTTCTAAAACTTGATAAACGCAAAACCAGCTCTTTGCCTTCTCCTTAAACTTCTTCTACCAGCTCCCCTAATGCTCATTCCTTAGTCCCATAGCAAAGCACACCTTCCATCCAAAGACGCACCACTTCTTTCATCAAAAACACAAATTCCTCAACCAAAATCCACCATACCCACAAACGAGATCTCCTTCCTCAGATTCATTGCAAAGCCCTCCTTCCATCCAAAGACACACCACCTCTACCACCAAAAACACAAATTCCTTAATCAAAGCCCACCATACCCACAAACCAACAGAGATTGTTTTTGCCCAATCCCCTTATCCTTCCTTCAAAATGCAGACCCACCAACATCCGCAAGCCACAAACCACCGCAGACCCACCAACAACCATAAGCCAAAAACCACCCACATGCAGCCTCAACAACCCACAAACGCTACTGAGAACAACGCATCCCAACCCAGCCCATTGAAACCGGCCCATCAATTATGTCGGTCGGTGATACACCATCACACCCAGCCCAGCCCATCGAAACCGGCCCAAAGGTAACTAAGTTTGGTTAGAAATCAATGTTTTTTTTTTTTTCCATTTATTTTTGTAGATAAGTTTTGGTAATCAAATTTGTTTAGAAATCTGTAACTTTAAACAAATTTAATTAGGACTCTATAACCATTATCTTATAAATAGTTTTTGCGATAATCTTTATTCTTTTTATTTAATATGTATATTTTCTGTGCACCAAACCAATTCATGGCTGTTCAATTTATAATTCTTTGTACATTTGTGTTGTTCCTTCCCTGCAACAACAAAGCAAGTTTCATTCTTAATTTTTGTTCTTCCATTCACTTTTATTTAGATTTAATATTCCTAATTAATTTATGCTTTTTTATTGCCTTTCTCTTCAGTTTTTTCCTCCATTCGAATCAAGGTTAAAGGTATGGTATTCGTTTGCCTCTGTACTAAATTTCTAAATTTTTTTAGTGTAGGGTTAACTATTTGTCTATGTACATCTAATTTATAAATATTTCAGTGTTCTCTTTACATTTAAAGAACTCATGAAACTCAATTTGAATTGTAACTTATCATGTATAAATAGTTTTTTTTTGTTTTTTTGTTTTGAATTTTAAGTAATTAACAATTGCATTTGTATGTTGTTAAGACACACAATCCAAATAAAATTGTAAACCAGTCATGAAGGTTGGTTGACTTTTACTCTGTTTTAATGATCATGTTGATTATGTGTGTGCTTTACCTATAAATAATTGCATGGTTGTATCTTCTGGAGTTTGATTTTTACAGACTTAACTTGAAAGTTTTAAAGCTAGAACTTGCATGAGCACATTAACCATCCTGCCCCAAGAGGCGGATTTCATAATAGCTAAATCTCCAAGTTCTAAGTCTTTTTACCATGAAATCTTAAGTAAGTGACCAGGAAGACAGGGAAAGCCCTGAAATAGCAAACATATATGCTTGGCAGTATTTAAAACATGAGCATTAAGAACCTTGGTTCTCAAATCTTCTTATTTATACTAGATTAACTTGATTAACAATACTGGGGATTATGACATGTTCTAATTTTGCACCTAATATGAAGATCATTGATGGCAAATGTGATAAAACTTATTTTTATCACATGCGCTTTTTTTTTTTTTTTTGATAAGCCAATACATGCACTTATATTATATGAACTTACACTGTAACATTGGAAAATTTGAACAGAGGAAATGAAATAAAGCTTACACTTTGTGGATCAATTGCAAATCAAGTTGAGGAGAGCTTCTTTACTGAAAATCCATGTCCTTTTATCATAATAGCTACATGTTTGATTGTCAAGACTTTTAAAGGCAAGTTCATTTCTCTTTTCTATTTCTCTTTATAAGTAATTATGCACCCAATCCTTGAAGACAAAAACCATCTTTTGAACTACATGAGAAATCATCCAATGGTTTGAAATACAAAGTATTTTGGTTGAATTATTATGTAAGCATCCAATTAAGAAGTTTTATAACTGGCTGGAAACTCAGATTTAGTTTGTTATTTTCTATTTGATTATTGATTGCCCTGTAGATTTTATAATTTTGAATTTGGTTGGAAATTTTTATTATTATTTGTGAATTTGAACATTTTGGAGTGGGAGCTGGTATGGGGCCCAAAAAGACTTAATTGAAAACAAAACGCCGAGACTGGGGGGTGGGGAATGGAAGTTGGAATAATGGAATAACATGGGCTTCTTTCATATTTTATTGGGTTTTGTATTTGTAGAACCAATTTTGTATTGGGTTTTTGTTTTTAAATGGTTTATCACATTTTATTTGCAACTGTGTATTGTGGTTTTATGTGAATTTTTTGGTTTTAGAATTTTTGATATATTCATTAGGTTTTGTAGAGATAATTGACCTTGGAGTGAGGGATGGACTCACTAAGAAGCTGGAATAACCTACTGTAGATGGGTGGGATCTCATTTCAAATTCTGAGGCATTTTGATTTTTCTTCCCAATTACTTTTTTTTTCCAGGCTTTGAGAGACCCCATTCCTTCCCTTTCCTTTTTTCTTTGTTGAGAGAGGTTTGTTTGTTTGTTTTTTTATCTGTTTCAAGAGCAGGGTTTTTTGGGTCATTCGGTTTTCAAAATGTGTTAGGACATATGTGTTTTACCTGTTAAGAGCATATGTCATTCATTATTTATGTAATTGGCTAAACCTTTGTCAAAACGCACTTTACTTGTAATTGGGAAGATTTAGGATGAGGTTAATGCTTCAAGAAACAAGGTTTCAAGATCAAGTGTTAAAACCATGCAAGTCTGTCCAAGAAACAAGTTGAGAAGTGCTCTTCATTAAAGCTCGACAGCTGGCCCGATAGCTGCATCTATCGAGCTTTAAGAAGCTGTTCTAGCCCCGAGGCTCGACAGCACCTCGACACCTGTAGCTGTCGAGATTTAAGAAAAACAGATTCCAAGTTCTGTTTTAATTCTAATCCGTGGATGTGTCTTTGGGCCTTCTTTTCTCTTAACCCTAGACATATAAAAGGATTATTTTAAAGGTCATCATAGTGCGGCAAGTTGCACAAGCATTTGAGAAATCCTTGTTCATGCAAATTGTAACTTGAGACAAACTTCTTGCCCAAGTTCCTCTTTTTTTTGAAGAAGTTGTTGTGTTTTTGCACCATAGGGTTTTGTAACCGAACATTTTCTTGATCTTCATCGTATGGATGAATTGAAGAACTTTGTAGCCAACAATCTTTTCTAGTTGGTGATTGAAGTCGCGTACTGGGATCCGCGCAATTGGTTAGTCACATACTTGGAGCCGTGCATTGAAAGGAGAAACTGTCACTACAGAACAAGTCCAATTGGGTATTGAGGTAAGGGTTCAACTGTAGGTTGGTAAGGTACTTGGGATTCCTTTACTTGTAACCACTTGTTGTGATAATAGTGGAGTTTCGGGAGTGGTGACCTTAAAATCACCTTGTGGGGTTTTTGCCGTGTAGGTTTTCCCCATTCGTAAATAAATTACCGTGTCTTTTATTTTCCGCTGCATAATTAGTTTAATTGGTAATTTGTTTGTGCTATCATGCGTTTGCATGTTAATTTGATTAATTAATAAATTTGACTAATTAATCAATCAATCCATCACAAGGGGTCAATACGTTTTTGGCCTATCAAAATGTGACAAACCTTTACTCAAATGTCATTATCTTTAGCATCTATATCTAGCACAAAAAAGTTGGATTATTTACCTATGTATTGTACATGTCTACAAGATACTATGCCCTCTGATGTAGACCTCTCTCTGTAATTGTGATGATTCCATTGAAACTTCAATATTCAATGGTGTGCAAATGATGAATATTGGATTTGTGTAATGAAATGAAGTAATCATTAGAATAGCCAAAAATATACAGCACATGATTTAGACTGAAATAGGTAAATAGGACACTTAAATCTGTTTGCAAAAGTACCGCAAGCGGATATACTTTGCATACAATTTTGACAGATTAATATAGTAATAGTATTGACCAGCTTGGTCTTGAATTTTTGAAACAATAATTTCAGTTTATAACTTTCTCATTGACACACTCTTTTGTCATGTATTTACAAGCTAAAGATTGTAATCATAGACCAAAAAAGGGAATTCATTTCAGAAACTATTCCAGCTTCATAATGTTCTCAATTTCTTTAACAACCTCATCCATTATAGGCCTTTTGTCTCCTAAGTTTGCTCTAAAAACTCTGTGTTCAAGTTAATTGATGGTTTAGGAAGTAAAATTGAACAATGTCAATGCATTCATCACATGCATCATATGTGCATTCATCACATGCATCATATAGATTGTTATTTATTGAGATTTTTGTGCTCTAATCTTCTCTAATGCAGTCTGCCATTGTGTTTCTTTCTTTGTTTCTGTTTTGCTTTTTGTCTACTCTCTTAGCATCACAGTTAGGAAAACTAGAGCAAACAAGAAAACCACCACCACCTCTACCCCTATTGTTGAGAGTGATAGGTTTAGTACCGAGAAAAACCAAGAAACCTATGTGAATCTTAACATCTATAGGTCGGTTTGGGCTGAGCGTAAAGTGATACTAGATGAGTTAGATCCAGAGATTAGGAGGAACTTTGAGAATCGGGGTTGGTTACCTCTCTTAGGTATCGAGCATCCTCCTCCAGCTGCCTTATTTAGAGAGTTCTATTCAAACCTCTCTATTCACTTTGATGATTCCAACACTTAGATTGTGAGGAGTTGGATAGGAGTGAAGAGTATGTCATTACACCCCTTCTATTGATGATATTATGTCCTTACTCACCGTTACTACCATTAGATGGGGTACTGATCCTCGGATCACCTCTTATGAGCTTACTAAGCTCAATTATCTATTTTTCTGGATATCTTGTCATTCCATTTGGCCTATGTCTCATTTACACACTATTCCTCTTGAGAGATGTGCGTTTTTGTACGCTCTTGTCACCGATGCTCCTATGAGTTTTCCTATTCTTTTCATTCGTTCTTTGGTTGAGGTTCATAAGAGTAGTGCAAAATCTCATGGTCTCTTCTTTCCTGTTTTCATTCATATGATTTTATTAGACTTGGGTTTAGAAGATTTTCTTGCATCCGAGCCTATCTATATTATTGCTCCCATAGGTACCACCTTCCTTAGGCAAAGAGCGGCTCAGATGAAAGCTAGCTCTAAACGCCCTAGAGTAAAGTCTTCCACAGGTAATGCATCTCAGCCTCCTTCTTCAGGCGATCCTTCTGCTGAGGAGTTTGTTGATCCCACCGCCACTGTTGATCCTCTACCTTCTTCTTTGAGTAATCCATTCATTCGGAGTATGTTGGATATTGTCATGATTGTACAGGCGGTGCATGAACAGATTTTGTTGCATGTGCTCACGAAGCTTCAAGCTTTGCGTGCTGATTTGGTTGGTGCTCAATAGTCTTTTCCACCACCTCCTTTTGATGATGAGTCCTGATTGCCCTTTGGCAATTCATCACAAAAAGGGGAAGTACAAATGCATGGAGATAGGGGAGTTTTTGTTAGATTGTATCTAGGAGCTTCATGATGTATATTCTATTTTCGCTCATGATGTGTTTGTTTTTTATGAGTTGTATATGTTAGGGGGAGACACTATGCTTTATACTTTGTTTCTTGTTTCACATATGCTACATTGGTTACTGATTTATATTATGAGGTTATTCATGGTATATGTCTTTTATTTTATGTTTTATAAAATCAAGAATTTATTTTGGTTTACTTGTATTTTCCACATGTGCATTTATGTGTTTGTTGAAGTGTTTCAAGAATATACAGGTTAATTCAGTCATGGCTGATGTCTACACTGACAACTGATAGATAGTAGTTAGGTTGAATTGTGTTTAGGGCATTTTAATTTTGAATGGGCTGTTTTGTAACTTTGAGCATTTCATGTTTATGATATGTTTTGTCATAGATTGCCAAATGGAGAGATTGTTAGGTACTAAGACCTTAGGGACTAACGTATTAAAATTTCAATGTGTATTGTGTTGACAAACCATGATCAAAACATAAAGTCTAGATTTAGGCTTGCTCAACTATGTTTTATTGTAAAGTTGGAATCGAGTGATTGTAGAAATTAGTGGACAAATTCTGCAAGGCTCGATCGATCAAAAATTAGATTCGATCAATCGAGAATCGTGCAGAAATAATTTTCTGCAGAATTTCCAACTCAACCCAAGCCCATTTGATGTGTAGGGTTTTATGTTTTATTTCTCATATAAAAAGAAAAACCCTAGCTACATTTTAGAAGTTTTTGATGTGCTGTGTGTTGAATCTCTTGTGATATCTAGAGGTATTTACCTTCATACACACTTAGGGTTATCAAGATCAAGATTGATGTCAAGAGCTTGGTGATCATTTCAGTTGTTGCATAAAGAACTTAACGAAGATCTGAAATATTTGAGTGGAGTTCAAAGTCACAAGTAGGAGAACTTGTGGTTGCAGTGGATTAAAGGAGAGAAGTAGTCCGTAGACTCGGAGTTGTCACGTGGTCATGGTGGTAAGTTTTCTACTCAAGGTAGCAATAGGATGTTAGTGGTCTAAGCTCTATTGTACAAACTTCAATTCTTTCATAGTGGATGTGTTTTACTTTGAGGATAACTAGGTTAAATCCTCCCCAAGTTTTTTACTAGTTTGGTTTTCCTAGGTTATCAGATCTTTGTGTTTTTTTTTTATTTTTCCGCATTATATTTATTTTACACATATTGGTTTAACCTAGTGTTGATTAACAAACTTGTTGATCAAGTTGGCTTAATATTAGGTTAATCATATTATGTTAAGGGGTCTAAAACTTTACAAGTGATATCAGAGTGGGTTAGCTCTAGTATTTAGATCCTTTAATCTAAGAGTTTATCCTTGACCCCTGTTGTCATGGAACACGGTCACTCTCTAGTGATCCCACCACACTTTGATGGGAACAATTATCCCTACTGAAAAGTAATGATGAACGCATTCCTGAAATCTATTAATGAGAGAGTTTGGAATTTCATTGAATACGGATGGGAGAAACCGACTACTCTTGTGAGCAAGTGGTCAACTTCTCAAAAAGAAGCAGCCGCTTTTAATAGCAAAGCCATGAATGCTATTTTTAATGCTGTTTCTATGGAGGAACTCAAGAGAATCTCTAATGTTGAGGTTGCTCATACTGCATGGAATATTCTCCAAACTGTGCATAAAGGCACAAAGGCAGTTAAGATCAATAAAAGTGTACGAGAACATATAGAAAAGAAAAATGAGTAATATAGGACCAAAGCCAACAAGGGCTGTTGACAAGTCCTTTTTGAACTGGGTAATTGGGTTTGGGTGCATATGAGAAAGGAAAGATTTCCAACCCGTAGGCTAAAGGAAAAATTCTGGTTTTGTATCTCATACAAAACACATAGCGGAAGCAACAAACAAGGATCTATTTCATTCATGATTGATAACGTGCACTATGTAAATTTCAGAATTTAAGAATAAGATAGCGTACCTTGGTGTGGAGAAATTCAAAACAAAGATTAGAAGCACTTGGGAACACTTTTAATTTTCACTCCAATTCCACTTTACGCCCAAGATGTGTGGTCTCTCAATCAGTTTTTCAAAGGGAGAATGAAAGTGTGTCTCACACTCTCTCACACACCGTTTCTTATTTCTCTTTTTCACAAATAAAAATTCTGTATGTTTCTCCCTTTATAACTAACTGATTATCTAATTGGGCTGGCCTACTGGGCCTTTCCAACTGGGCTTTAGTATGTGGCTTGGAGTGGGACCAAAATGGACCAATAAGACACTAGCTCCAATGGGCCTTGGGCTTTTCCGTCAACTCTTGACAAGTCCAAAGTTACCATTAATTATATTTAATACCACTATATAAATATAATTGCACTCTAGGCCTTATTAATAAATTATATCCCAAGACTTTATTATACATGCAACCCCTTCATAAAATATTCGTAGTAACACAAAGTCATAAATGTAGACTGCCACTTTGTAAATTACTACATCTTATCCTTGAGTACCTGGTTTAATTCTTTAAAGTTATTCATTATATATTTATGAAATCTAATTTCATAAATATATACTTTAGTAATTTCTTACTAAAGTGGTTAGGCCTAACTCTCTGAATAACTGAAACCATTAAACTTATCTCAAGGGAATATTTTATATCTCCATCAAGAGACTATGAATTCCATATTGAGAATATATGTTCCATCAACACTAAATGTGGCTGCCCAACATATTGAGGTTTTGACCGTCACTTCAGGTCTCACTCCTGATATATCAAAGCAACCTACACTTCATGATCAGGTCCATTATTCTCTCAGGATTAAGAGTTCATGTAAATAGAAGTCGTGAGATTTATTATTCATTTGACAGTCATTAGGAGAACAATAAATCTCACAGCGGTCCTATTCAATATGTTTTAACTCTTAAAACATATCAACATATCAACTAGAAGTCTCCACTTCCATGATCAAGACAAATCATCGTAGTTGACACGTTATAGTCTTCGCAGATGAAATGCCCAATTTCATCACCGACTACGAACTATAAATTCTGAGTTTACAAAGAACTTGCGATTTACATCTTCTGTGACTTTTCACATAAATCACATACAATGCATCTCATGGACTATATGATAATGTCCCATATTCATTACCATTATTTTAGATAATAATAAAATAACTTTATCAATCACAATATTAAGTCATACATCATGTCATACATAATGTCATACATAATATCATACATAGCATCATACAATAAGATTTAAGGGCACTAATCCTAACAATCTCCCACTTGCCCTAAAGACTATTGTGCACTAATCTAACTCCCATTCCCTCCAAATGTGACTCGAAAGTCCTTTGAGGCAAGGATTTGGTAAAGGGATCTGCTAGATTATTTGCACTTTCAATCTTTGCTACCACAACATCTCCACGAGCAACAATGTCTCGAATGATGTGGTACTTCCTCTCAATGTGCTTTCCTTTCTTGTGATTCCTTGGATCTTTGGATTGTGCAACCGCTCCATTATTGTCACAAAACAATGTGATGGGAACTTCCTCCATTCTCACAACACCAAGATCATAAAGGAATTTCTTGAGCCAAATAGCCTCCTTTGCTGCTTCACAAGCAGCAACGTACTCGACTTCCATGGTGGAGTCCGCAATACAAGATTGCTTAACGCTCCTCCAACTTATGACTCTACCTCCCAAGGTGAAAACACATCTTGAAGTGGATTTTCTAAAATCTAGATCTGACTGAAAGTCTGAATCTATATAGCCAATGGGAATCAAATCCTCACTATGGTAAACAAGCATATAATCTCTTGTTCTCCTAAGATACTTGAGAATATGCTTTACAGCTTGCCAATGTTTTGGTCCTGGATTTGATTGATATCGGCTGACCATGCCAACTGAATAAAAAATATCTGGTCTAGTACAAAGCATGGCATACATGAGACTTCCCACTGCAGAAGCATAAGGAACTTGTCTCATCATATTTTCTTCCTCTTGAGTCTTAGGCCTTTGGTCATCAGACAGAGGAACTTCATGTCTAAATGGAAGCAATCCTTTCTTGGAGTTTTGCATGCTAAACCGTTCTAGGACCTTATCTATATATCCAGCTTGTGATAAGCCTAACATCTTATTCTTGCAATCTCGCCAAAGCTTGATCCCTAGAATAAAGTTAGCCTCACCCAAGTCCTTCATATCAAATTGGCTTGACAACCAAACTTTAACCGATGACATTACCCCTACATCATTCCCAATGAGTAGAATATCATCAACATAAAGCACTAGGAACATTACTACTTTGTCTCGATGTCTTTTGTACACACATGGTTCATCAAGATTTTGTTCAAAACCAAATGACTTGATTGCTTGATCAAATCTGATGTTCCATGACCTAGATGCTTGTTTAAGTCCATAAATGGACCTATTCAACTTGCATACCATATGCTCTTGGTTCTTTGCTATGAAACCTTCCGGTTGCAACATGTATATTTCTTCTGCAAGATTGCCATTAAGAAATGCAGTCTTGACATCCATTTGTCAAATCTCATAATCATAATGAGCAGCAATGGATAAGAGAATTCTGATAGATTTAAGCATGG
This sequence comes from Castanea sativa, assembly GCF_040712315.1. Classification (NCBI taxonomy): domain Eukaryota; kingdom Viridiplantae; phylum Streptophyta; class Magnoliopsida; order Fagales; family Fagaceae; genus Castanea; species Castanea sativa. The sequence continues at coordinate 13,010,456 of NC_134020.1, forward strand.
CTACTGGCGAAAAAGTTTCATCATAATCAATATCTTCTTTTTGTGTATACCCTTTCGCCACTAGTCTTGCTTTAAAGGTTTCAACCTTTCCATCTATCCTTTTCTTTCTCTTGTAAACCCATTTGCAACCAACAGGTTTAATGTCGTTAGGCGCCTTTACAAGATCCCATACATGATTGGAATCCATAGAATCCAATTCAGATTTCATAGCTTGGACCCAATGATGTGCATCTATATCATTTATTGCTTCATCATAAGTGTAAGGATCCGATTCAGCCTCTTCTGAGATAGCCTCATAAGTTTCTCCCAAACCTATGAATCTTATAGGAGGCCGAACAATTCTCCCACTATGACGAGGCACCTGTGTACTAGACATCTCATGAGTAGTATCTTGTGGTGTATCTAATACAGTCACATCATCCCTAGTTTCATCCATTGGTTGTTCAACTACATGTTCATTCATTTCAGCCAAGACAACTCTACTTCTAGGAGTAAAATTATCCACGTATTCATTTTCCAAGAATTTGGCATTTGTACTAACAAACACTTTATTATCCTTATGGCCATAGAATAAACCTCCAACTGTTCATTTTGGATACCCTACAAAAAATACCACTTCTGTTTTAGACTGTAACTTGTCAGACTTTCCTTTCAACACATGTGCTGGACAACCCCAAATGTGGAGATGTCTTATACTAGGCTTACGCCCATTCCACAACTCTACAGGTGTTTTAGGAATAGACTTCGAATGTACTAAATTCAGAAGATACATTGCAGTATTTAAGGCATATCCCCAAAAAGAAATTGGTAGAGTCGAATAACTCAACATGGACCTAACCATATCTAAAGAGTTCTATTCCTTCTTTCTGCTACACCATTTTGTTGTGGAGTTCCAGGTGCAGTCAACTGGAATATAATCCCCTTTTCAGTCAAGTAATCCTTGAAGTCACCAAGAAGGTATTCGCCACCTTGATCAGATCGAATGGCCTTTATGTGTTTACCCAATTGATTCTCAACTTCAGCCCTAAACTCTTTGAACTTTTCAAAGGTTTCGGACTTCCGTTTCATTAGGTATACATAACCAAATCTAGAGTAATCATTAGTGAAAGTAATGAAATACTCATAGCCACCTCTTGCTTGGATTGACATAGGACCACATACATCTGAATGTACTAGTTCTAGCAAATTTTGCGCTCTTCTACCTTTTGCATTAAAAGGTCGTTTGGTCATCTTACCTTCCAAACAAGATTCGCAAACTGGAAAACCATCAACGTCCATGGGCTGTAAAAGTCCATCTTTGATTAGTCTTTGAATCCTACTTGAATTAATATGACTTAAACGCAAGTGCCATAGATATGCATCACTAGTAAAAGGAAACTTTCTCTTTAATGATTTTACATGAGATCTACTATCTAATTCAGAATTGTATAATTCATGCTTATCAGGAGTTAAAATATAAAGGCCATCCACAATATTGCCAGAACAGATAAACACTTTATCCTTCTTTATTACAACATTGTCTTTCAGGATAACACAATATCCATGTTTACCTAAGTAAGTTGCAGAAATTAAATTCCTACGAACATTAGGTACATACAAACAGTCTTCCAATATTAAAACTCTAGACTTAAAACACAAATTAAACACTCCAACAGCTTCAACCGGAATCTTGCTCCCATCAGCCAAAGTAAGAAATAGTTCTCCCTCATTCAACTTTCTCTCGGTCTCCTGGAACCCCCGCAAAGAATTGCGAGATATGATTAGTACAACCGCATCCACACACCAGGAATCTGTTGGATTCTGTACCAAACATATTTCAAGAAGAAATGAACTTTTCATACCCTTATTCTTGGCAGCCTTGAATGTTGGACAATTTCTCTTCCAATGTCCTTTCTCACCACAATGGAAACACTTTCCTTTGGTGTTCTTTCCTTTGTTGGCAACCCCTAAGGCAATTTGTTTACCATCTTTCTTAGTGAAGTCCTTCTTCTTCTTCTTCTTACCCTTGCCTTTCGACTTAGGTTGAGAAGTAGAAGCTTCACCACCATTGGCTTCAACACTAGAAGTACCAAGGATGCCTTCCGTCGCCACTAACTCATTCATTAATTCAGACAAAGAATAAATCTTTTTGTTCATATTATAATTGAGTCTGAATTCCTTGAATGATTCTGGTAGTGACTGGAGTATCATATCCACTTGGGATTCTCCATCAATGTCGACACCTAAAACTTCTAATGTGTTCAGATTAGCAATCATCCTAAGACAATGCTCCCTCACTGAACTTCCTGCAGCCATTTTGGTATTATAAATTTGTCTCATGGTTTCTTGCCTTGCAGAACGGCCTTGCTCACCAAACATCTCCTTCAGACTATGCATTATGTTCGAAGCAAGTTCTACATCCTACATTTGATGCTGTAAAACATTTGAGATAGATGCTAGGATATAGCACTTGGCCATCTCATTAGATTTCTGCCAACGATCATATCGCTGTTTTTCCTCAAGATGAGCATCTAATGAAGGAAAGGTAGGACATGGTTGAGTAAGCACATACTTGTGCTCTTCAGCAGTAAGAACAATGTCCAAATTTCTTTTCCAGTCAACATAATTAGATCCAGTCAGTTTGTTTTGGTTAAGAATAGAAACAAGTGGGCTAAATGATGCTATGATAAAATTTGAAAATAATAAACATGAATATAATAAGTAAACTGGACATTATCAATTTAGCATATAAGCATATAATATGGAACCTTAATAAAACCATAAAATAATATATGCAACGACAACCCAATCTCATATTCAATATCCCTCAGTATAGAGTGAACATAAAATACTATGATTCATTGAGAACTATTCTCATTATTAGTACTATCATGATAACTCTTATCAAATACTAATAATATGTCGTTTTACATTTAGCCTCTAAGTAATAATAGTAAGAACTCAGCATAGAGGATACTATAATACTTAGTCTAGTGTATACCATTGTCTAGAATTATGTGTAACCACATTTCATCCATTTAACAGGCTTATTTTGTAGTACTATGATAAAACACCCTCCGCATGGAATGCAAAGCTCGAAGCTAAGACAAGGTGTTTATCAAACCACTATAAACCAGGAAATTCAATCTTGTAGGATCATGAAATAAATACTCTCCGCATGGAATGCTAAGCTCGAGGCAAAGACAAAGTATCTATTTCACACTACTATGAACCAACAATAGAGGCCATGAGATCCAACCCTTGTATCTCTCTCCCACTAGATATTTTAAATTAAAGGTTTTTAAGGTCAAGAACCATAATAATGCTAGACACGTGAAAAAATATAATCCTAATCTCATTAGGAATAAATTTCATTAAACTAGCATTAACATATATAAATATATATAACGTAATAAAAACCCTTATTATATATAAAAATTTATATTATATTATATATAATATAATATACAAATTAATATATATAATATATAATTATTACATTATATATATATATATATATATATATATATTGTACGGATTGCATGGCTTGGTTGTTTGCATGCATAATCCTTATAAAACAAAGTACATGACAATTATGTCAATAAGCCAAAACATGCACTAAATGCCAACCAAGGATTCATATATATATATATATATATATATATATATATATATATATATATATATATATATATATATATATGTACATAACCTTTAGATGTTAGAATGCTTTGTACGGATTCAATCTTTTAAATGCTTTATACGGTTTAATATATGCAAGAAGATGGCCAAGCCTTGCTCCATGCCATGCAATCCAATCAAGCCATGCAATGAAGCCAAGCCATGCAATGGCATTCAAACGATACAAGAAAAGTTCCAAATAGTGCATGCAGTTAACAATTACAAAAACAATTATTTCATAAATTAATAACTGTATGTAAGAACCATAAAGGCACGACACTATTCACTTCATCTTGTGGGCATCATTCACGCACAGTACATATCTATGCAATCCCATATTCTTCCATTAATGGTAATTGAATCAATGACCAATCCGTGCACATGTAGAACAATATATCACATATATTTATCAATGCACACAAAATTTATGGAACAATATCTTTATGCAGAAATTTGAAAACACAAAGATAACGGTTTTCTTAAATTCTAAAATTCAATCACACGCTATACAATCATGATATAAAAACCTGGCTCTGATACCAATTGAAGGAAAAATTCTGGTTTTGTATCTTATACAAAACACATAGCGGAAGCAACAGACAAGGATCTATTTCATTCACGATTGATAACGTGCACTATGTAAATTTCAGAATTTAAGAACAAGATAGCGTATCTTGGTGTGGAGAAATTCAAAACAAAGATTAGAAGCACTTGGGAACACTTTTAATCTTCACTCCAATTCCACTTTACGCCCAAGATGTGTGGTCTCTCAATCAGTTTTTCAAAGGGAGAATGAAAGTGTGCCTCACACTCTCTCACACACCGTTTCTTATTTCTCTTTTTCACAAATAAAAATTCTGTATGTTTCTCCCTTTATAACTAACTGATTATCTAATTGGGTTGGCCTATTGGGCCTTTCCAACTGGGCTTTAGTATGTGGCTTGGAGTGTGACCAAAAGGGACCAATAAGACACTAGCTCCAATGGGCCTTGGGCTTTTCCGTCAACTCTTGACAAGTCCAAAGTTACCATTAATTATATTTAATACCACTATATAAATATAATTGCACTCTAGGCCTTATTAATAAATTATATCCCAAGACTTTATTATACATGCAACCCCTTCATAAAATATTCGTAGTAACACAAAGTCATAAATGTAGACTGCCACTTTGTAAATTACTACATCTTATCCTTGAGTACCTGGTTTAATTCTTTAAAGTTATTCATTATATATTTATGAAATCCAATTTCATAAATATATACTTTAGTAATTTCTTACTAAAGTGGTTAGGCCTAACTCTCTGAATAACTGAAACCATTAAACTTATCTCAAGGGAATATTTTATATCTCCATCAAGAGACTATGAATTCCATATTGAGAATATATGTTACATCAACACTAAATGTTGCTACCCAACATACTGAGGTTTTGACCGTTACTTCAGGTCTCACTCCTGATATATCAAAGCAACCTACACTTCATGATCAGGTCCATTATTCTCTCAGGATTAAGAGTTCATGAAAATAGAAGTCGTGAGATTTATTATTCATTTGACAGTCATTAGGAGAACAATAAATCTCACAGCGGTCCTGTTCAATATGTTTTAACTCTTAAAACATATCAACATATCAACTAGAAGTCTCCACTTCCATGATCAAGACAAATCATCGTAGTTGACACGTTATAGTCTTCGCAGATGAAATGCCCAATTTCATCACCGATTACGAACTATAAATTATGAGTTTACAAAGAACTTGTGATTTACATCTTTCTGTGACTTTTCACATAAATCACATACAATGCATCTCATGGACTATATGATAATGTCCCATATTCATGTTACCATTATTTTAGATAATAATAAAATAACTTTATCAATCACAATATTAAGTCATACATAATGTCATACATAATATCATACATAGCATCATACAATAGGATTTAAGGGCACTAATCCTAACATAGGCGGTCCAAGCTACATCCTAGAGGGGATGGTCCATTTCAAGTCCTTGCGAAAATCAATGATAACGCATACAAGTTGGATCTTCCATGCGAGTATAACATTAGTGCTACATTTAATGTTTCTAATCTTTCTCATTTTGATATAGGTGACGATTTGAGGAAAAATCTATTTGAAGAAAGGGGGAATGATGAGAATCAACAAGTAATAAAGGATCCATTGCATGTTTCAGTTGTGCCTATTACAAGAGCAAGATCCAAGAAGATCAAAGAAGCACTTAATAGGCTGATTTAAGAGATTTTGGATGATTTTAACACAGGACATTCCAAGCTTGGCCCAAAGGAAGATGAAAGCGTAATAAATTTAAACCAAGATATTGATAGGGCTGATCTGGCTTAATTAGGCGTGATTTATAATGTGGATTAACGACTGATTGACTTTCTAGCTCCATACCAATCAATAGCTATTTTTCCTATTCTGGAGCTGCTAATTTCAGGCCAAATCTACCTTAATTTTATGATTCTATTTTTTAGTACGTTTTTTGTAGCTATTTTCCTATTTTGGAGCTACTAATTTCAGACCAAATCAAACTTAGTTTAGGTTTATATTATTTAAATTTTTTTATTTTATATTTTCCTATTTTCAGTCATGTCTTATAAATAGCATGCACTCATTGTAATGGAGGATTATTGAATAAAAATCAGAAAAAAAATGTGAGGTTTTGCTTCTTCTTTTGGTTCTTCAAGAACTGTGAACTTATTAAGGATTCTTCCTTGTGGCGTTCAAATTTTATACTTTAGGTAGGTTGAGGTCTGTTACTTATACCATTGGTTTGCGTTTCACTTATAAATATTGGGTTGTGGTTTTTATCAAAATCTAAATTTTAGCTTTCTCGGGCAAGTCTCCAATATTTTTTTTTGCGTCTCAAAGCGTATCGATTGAGGTTTGCATCATTATGAGTCCTAAAAGCTGTTTTAGGAATGTCCTCCCCACTCATCCTAATTTGGTGATATCCAGACCTCAAGTCAAGCTCAGAAAACATGCAAGCACCATTCAACTCATTAAGTAATTCATCAATAACAGGTATAGGGAATTTATCCTTGACAGTATTCATGTTAAGTGCCCTATAGTCAATGCACATACGCCATGACCCATCTTCCTTCCTCACCAATAAAAAAGGGGAGGCAAAAGGACTACAACTATTCCTTATAGATTCAATAGCCAATAATTCCTTAACTATCTTTTCTATCTCATTCTTTTGGTAAAAAGGGTACCTATATGGCCTTTGGCAGACTGGTTAAGCTCCTTCCTTAAGAGTAATGTGATGTTCATGCCACCTAATTGTAAAGAACAGGAAGAATTGGATGATTGTAGCTAGTTTCGAGGTTAGCTAGGCCTCTTAAGAACAGGAAAAGAATTGAAGGAAAGAATGGAAACACAGAGAGAGTATTGAGTCATAAACTATTTGAATGCCTTCTTTGTACAAGTTGTTGCTATTCTTATACCACTCTCTCAACTTTGTCCTCTATAACTAACTAACTACTCACAACTGTCACCAGTTGTCACTAACAAACTTAACTAACTCTTATCTGTTAGGATGTGTGCCCTTAAATCCTATTGTATGATGCTATGTATGACTTTATATATGACTTAATGTTATGATAAATAAAGTTGGTTTATTTTTATCTAAAATAATGGTGACATGAATATTTGGACGTTATCATATAGTCCATGAGATGCATAGTATGTGATTTATGTGAAAAGTCACAAAAGATATAAATCACAAGTTCTTTGTAAACTCAAAATTATAGTTCGTAGTCAGTGATAAAATTGGGCATTTCATCTGCGAAGACTATGACGTATCAACTAAGATGATTTGTCTTGATCATGGAAGTGGAGACTTCTAGTTGATATGTTGATATGTTTTAAGAGTTAAGACATATTAAACTGAATCGCAGTGAGATTTATTATTCTCCTCACGACTATCAAATGAATAATAAATCTCACGACCTTTATTTGCATGAACTCTTAATCCTGAGAGAATAATGGACCTGATCATGAAGTGTAGATTGCTTTGATATATTAGGAGTGAGATCTAAAGTCACGAGCAAAACCTCAGTATGTTGGGCAGCCACATTTAGTGTTGATAGAAAATATATTCTCAAGATAGAATTCATAATCTCTTAACGGAGATATAAAATATTCTCTGGAAATAGAAAATATTCCCTTGAGATAAGTTTAATGGTTTTGGTTATTCAAAGTGTTAGGCCTAACCATTTTAGTAAGGCGATACTAAAGTATATATTTATGAAATTGGATTTCATAAATATATGATGAATAACTTAAAGGATTAAATCGGGTACTTAAGGATAAAGATGTAGTAATCTTCAAAGTGGCAGTCTACATTCATGACTTTGTATTACTACGAATATTTTATGAAGGGGTTGCATGTATAATAAAGTCTTGGGATATAATTTATTAATAAGGCCTAGAGTGCAATTATATTTATATAGTGGTATTAAATATAATTAATGGTAACTTTGGACTTGTCAAGAGTTGACAGAAAAGCCCAAGGCCCATTGGAGCTAGTGTCTTATTGGTCTCTTTTGGTCCCATTCCAAGCCACACACTAAAGCCTAATTGGAAAGGCCCAATAGGCCAGCCCAATTAGATAATCAGTTAGTTATAAAGAGAGAAACCTACATAATTTTTTATTAGAAAAATTAGAGAAAGAGAGACATCATTGTGAAATGGTGTGTATGTATGAGTGAAGCCACTCGATAATTCTTCCTTGGAAACTGATTGAGAGACCACACTTCTTGGGCGTAAAGTAGAATTGGAGTGAAGATTAAAAGTGTTCCCAAGTACTTCTAATATTTTGTTTTGAATTTCACCACATCAAGGTACGCTATTTTGTTCTTAAATTCTGAAATTTACATAGTACATGTTATCAATCATGAATGAAAGAGATCCATGTTTGTTGCTTCCGCTGTGTGTTTTGTATGAGATACAAAACCAGATTTTTCAACAATTGGTATCAGAGCCAAGTTTTCATATCATGATTGTCTAGCATGTGATTAGATTTTAGAATAAAAGAAAAACGGTTGTGCATTTTGTTATCTTGAAGGAATTCATTTGAATCCTTGTTATATAACAATGATTGAAGGCCATTTGGTTATATTCGTATGCAACAATCTATATATGTGATTGTTGGATTGAAGATCATTCGGTTATATTCATATGCCATAATAGTTATTGAATATTGTGCCGTGTCTTAGTAATGGCCAAGGATATATGACTTTTGAAAATAACTGTCATGTGTTAAATGTTTATCAGTGATTCAATATAATATACAGATTGCATATATAGAATAGCGGTTTGACCTTCTCTTTTATGCACCGTTTGGCTATAAAAGACTATTTAATATTCCTGGAGTTCCTATGCATTAAAGATTCAAGTACTTTACATCATATTGAATCCGTATACATATATTGCAAGTGGGATCCAATAGGCATTATTGTTTATAAAGTAATTCTTGTTTTTAATATGAGTACTACTCTTTTGGAAAAGCTTGTCTTCATGAATTGATTAATATATATATATATATATATATATATATATATACACACACATTGTAAATATGGAATCCGTATGTCATAAGCATTAAAATACCTTATATCTATTGATAATAGGTTGATATCTTTTATAAGTTATTAAGGATACAAGGGCTAACTTCATGAATTGATTAATATATGTAAATGTATATATATATATATATATATATATATATTGACCTTAAAAACCTTAATTTAAAATATCTAGTGGGAGAGAAATACAAATGTTGGATCTCATAGCCTTCATTGTTGGTTTATAATAGTATGACTAAGCACCTCGCCTTGGCGTATATGCCTTGCTTCCTTTGAGGGTGTTTAATTCAAGGTACTGCAGAATAAACCTCTTAATGATGGATGATATGTGTTTTTACATTAAGGACGACCACGCTACCATGGAGTTACTTAATAACTCACATAGAATTTAGTTAATGATGTACACTAGACTAAGTTTAATGTTAACCTTCCTTTGGAGCTATGTCATTATTACTTAGAGGCTAAAGGAAATACATCATGTTATTAGTGTTTAATAAGAGTTATCATGATAGCACTAATAATGAAAATAGTTCTCAATCAATAATAGTGTTTATAATTTACTTGCTTCCAAGGAATTTTAGATATGGGATTGGGATGTCGTTGCATATTTTATATTATGGTTTTATTAAGGTTCCATAATATATGTTTATGTGCTAAATTGATAATGTCTAGTTTACTAATTATATTCATGTTTATTATTTTTAGATTTAAAATCATGGTATCATTTAGCCCACTTGTTTCTATTCTTAATCAAAACTAAATGACTAGATCCAACTATGTTGACTGGAAAAGAAACTTGGACATTATTCTTACTGCTAAATAGCACAAATATGTGCTTACTCAACCATGTCCTAACTTTCTTTCATTAGATTCTCTTTCTGAGGGAAAATAGCGATATGATCGTTGGCAGAAATCTAATGAGATGGCTAAGTGTTATATCTTAGCATCTATTTCAAATGTTCTACAGCATCAAATGTAGGATGTAGAACTAGCTTTGGACATAAGGCTAAGTCTGAAAGAGATGTTTGGTGAGCAAGGCCGTTCAGCAAGGCAAGAAACTATGAGGTAGATTTATAATACCAAAATGGATGAAGGTACTTCAGTGAGGGAGCATTGTCTTACGATGATCTCTAATCTGAATACATTAAAAGTTTTAGGTGCTGATATTGATGGAGAATTCCTAGTGAATATGATACTCCAGTCACTACCGGAATCATTCAAGGAATTCAGACTTAATTATAATATGAATAAAAATATTTATTCTTTGTCTGAATTAATGAATGAATTGGTAGCGGCGGAAGGCATCTTTGGTACTTCTAGTATTAAAGCCAATGTTGGTGAAGCTTCTATTTCTCAACTTAAGTCGAAAGGCAAGGGTAAGAAGAAGAAGAAGAAGAAGAAGAAGAAGAAGAAGAAGAAGAAGGAGGAGGAGGACTTCACCAAGCAATATGGTAAACAAATTGCTTTAGGAGTTGCCAGTAAAGGAAAGAAAACCAAAGGAAAGTGTTTCCATTGTGGTGAGAAAGGACATTGGAAGAGAAACTGTCTAATATTCAAGGCTGCCAAGAATAAGAGTATGAAAAATTCATTTCTTCTTGAAATATGTTTGGTATAGAATCCCACGGATTCCTCGAGTGTGGATTCAAGTTGTACTAATTATATCTGCAATTCTTTGCAGGGGTTCCAAGAGACCAGAAAGTTGAACGATGAAGAACTATTTCTTACTTTGGCTGATGTGAGCAGGATTCCAGTTGTAGCTGTTGTAGTGTTTAATTTATGCTTTAATTCTAGAGTTTTAATATTAGAAGACTGTCTGTATGTACCTAATGTTCGTAGGAATTTAATTTCTGCAACTTATTTAGGTAAACATGGATATTGTGTTATCCTCAAAGATAATGTTGTAATAAAGAAGGATACAATGTTTATCTGTTCTAGCAATATTGTGGATGGTCTTTATATTTTAACTCTTGATAAGCATGAATTATACAATTCTGAATTAGATAGTAGCTCTCACATAAAATCATTAAAGAGAAAGTTTCCTTCTATTAGTGATGCATATCTATGGCACTTGCGTTTAGGTCATATTAATTCAAATAGGATTGAAAGACTAATCAATGATGAACTTTTACAGCCCATGTATTTTGATGGATTTCCAGTTTACGAATCTTGTTTGGAAGGTAAAATGACCAAACAACCTTTTAATGCAAAAGGTTAAAGAGCCCAAGAGTTGCTTGAAATAGTTCATATAGATGTATGTGGTCCTATGTCAACCCAAGCAAAAGGAGGTTATGAGTACTTCATCACTTTTACGGATGATTACTCAAAATATGGTTATGTGTACCAAATGAGACGGAAGTTTGAAGCCTTTGAAAAGTTCAAAGAGTTTAGGGTTGAAGTTGAAAATCAATTGGGTAAACACATAGAGGCCATTCGATCTAATCGAGGTGGCGAGTACCTTTTTAGGAATTTCAAGGATTAGCTAATTCAGAATGGGATTGTATCCCAATTGACTGCACCTGGAACTCCTCAACAAAATGGTGTAGCGGAGAGAAGGAATAGGACTCTTTTGGAAATAGTTAGGTCCATGATGAGTTACTCAACTTTACCAATATCTTTTTAGGGGTATGCCTTAGATACAACAATACATTTTTTGAATTTAGTTTTGTCAAATTTTTTTGTTAGGATTAGTGCCCTTAAATCCTATTGTATGATGTTATGTATTTTATTATGTATGATATTATGTATGACTTAATGTTGTGTTTAATAAAATTGTTTTATTATTATCTAAAAATACTGGTAACATGAATATTGAGACATTATCATATAGTCCATGAGATGCATTGTATGTGATTTAATAACAGAAGATGTAAATCACAAGTTCCTTGTAAACTCAAAATGTAGTTCGTAGTCGGTGATGAAATTGGGCATTTTATCTGCAAAGACTATAATATATCAACTAAAATGATTTGTCTTGATCATGAAAATGGAAATTTCTAGTTGGTATGTTGATATGTTTTAAGAGTTAAAACATATTGAATTGGACCGTGTGAGATTTATTATTCTTCCAACGACTGTCAAATGAATAATAAACTCACGACTTATATTTGCATGAACTCTTAATCCTGAGAGAATAATGGACTTGATTATGAGGTGTAGGTTGCTTTGATATATCAGGAGTGAGATCTAGAGTAACGGTCAAAATCTCAGTATGTTGGACAACCACATTTAGTATTGATGGAACATATATTCTCTAGATGGAATTCATAGTCTCTTAAGGGAGATACAAAATATTCCCTTGAGATAAGTTTAATGGGTTTGTTATTCAGAATGTTAGGCCTATCTACTTTAGTAAATAGTTACTAGAGTATATATTTATGAAATTGAATTTCATAAAAATATGATAAATAACTTAAAGGATTAAACTGGGTACTTAAGGATAAGATGTAGTAATTTACAAAGTGGCAGTCTACATTCATGACTTTGTGTTACTACGAATATTTTATGAAAGGGTTGCATGTAGAATAAAGTCTTGGGATATAATTTATAGATAAGGCCTAGAGTGCAATTATATTTATATAGTGGTATTAAATATAGTTAATGGTAACTTTGGACTTATCAAGAGTTGACAGAAAAACCCAAGGCCCATTGGAGTTAGTGTCTTATTGGTCCCTTTTGGACCCATTCCAAGCCACACACTTAAGCCCAATTGGAAAGACCTAAAAGGCTAGCCCCATTAGATAATCGGTTAGACATAAAGGGAGAAACATACAGGATTTTCTATAGAGAATTGTAAGAACACTATTGTGAAGTGGTGTAAGAAGTGTTAGACACTCCTTGACATTCTCCTTTTGGAACTGATTGAGAGACCATACATCTTGGGCGTTAGTGGAATTGGAGTGAAGATTGAAAGTGTTCCCAAACGCTTCTGATCTTTGGTTTTGAAATTCACCGCTTCAAGGTTCACTATCTTATTCTTAAATTCTGAAACTTAAGTAGTACATGTTAACTTTTATGAATGAAGTAGATCCGTTATTTTTCCATTGCGCACATGCATATTTCCATCATTTGTTCCCAAAACACCCATGGAATTGTGGAGTGGGCATAAGTCTAGTATGAGATATCTCCACATTTGGGGTTGTCCAGCACATATGTTAAAGGGGAAGCCTGATAAGTTAGAACCAAAATCAGAAGTATGTTTGCTTGTGGGTTATCCAAAATAAAATAGGGATTATTTATTCTATAGTCGAAATAATAACAAAGTTTTTGTTAGTATAAATGCTAAATTTTTGGAAAATGACTATATGAATAATTTTACTTTTAGAATTAAAGTTGTATTGGCTTAAATGAATAAACCTATAAGTTAACAACCAATAGATGAAACTAGGGATGATGTGGTTGTATTTGATACACCACAAGATACTACTCATGAGATGACAAGTACACAAGTGTCTCGTCGTAGTGGGAGAATTGTTCGGTCTCCTATAAGATTTATAGGTTTGGGAGAAACTTATGAATCTATCCCAAAAAAGGCTGAATCAGATCCTTACACTTACAAAGAGGTAATGAATGATATAGAAGCACATCATTGGATCCAAGTTATGAAATCCGAATTGGATTTTATGTATTCCAATCAAGTATGAGATCTTGTAAAGGCGCCTAACGATATTAAACCTGTTGGTTGCAAATGGGTTTACAAGAGGAGGAGAAGGATTGATGGAAATATTGAAACCTTTAAAACAAGACTAGTGGCGAAAGGGTATCCACAAAAAGAATGTATTGACTATGATGAAACATTTTCGCCAGTAAGCATGCTTAAATCTATCAGAATTCTCTTATCCATTGTTGCTCATTATGATTATAAAATTTGAAAAATGGATGTCAAGATTGCATTTATTAATGACAATCTTGAAGAAGAAATCTATATGATGCAACCGGAAGGTTTCATAGCAAAGAACCAAGAGCATATGGTATGCAAGTTAAAAAGGACCATTTATGGACTTAAGCAAGCATCTAGGTCATGGAAGATCAGATTTGATCAAGTAATCAAATCATTTGGTTTTGAACAAAATCTTGATGAACCATGTGTGTACAAAAGACATCGAGACAAAGTAGTAATGTTCCTATTGCTTTATGTTGATGATATTCTACTCATTAGAAATAATGTAGGGGTAATGTCATCAGTAAAGGTTTGGTTGTCAAGCCAATTTGAAATGAAGGACTTGGGTGAAGCTAATTTTATTCTAGGGATCAAGCTTTGGCAAGATCGCAAGTATAAGATGTTAGGCTTATCACAAGCTGGATATATAGATAAGGTTTTAGAACGGTTTAGCATGCAAAACTCCAAGAAAGAATTGCTTCCTTTTAGACATGGAGTTTCTCTGTCTAACGACCAAAGGCCTAAGACTCAAGAGGAAGAAAATATGATAAGACTAGTTCCTTATGCTTCTGCGGTAGGAAGTCTCATGTATGACATGCTTTGTACTAGACGAGATGTTTGTTATTTTGTTGGTATGGTCAGCCGATATCAATTAAATCCAGGACCAAAACATTGGCAAGCTGTAAAGCATATTCTCCAATATCCAAGGAGAACGAGAGATTATTTTCTTGTTTACCATAGTGAGGATTTGATTCCCATTGGTTTACAGATTGAGATTTTCAGTCAGATCTTGGTTTCAGAAAGTCCACTTCAGGTTGTGTGTTCACCTTGGGAGGTGGAGCCATAAGTTGGAGGAGTGTTAAGCAATCTTGTATTGCTGACACCATCATGGAAGTTGAATATGTTGCTGCTTGTGAAGCAACAAAGGAGGCTGTTTGGCTCAAGAAATTTCTTTTTGATCTTGGTGTTGTGAGAATTGAGCAAGTTCCTATTATATTATTCTGCGACAATAGTGGAGCGGTTGCACAATAGTCTTTACGGCAAGTGGGAGATTGTTAGAATGTGTGCCCTTAAATCCTATTGTATGATGCTATGTATGACATTATGTATGACTTAATGTTGTGATTAATAAAGTTATTTTATTATTATCTAAAAATAGTGGTAACATGAATATTGGGACATTATCATATAGTCCATAAGATGCATAGTATGTGATTTATGTGATTTAATCACAGAAGATATAAATCACAAGTTGTTTGTAAACTCAGAACTTTAGCTCGTAGTCAGTGATGAAATTGGGCATTTCATCTGCGAAGACTATAACATATCAACTAAAATGGTTTGTCTTGATCATGGAAATAAAGATTTCTAGTTGGTATGTTGATATGTTTTAAGAGTTAAAATATATTGAACTGGACCGCTGTGAGATTTATTATTCTTCTAATAACTGTCAAATGAATAATAAGCTCCCGATTTCTATTTACATGAACTCTTAATTCTTAGAGGATAATGGACCTGATCATGAAGTGTAGGTTACTTTGATATATCAGGAGTGAGGTCTAAAAAAATGATCAAAACCTCAATATGTTGGGCAATCACTTTTAGTGTTGATGGAACATATATTCTCAAGATAGAATTCATAGTCTCTTAATAGAGATATAAAATATTTCTTTGAGATAAGTTTAATGAATTCAGTTATTCAGAGAGTTAGGCCTAACCACTTTAGTAAGAAGTTACTAAAGTATATATTTATGAAATTGAATTTCATAAATATATGATGAATAACATTAAAGGATTAAACTGGGTACTCAAAGAATTAAGATGTAGTAATCTTCAAAGTGACAGTCTATATTCATGACTTTGTATTATTAAGAATATTTTACGAAGGGGTTGCATGTACAATAAAGTCTTGGGATATAATTTATATATAAGGTCTAAACTGTAACTATATTTATATAGTGGTATTAAATATAGTTAATGGTAACTTTGGACTTGTCAAGAATTAATAGAAAAGCCCAAGATCCATTGAAGCTAGTGTCTTATTGGTCCATTTTGGTCTCACTCCAAGCCACACGCTTAAGCCCAATTGGAAAGGCTCAAAAGGCCAGCCCAATTAGATAATCAGTTAAATACAAAGGGAGAAACATAAATAATTTTTTGTATAAAAAAAATAACACTATTGTGAAATGGTGTGTAAGAAGTGTTAGATACTTTGACATTTTCCCTTGGAAAACTGATTGAGAGACCACTCTTCTTGGGCGTAGTAGAATTAGAGTGAAGATTAAAAGTGTTCCCAAGTGTTTTTGATCTTCGTTTTTTTGAAATTCACCGCACTAATGTACACTCTCTTGTTCTTAAATTCTAAAACTTACATAGTACATGTTAATATTTATGAATGAAGTAGATCCGTTATTTTTCCGCTGCGTATGTTTTGCATTTGATACAAACATGTATTTATCCATCAATTGGTATCAGAGCAGTCTTCATTTTCGCATTTGTTTAACATGTTTTGAGTTTTGAAATTAGTGACAATAATTTCATGTTGTTAGAAATTAGTTTTCTGCATGGTTGTTGAAATTATTGTTTGATGAAAACTGATATTGATGTTATGATGTTGTTTAAATTTGAGTTTTAGTATGTTAAATTGAATTTTAAAGCTATAGCATCAATGATATTCAGTTTAGATATCAATCTCTGTCCATTATATTCATATGATGATTTTTTTGTTCATAAAAACGTTAAAAAAACTGTCTTAGAAAAATTCTGAAACATTCAAAATTCGTAAAGCTCGATCAATAGAGAATCTATCGAGCATCGATCGAGCTGGTAGAAGTTTTCTCGACCGATTGAGGATCTGTCAATCATTGATCGAGCTTTATAGAATTTTTCTTGATCGATTGAGCATCTGTCGATTATCGATCGAGCTGGCAGATTTTTTCTCGATCGATCGAGGTACATCCTCGATCGAATGAGGACTGAAGATTCAGAATTTTCTCTAAGTGTTTTTTACATATATAAAGAGCAAGGCTGTGTATGATTAGATTACACATGTATACAAAATAAAAACCTTTATTTTAAAACATCCAGTGAGAGAGAGATACATGGGTTGGATCTCACGACCTCCATTATTGGTTCACAGTAGTGTGAAATATATACTTTGTCTTTGCCTTGAGCTTAGCATTCTATGTGGAGAGTATTTATTTCATAGTCCTACAAGATTGAATTTCCTGATTTATAGTGGTTTGATTAAACACCTTGTCTTAGCTTCGAGCTTTGCATTCCATGCGGAGGGTGTTTCTATCATGGTACTACAAAATAAGCCTATTAAAGGGATTAAATGTGGCTACATATGATTCTAAATAATGGTATACACTAAACTAAGTATTATAGTATCCTCTATGCTGAGTTCTTACTATTATCACTTAGAGGTTAAATTTAAAATGACATATTATTAGTGTTTAATAAGAGTTATCATGATAGCACTAATAATAAGAATAATTCTTAATCAATCATAGTATTCAATGTTCACTCTATGTTGAGGGATATTGCATATGGAATTGGGTTGTGGTTGCATATATTATATTATGGTTATATTAAGGTTTTATACTATATGTTTATATGCTAAATTGATAATGTCCAGTTTACTTATTATATTCATGTTTATTATTTTCGGATTTTAACATGGCATCATTTAGTCCACTTGTTGCTATTCTTAATCAAAACAAATTGACTGGATCCAACAATGTTGATTGGAAAAGAAATTTGGACATTGTTCTTACTGTTGAAGAGCACAAATATGTGCTTACTCAACCATGTCCTAGCTTTCCATCATTAGATGCTCCTCTTGAGGAAAAACAGCGATATGATCGTTGGTAGAAATCTAATGAGATGGCCAAGTGCTATATCCTAGCATCTATTTCAAATGTTCTATAGCATCAAATGCAGGATGTAGAACTTGCTTCAGACATAATTCTAAGTCTGAAGGAGATGTTTGGTGAGCAATGTCGTTCTGCAAGGCAAGAAACTATGAGGCAGATTTATAATACCAAAATGACTGAAAGTACTTCAGTGAAAGAGTATTGTCTTAGGATGATCTCTAATCTGAATACATTAGAAGTTTACGTGTTGATATTGATGGAGAATTCTAAGTGGATATGATACTCCAGTCACTATTGGAATCATTCAACAAATTCAAACTTAATTATAATATGAACAAAAAGATTTATTCATTGTCTGAATTAATGAATGAGTTGGTTGCAGTGGAAGGCATCCTTGGTACTTCTAGTATTGATGCCAATATGGCTGAAGCTTCTACTTCTCAACCTAAGTCAAAAGGAAATGGTAAAAAGAAGAAGAAGGACTTCGCAAAGAAGAAGAAGGACTTCGTAAAGAAAAATGGTAAACAAGTTGCCTTAGGAGTTGCCAACAAAGGAAAGAAAACCAAAAGACAGTGTTTCCATTGTGGTGAGAAAAGACATTGGAAGAGGAATTGTCCAATATTCAAGACTTCCAAGAATAAAAGTATGAAAAGTTAATTTCTTCTTAAAATATGTTTGGTACAGAATCCCACGGATTCCTAGTGTGTAGATTCAGGTTGTACTAATCATATCTGTAATTCTTTGCAGGGATTCCAAGAGTCGAGAAAGTTGAATGAGGGAGAACTATTTCTTACTTTGGCTGATGGGAGCAAGATTCCGGTCGTAGCTGTTGGAGTGTTTAATTTATGCTTTAAGTTTAGAGTTTTAATATTTGAAGACTGTTTGTATGTACGTAATATTCGTAGGAATTTAAGTTTAGGTAAGCATGGATATTGTGTTATCCTGAAAGATAATGTTGTAATAAAGAAGGACAAAATGTTTATCTGTTCTGGCAATGTTGTGGATAGTCTTTATATTTTAACTCTTGATAAGCATGAATTATAAAATTCTGAATTAGATAGTAGCTCTCATGTAAAATCATTAAAGATAAAGTTCGCTTTTACTAGTGATGCATATATTTGGCACTTCCGTTTGGGTCATATTAATTCAAATAGTATTCAAAGACTAATCAAAGATGGACTTTTACAGCCCATAGACTTTCATGGATTTCCAATTGGCGAATCTTGTTTGTAAGGTAAAATGACCAAAAGACCTTTTAATGCAAAAGGTAGAAAAGCCCAAGAGTTGCTTGAATTTGTTCATACAGATGTATGTGGTCCTATGTCAACCCAAGCGAAAGGAGGGTATGACTATTTTATCACTTTTACAAATGATTATTCAAGATATGGTTATGTGTACCTAATGAGACGGAAGTCCGAAGCCTTTGAAAAGTTCAAAGAGTTTAGGGCTGAAGTTAAGAATCAATTAAGTAAACGCATAAAGGCCATTCGATCTGATCGAGGTGGCGAATACCTTCTTAGGGATTTCAAGGATTACCTAATTCAAAATGGAATTGTCTTCAATTTGACTGCACCTGGAACTCCCTAAAAAAATGGTGTAGCGGAAAGAAGGAATAGGACTCTTTTGGAAATGGTTAGGTCTATGATGAGTTACTCAACTATACCAATTTCTTTTTGGGGGCATGCCTTAGATACAACAATACATTTTTTGAATTTAGTTCCAACAAAATCTATTCCCAAAACACCCATGAAATTGTGGAGTAGACGTAAGCCTAGTATGAGATATCTCCAGATTCAGGATTGTCCAGCATATGTGCTAAAGCGGAAGCCTGATAAGTTGGAATCAAAATCAGAAGTATGTTTGCTTTTGGGTTATCCAAAAGAAAGTAAGGGTTATTTATTCTATAGTCGAAATGATAACAAAGTTTTTGTTAGTAGAAATGCTAAATTTTTGGAAAATGACTATATGAATAATTTTACTCCTAGAAGTAGAGTTGTATTAGCTGAAATGAATAAACCTCTAAGTGAACAACCAATAGATGAAACTAGAGATGATGTCGTTGTATTCGATACACCAGAATATACTACTCAAGAGATGACAAGTACACAGGTGCCTCGTCGTAGTGGAAGAATTGTTCGGCCTCCTATAAGATTTATAGGTGTGTGAGAAACTGATGAAGCTATCCCAGGAGAGGCTGAATCGGATCCCTACACTTATGAAGAAGTAATGAATGATATAAATGCACATCATTGGGTCCAAGCTATAGAATCTGAATTGGATTCTATGTATTTCAATCATGTATGAGATCTTATAAAGGTGCCTAACGGCATTAAACCTATTGGTTGCAAATGGGTTTACAAGTGGAAAGGAGGAATAGAAGGAAATGTTGAAACTTTTAAAGCAAGACTAGTGGCGAAAGGGTATACACAAAAAGAAGGTATTGATTATGATGAAACTTTTTTGCTAGTAGCCATACTTCAATCTATCAGAATTCTCTTATCCATTACTGCTCATTATGATTATAAGATTGAGCAAATGGATGTCAAGACTGCATTTCTTAATGGAAATCTTGAAGAAGAAATCTATATGATGCAACCGGAAGGTTTCATCGCAAAGAACCAAGAGCACATAGTATACAAGTTGAAAAGGTCCATTTATGGACTTAAGCAAGCATCTAGGTCATGGAACATCAGATTTGATCAAACAATCAAATCGTTTGGGTTTGAACAAAATCTTGATGAACCATGTGTGTACAAAGGATAGCGAGACAAAGTAGTAATGTTCCTAATGCTTTATGTTGATGATATTCTACTAATTGGAAATGATGTAGGGGTAATGTCATTTGTAATAGTTTGGTTGTCAAGCCAATTTGAAATGAAGGACTTGGGTGAAGCTAACTTTTTTCTAGGGATTAAGCTTTGGCGAGATCGGAAGAATAAGATGTTAGGTTTATCACAAACTGGGTATATAGGTAAGGTTCTTGAACGGTTTAGCATACAAAACTCTGAGAAATGATTACTTCCTTTTAGACATGGAGTTCCTCTGTTTGATAACCAAAGGCCTAAGACTCTTAAGGAAGAAAATATAATGAGAAAAGTTCCTTATGCTTTTGCAGTGGGAAGTCTCATGTATGCCATGCTATGTACTAGACCAGATATCTGTTATTCAGTTGGTATGATCAGCCGATGTCAATCAAATCCAAGACTTAAACATTGGCAAGCTGTAAAGCATATTCTCAAGTATCTACGGAGAACGAGAGATTATATGCTTGTTTACCATAGTGAGGATTTGATTCTTATTGGTTATACAGATTCAGATTTTCAGTCAAATCTTGATCTCAGAAAGTCCACTTCAGGTTGTGTGTTAACCTTGGGAGGTGGAGCCATAAGTTGGAGGAGTGTTAAGCAACCTTGTATTGCGGACTTCACCATGGAAGCTGAATATGTTGCTGCTTGTAAGGCAGCAGAGGAAGCTATTTGGCTCAAGAAATTCCTTTCTGATCTAAGTGTTGTGAGAATGGAGCAAGTTCCCATGATATTGTTTTGCGACAATAGTGGAGCGGTTACACAATCCAAAGATTTGAGGAATCATAAGAAATGAAAGCACATTGAGAGAAAGTATCACATTATTCGAGACATTGTTGCTCGAGGAGATGTAGTAGTAGTAAAGATTGATAGTGCAAGTTTTCTAGCGGATCCTTTTACCAAATATTGTTGCCTTACGGGTTGCCAACAAAGGAAAGAAAGCCAAAGGAAAATGTTTCCATTGTGGTGAGAAAGGACATTGGAAGAGGAATTGTCTAAAGTTCAAAGTTGCCAAGAATAAGGGTATGAAAAGTTCATTTCTTCTTGAAATATGTTTGGTATAGAATCCCACGGATTCTTAGTGTGTGGATTCAGGTTGTACTAATCATATCTGCAATTCTTTGCAGGGGTTTCAGGAGACCAAAAAGCTGAATGAAGGGGAATTGTTTCTTGCTTTGGCTGATGGGAGCAAGATTATGGTTGTAGCTGTTGGAGTTGTTAATTTATGCTTTAAGTCTAGGGTTTTAATATTGGAAGACTGTCTTTATGTACCTAATGTTCGTAGAAATTTAATTTCTGCAACTTATTTAGGTAAGCATGGATATTGTGTTATTCTTAAAGACAATATTGTAATAAAGAAGGGTAAAGTGTTTATCTATTCTAGCAATATTGTGGATGATCTTTATATTTTAACTCCTGATAAGTATGAATTATATAATTCTGAATTAGATAATAATTCACATGTGAAATCATTAAAGAGAAAGTTTCCTCCTACTAATGAAGCATATTTTTGGCACTTGCGTTTGGGTCATATTAATTCAAACAGAATTCAAAGACTTATCAAAGATGGACTCTTAGGGCCCATGAACTTTGATGGTTTTCCAGTTTGCAAATCTTGCTTGGAAGGTAAAATGACCAAACGACCTTTTAATGCAAAAGGTAGAAGAACCTAAGATTTGCTAGAACTAGTACATTTAGATGTATATGGTCTTATGTCAATCCAAGCAAGAGGTGGCTATGAGTATTTCATTACTTTCACTGATGATTACTCTAAATTTGGTTATGTGTACCTAATGAAACAAAAGTCCAAATCTTTTGATAAGTTTAAAGAGTTTAGGGCTAAAGTTGAAAATCAATTAGATAAACACATAAAGGCCATTCGATCTGATCGAGGTGGCGAATACCTTCTTGGGGATTTTAAGGATTACTTGACTGAAAATGAGATTATATCCCAGTTGACTGCACCTGGAACTCCACAACAAAATGGTGTAGCAGAAAGAAGGAAGATGACTCTTTTAGATATGGTTAGATCCATGTTGAGTTATTCGACTCTACCGATTTCCTTTTGGGGATATGCTTTAAGTAATACAATGTATCTTCTGAATTTAGTACCTTCGAAGTTTGTTTCTAAAACACCTGTAGAGTTGTGGAATGGGCGTAAGCCTAGTATGAGACATCTCCATATTTGGGGTTGTCCAGCACATGTGTTAAAAGGAAAGTCTGACAAGTTACAGTCTAAGACAGAAGTGGTATTTTTTGTAAGGTATCCAAAAGGAACTGTTGGAGGTTTATTCTATAGTCATAAGGACAATAAAATGTTTGTTAGCACAAATGCCAAATTCTTGGAAAATGACTACATGAATAATTTTGTTCTTAGATGTAGATTTGTATTGGCTGAAATGAAAGAACATGTAGTTGAACAACTAATGGATGAAATTAGGGATGATGTGGCTGTATTAGATACACCATAAGATACTACTCATGAGATGTCTAGTACTCAGGTGCGTCGTCGTAGTGGGAGAATAGTTCAGCCTCCTATAAGATTTATAGGTTTGGGAGAAACTTATGAAGCTATCCCAGAAAAGGCTGAATCGGATCCCTACACTTTTGAAAAGGCAATGAATGATATAGATGCACATTATTGGGTCCAAGCTATGAAATCTGAATTGGATTCTATGTATTCCAATCATGTATGAGATCTTGTAAAGACACCTAACGGCATTAAACCTGTTTGTTGCAAATGAGTTTACAAGAGGAAAAGAGGGATAGATGGAAAGGTTGAAACCTTCAAAGCAAGGCTAGTGGCGAAAGGGTATACACAAAAAGAATGTATTGATTATGAAGAAACCTTTTCACCAGTAGCAATGCTTAAATCTATCAGAATTCTCTTATTCATTGCTGCTCATTATGATTATGAGATTTGGCAAATGGATGTCAAGACTGTATTTCTTAATGGCAATCTTGAAGAAGAAATCTATATGATGCAACTGGAAGGTTTCATAGCAAAGAAGCAAGAGCATATGGTATGCAAGAGCATATGGTATGCAAGAGCATATGGTATGCAAGTTGAAAAGGTTCATTTATGGACTTAAGCAAGCATCTAAGTCATGGAACATCAGATTTGATCAAGCAATCAAGTCATTTAGTTTTGAACAAAATCTTGATGAACCATGTGTGTACAAAAGACATCGAGATAAAGTAGTAATGTTCCTAGTGCTTTATGTTGATGATAGTCTACTCATTGAGAATGATGTAGGGGTAAGATCATCGGTAAAGGTTTGGTTGTCAAGCCAATTGATATGAAGGACTTGGGTGAGGCTAACTTTATTCTAGGGATCAAGCTTTGGCGAGATCGCAAGAATAAGATGTTTGGCTTATCACAAGCTGGATATATAGATAAGGTTCTTGAATGATTTAGAATGCAAAATTCCAAGAAAGGATTGCTTCCTTTTAGACACGGAGTTCCTCAGTCTGACGACCAAAGGCCTAAGACTCAAGAGGAAGAAAATATGATAAGACAAGTTTCTTATGCTTCTACAGTGGGAAGTCTCATGTATGTCATGCTTTGTACTAGATGAGATATCTGTTATTCAGTTGGCATGGTCAGTCGATATGCTTGTTTACTAGTGTGAGGATTTGATTCCCATTGGCCATACAGATTTAGATTTTCAATCAGATCTTGATTTCAGAAAGTCCACTTCAGGTAGTTTGTTCACCTTGGGAGGTGGAGCCATAAGTTGGAGGAGTGTCAAGCAATCTTATATTGCGGATTCCATCATGAAAACTGAATATGTTACTGCTTGTGTGGCGGTAAAGGAAGTTGTTTGGCTTAAGAAATTCCTTTCTGATCTTGGTGTTGTGAGAATGGAGCAAGTTCCCATCACATTATTTGCGACAATAGTGGAGCAGTTGCACAATCCAAAGATCTAAGGAATTATAAGAAAGGAAAGCACATTGAGAGAAAGTACCACATCATTCGAGACATTATTGCTCGTGGAGATGTAGTTGTAGCAAAGATTGAAAGTGCAAAGAATTTAGCGGATCCCTTTACCAAAGCCTTGCCCCAAAGAACTTTCAAGTCACATTTGAAGGATATGAGAGTTAGATTAGTGCACAATAGTCTTTAAGGAAAGTGGAAGATTGTTAGGATTAGTGCCCTTAAGTCCTATTGTATAATGTTATGTATAATATTATGTATGACATCGTGTATGACATCGTGTATGACTTAATATTGTTATTGATAAAGTTGTTTTATTATAATCTAAAATAATGGTAACATGAATATTGGACATTATCATATAGTCCATGAGATGCATAGTATGTGATTTATGTGAAAAGTCACAGAAGATATAAATCACAAGTTCTTTGTAAACTCAGAATTATAGTTTGTAGTCGGTGATGAAATTGGGCATTTTATTTGCGAAGACTATAACATATCAATTAAGATGATTTGTCTTGATTATGGAAGTGGAAACTTCTAGTTGGCATGTTGATATGTTTTAAGAGTTAAGACATATTGAACTAGACCGGTGTGAGATTTATTATTCTCTTACCGACTGTCAAATGAATAATAAATCTCACGACTTCTATTTACATGAACTCTAAATACTGAGAGGATAATGGACCTGATCATGAAGTGTAAGTTGCTTTGATATAATAGGAGTGAGATCTAAAGTAACGATCAAAACCTCAGTACGTTGGGCAGCCATATTTAGTGTTGATGGAGCATATATTCTCAAGATGAAATTTATAGTCTCTTAACGGAGATATAAAATATTCCCTTGAGATAAGTTTAATGAGTTCAGTTATTTAGAGAGTTAGGCCTAATCACTTTAGTTAGGAGTTACTAAAGTATATATCTATGAAATTAGATTTCATAAATATATAATGAATAACTTTAAAGGATTAAACCAAGTACTCAAGGATAAGATGTAGTAATTTACAAAGTGGCAGTCTACTTTCATGACTTTGTATTATTACGAATATTTTATGAAGGGGTTGCATGTATAATAAAGTCTTGGGATATAATTTATAAATAAGGCCTAGAGTACAACTATATTTATATAGTGATATTAAATATAATTAATGGTCACTTTGGACTTGTCAAAAGTTGACAGAAAAGTCTAAGGCTCATTGGAGCTAGTGTCTTATTAGTCCTTTTTGGTCCCACTCCAAGCCACATACCAAAACCCAATTGAAAAGGCCCAAAAGGCTGGTCCAGTTAGATAATCAGTTATAAGGAGAGAAACATACAGAATTTTGGTGTATGAAAAAGTGAGACATCATTGTGAAATGGGGTATATGTGAGAGTGAGACACTCTATCATTCTCCCTTGAAAAATGATTGAGAGACCACACTTCTTGGGCGTAAAGTGGAATTGGAGTGAAGATTAAAAGTTTTCCCGAGTACTTCTGACTTTGTTTTTTATTTTCACCACACCAATGTATGCTCTCTTGCTCTTAAATTCTCAAATTTACATAGTACATGTTATCAATTGCGAATGAAGTAGATCCATTAACTTTCCACTGTGTATGTTTTTGTATGCAATACAAACATGTAATTTTCCATCACTTCTAGTGTTGATACCAATATGGCTGAAGCTTCTACTTCTCAACCTAAGTTGAAAGGCAAGGGTAAAAAGAAGAAGAAGAAGAAGGACTTCGCTAAGAAAGATGGTAAACAAGTTGCCTTAAGAGTTGCCGACAAAGGAAAGAAAACCAAGTGTTTCCATTGTGGTGAGAAAGGACATTGGAAGAGTAATTGTCCAATATTTAAGGCTGCTAAGAATAAGGGTATGAAAAGTTCATTTCTTCTTGAAATATGTTTGGTACAGAATCCCACGGATTCTTGGTGTGTGGATTCAGGTTGTACTAATCATATCTGCAATTCTTTGCAGGGGTTCCAAGAGACCAGAAAGTTTAATGAGGGAGAACTATTTCTTACTTTGGCAGATGAGAGCAGGATTCTAGTTGTAGCTGTTGGAGTGTTTAATTTATACTTTAAGCCTAGAGTTTTAATATTCGAAGACTGTTTGTATGTACCTAATGTTCGTAGGAATTTAATTTCTACAACTTATTTAGGTAAGCATGGATATTGTGTTATCCTGAAAGACAATGTTGTAATAAAGAAGGATAAAATGTTTATTTGTTTTGGCAATATTGTAGATGGTCTTTATATTTTAACTCCTGATAAGTATAAATTATACAATTCTGAATTAGAAAGTAGCTCTCATGTAAAATCATTAAAGAGAAAGTTTCCTTTTACTAATGATGCATATCTTTGACACTTGCGTTTGGGTTATATTAATTCAAATAGGATTCAAAGACTAATCAAAGATGGACTTTTACAGCCAATGTACTTTGATGGATTTCCAGTTTGCGAATCTTGTTTGGATAGTAAAATGACCAAACGACCTTTTAATGCAAAAGGTAGAAGAGCCCAATAGTTGCTTGAATTTGTTCATACAGATGTATGTGGTCCTATGTCAACCCAAGCAAAAGGAGGTCATGAGTACTTCATCCCTTTTACGAATGATTATTCAAGATATGGTTATGAGTACCTAATGAGACAGAAGTCCGAAGCCTTTGAAAAGTTCAAAGAGTTTAGGGCTGAAGTTGAGAATCAATTGGATAAACGCATAAAGGCCATTTGATCTGATCAAGGTGGCGAATACCTTCTTGGGGATGTCAAGGATTACCTAATTCAAAATGAGATTGTCTCCCAATTAACTGCACTTGGAACTCCCCAACAAAATGGTGTAGTAGAAAGAAGGAATAGGACTCTTTTGGAAATGGTTAGGTCCATGATGAGTTACTCAACTTTACCAATTTCTTTTTGGGGGTATGCCTTAGATACATCAATACATCTTTTGAATTTAGTTCCATCAAAATCTGTTCCCAAAACACCTATGAAATTGTGGAGTGGGCGTAAGCCTAGTATGAGATATCTCCAGATTTGGGGTTGTCCAGCATATGTACTAAAGGGGAAGCCTGATAAATTGGAATTAAAATCTGAAGTATGTTTGCTTGTGGGTTATCCAAAAGAAATTAGGGGTTATTTATTCTATAGTCGAAATGATAACAAAGTTTTTGTTAGTACAAATGATAAATTTTTGGAAAATGACTATATGAATAATTTTACTCCTAGAAGTAGAGTTGTATTAGCTGAAATGAATAAACCTGTAATTGAACAACCAATAGATGAAACTAGGGATGATGTGGTTGTATTCGATACACCACAAGATACTCCTTGAGAGATGACAAGTACACAGGTGCCTCGTCGTAGTGAAAGAATTGTTCACCCTCTTATAAGATTTATAGGTTTCGGAGAAACTTATGAAGTTATCCCAAAAAATGCTGAATCGGATCCCTACACTTTTGAAAAGGCAATGAATGATATAGATGCACATCATTGGGTCCAAGCTTTGAAATCTGAATTGGATTCTATGTATTCCAATCATGTGTGGGATCTTGTAAAGGCGCCTAACGGCATTAAACCTGTTTGTTGTAAATGGGTTTACAAGAGGAAAAAAGGGATAGATGGAAAGGTTGAAACCTTTAAAGCAAGACTAGTGGCAAAAGGGTATACACAAAAAGAAGGTGATGATGCGAAGAAAATCAGTAGGCTAGATGCTTTGGACTTGAAAGGACTATTCGCTGTCTTGGTGGTCTGAAAAAAAAAAAAGAAACGCAATCAAGGGTGACCGGGGTTTCCGGCCAAAAAACTCTCCGATGGCAAAGTTAGTTTTCTCTCTATAATTTCAGAGTTTAAACTTTTTGGAAAATGTCAAAACATACCTTCGTTTGGTCTGAATGGGCGTTTATATAGTGCATCCTGGAGGCGGTTATTAGACTTGCAACCTCCCCTATATTTAGGGAGGTCTGAGGGTTCAAGTATAACCTCCACAACTTCCATAGGAGTTATTTTTCCTTCTTAATTAACTGTTGTTGACAGTTTATGTTTTGAGTCGAGATTGCAGTGGTGCAACCAGGTATTGCTCACCCTTTGGAATCATAACCTATGGTTATTTGAACAAGGGAAAAACACTTGGAATTCTCTAAGTGTCGTGGGTCGTCCACATGCTTGCCTATGGACGACTAAAGGTATGGACGAATTACCCTACGCCATGTTGAACACCTGTGGGTCGTCCATGAGAAACTCATGGATGACCCCTGGCATGGACGATCGTGGACGTTCTGGATTCGGTTGTCCTTCACGACTCCTCATCAGTTGCCCCTTCATCCATAAGTCGTCTGGCATGCAGTTAAGTTTTGAGACGAGAATTTACTTTAGTTTTTACTTACTCTCTTTTTCTTTTTTTTTTCTTTTTTTTTAGACGATGAGACATGTGTCATGCTTTCATAGGTGACTGGTCGAGTCGATTTGTTTTCTTGAGGCATAGTCCACGCGTCACTTTCTGACTAGCATCATCATTTGGAATACGGAGACTTTTCTGCCTATAAATAGCAGATTTCCCCTCGTGCCCTCTTCATTGTTTCAAATTCTCCTTTTTGACACTTCTCGTCCGTCGCCTCATCTAGAAGTCTCTCAGCGTCTTTAGTATTCTTCGTCTAGAGCTAGGTATTCTCTTTACTTTCATTCATAGGTTTTCCTTTTAAGTTTTAGAATGTCCGTAGTTGTCTCTTCGTCTAGCGATAGTGATAGCGTAGATAAAGCCATAGACGAATATCGTGATTCCTCTAGCCATAGCACTTCTAGTGACGACAGTAGTAGCAGCGGTAATACAACTGAGGAATACACCCCTGGTGTTCCTGGAATTCCTCTCGAGGCTTTCCAAGAGAACCGTAGGACGAGGGCAGCTTCTGGGGCTGGCATCTCGACGAGTGTCCCATCGTCTTCCCCCATGGACGAAGAAGAGACCGTGTATAGTTGTGCTGTAGGGATCTCCTCTAAGATGGACGAGAAGAGGTTAGATGCCCTTAAGAGTTGGTTCCAAATCCCAGATGATCTAAATCCCAGGTTAGCCGTCCAAAAGGAATGGTGTTTCCAACCCTGTTTTGGGATAGGTATTTACGAAGCTTACCTTTTAGGGGGGCTGAGGTTACCTTTAAATGCCTTCGCTAGAGAATTACTTACTAGACTAGGTTTAGGAGACTGTCAGCTTAACCCTAATGCATGGAGGCTTGTTGTCTCTATGCAAGTCTTATGGAGAGAGGCATTTAATGGAAATCGTCCTCTCACTGTGGACGAGTTTCTGTTTTGTTGTAAACCCTCTGAGATCAGTCAATCCTTGGGTTTTTATCAGTTCACAGCTAGGG
This sequence comes from Castanea sativa, assembly GCF_040712315.1. Lineage (NCBI taxonomy): Eukaryota > Viridiplantae > Streptophyta > Magnoliopsida > Fagales > Fagaceae > Castanea > Castanea sativa. The sequence continues at coordinate 13,040,562 of NC_134020.1, forward strand.
GCAATGATTGTAGATTGATTAAATCTTTAGCCTCGTCCGACAGAAACTGGAAGACGGAGTTTTTCTTCGTCTCTGGTTTCTGGGCGGGGCACCCTGTTGAGGTTGGCAGGGATACATTTGCCCCTTACACTGGAGAACTAGGGAACCTTCGTCTTGAAGGTATGTTGTGTTTTTCTTTTATTGTATTTTATTTTAACTTTATGCAACTGTCTAACCTTACCTTCCCTCTCTCTACAGCTGTCAAACGTCCTTCTTTAAGCAAGTTTCACCGTGACTGCATCCACAGAGCTCGTCTACACAGCGAGAGGAATTTTCACTCGTTGGTGACTCTTCGACGCTTGCACACGTGGGGACTTGGCCCTGAACCATCTGCCGAAGCCCTTGCCCATGAGTTGACTGTTCGTAGACGTGAGTGCCTTAAATTTAATTATTATTATTATTTTTTATTTTATTTGTTATATACATACATATGTACATATGTTTTAGGAATGGCAACCATGAAAGAAAACAAAGGGAAAGAAGTGATCGATGAAACAACCAGATCTGAGGTTCAAACATAGCCTCGTCCTGTTGCTAGAGATAAAAGGAAAAGCTTGTCCAAGAACTTGGACTTAGGAAGCTTGCCAAGTCGTCGGGGGAAAAAGACCAAGCATAGGTCATCTAGGCCTGAAATTACCAAGCCTGACTCTCCTTTCTCTCAGTCGTCCATCATAGTTGTTGATGTTGATTCGTCCATGCCTGCTGATGCTATTCTGTCCAAAGTCCATGCTCCTACATCATCTGAACCCTCAAAGGATTGCTATGAACTTACTGGAGAATGAGGATCTGGCCTGGGAACGATTTCAAAAGGCTGTAACTGGTGAGGACATTGCGGCGTGCTACGGAATGTCTTTAAGGGAGTTTGAACACTCTGGTGTCCATGACCTTTTTAAGGTGAGCACTTTTGCCTCGTCTTGTTTTAACAATATTATTTTCTATCATTATTTTCATTTTTCCTCTAACCTTTTTAACTGTCCTCGCAGGCAATGTCGAAGTTTATAGCTGCATCCAGATAGGCTATGGAGATGGACAAGACTAGAATTCTTCTTGAAAAAAGGATCTAAGAAATTAAAGGTGACTGTAAAACTTGGGCCGAGGTGGTAAACAAGGGCAAGGACGAGGTTAAAGGGTTGAACACTTTGATGGAGGAGTTGAAATTTGATGCTGCCAAGAAGGATGCTAGTCTTGACCTTCTCCAAAAGAAGAATGACGAGCTGAGTTCCCTTCTCCAAAAGGCCAAGGACGATGTCGTGATGGAGTTTAGAACGTCCAAGGAATTTACTAACTTGCTGGATACCAATTATGCAGCAGGATTCGAGGATTTCAGATTGGATGCCATGGACAACTTCCCTGGAGTTGAATTTAGCATTATCGAACTTAACCTTGGTGCTGCTACAAGTTCTCTCCTCCAAACAGGCTCAAACGATGTCAATGTCGAGGATGATGCCACCACCCAGCCTGCTCAAGATGACCCTAAAACAGGAGATGCTCAGTAGGATTTTTTATTGGAAAAAGTGATTTGCTTCTTTTTCTCTCTTTTTTTTTTTTTTGAGAGGTCCATTGTTTAGGACCATCTAGAATTTACTCAAGTACATTTTGCTCGTCTAGGATATTTAAGACGTAGTTCCTAAACAGTTTACTTATGTTTCTACTTTAAGGGTGTTTAGGACGATGGTCGTCCACCCTTTTTTAAACTTTTGATGAATGTTTATCCTTATTATTTGCCCATTTATTGAACAAGCTGTTGCATGGACGAGTCTATGTGTATTTGATGTTTTTGGCCTTCATGGGGTTTGCATACTCCCAAGTATTGTAGGGTTATCCATACACTTTTCCTATGGACGACTTTGTAGTTCTGTTCACGTGCTTTTCTTCTGGACGACCTGCTTACGTAAAGACGGCTCATTTGCCATTTAAATTTTTACAAGTATAATTCGTCCTAAGAGTCGCAATAATGTTTTTGCCAGTCTTTTTCCTCGTCCATGGGCAATGTGATTGGCATTCTTCTTTTGTCAAGACGTTTCTGGTGTTTGACTCGTCCTAGAACACCTGGGCATCTTGGCCAGATGCTCGTCCATGGACAATCTTCATTGTATGCCTTTTTCTCGTCCATTTATTTTCAGACGAGTATGCCTTAGCTTACTTTTCTTTACTTTATCCTCATTTCGAGGAAAGCTTATGAACGTTACATCCCTGTGTCTAGAGACTTTCATTCGTCCTAAGCTTTTGCCCCCCTTGTGGGTACTATTATGGAAATTAGATTTATGCATTAAATACATTAGAAATCCAAACCATATTATTATATAAACATTGTCCACAAATATGGCACATGCTTAGAAGCTACTGTCTTAGGACAATACTTAAGAAAATACATAACCTCGTCTTTTACAAACTGGTCTGTAGACGGTGCAAGAGTTTAAGAACTAGTGCACTTTTATTCTTAGAACACACCATAATAGTAACAAGAACACAACAATGAATGAGTAGATACGTGGACCATAGCTGTAACTTCATCCATAGCTATAACCTCGTCCCTGACTCCCTTTGTCCAGGCTTGTTACTGATAGTACCTCCTCAGGTGCTCCACGTTCCAAGGATGCTCTAACTTTCGTCCATCCAATGCTTCCAAGTAGTACGACTCCTGCCTTTTGTAGTTATTACCCTATAGGGTCCTTCCCAATTGGGTCCTAATTTTCCATGAGCTGGGTTCCTAGTTGCCAAGGACACCCTTTTAAGAACGAGGTCCCCTACGTTGAAATGACTGAGTTTTACCATGGCATCATGGTGCCTGGCCATAAGATTTTTCTATCTTGCTGTCCTTTGCTCCGCATCCATCCTTACCTTATTAATGAGATCGAGGTCAAGACGAAGTTGCTCATCATTTTCTCTCTCCTAATACTTCATCACTCGATGTTTAGCCATATGAACTTCTGTCGGTATGACTACTTCAGTCCCACAGGCTAGCTTGAAGGGGGTTTCTCCTGTCGGGGTTTTGACAGTCGTCTTGTAGGCCCAAAGAACACTTGGCAACTCATCTGGCTATATCCCCTTTGCCCCCTCGAGTCGAGTCTTGATGACTTTTAGCAAGGATTGATTTGCTACTTCTGCTTGTCCATTTGCTTGTGGGTGGGAGGGTGAGGAATAGTGGTTCTTGATTCCAAACTGTTCATAGAATTCCCTGAAAGGTGTGTTGTCAGACTGACGTCCGTTATCAGATACCAGTACCCTAGGTACTCCGAACCTGCACAGAATATTCTTCCAAATAAAGTTCTTTACGTTTTGCTGAGTAATTTTTGCAAGAGGTTCGGCTTCCACCCATTTGGTAAAGTAGTTAATCCTTACTACCAAAAATTTCATTTGCCTCATTCCTAGGGGGAAAGGACCCAAGATATGCAGTCCCCATTGTGCAAAGGGCCATGGGGCCATCATTGGGGTCTGGTACTCCGACGGCTGTCTAGGGATGTTGCTGTAGCGCTGACACTGGTCACACACCTTAACATAGGCCTTAGCATCTACCTGAATTGTAGGCCAGTAGTAGCTTGCGCGAATGACCTTATGGATAAGCGATCTTGCTCCCGAGTGATTCCCATATGCTCCTTCATGAACTTCTCTCAAAACATAGTTTGACTCGTCCGGAGCCAGACACCTTAGGTAGGGCTGAGAAAAGCCTCGCTTGTATAGCACTTCATTTATGAAGACGTACTTGGCTGCCTTGACCCTCAGATTCCTAGTCTCGCCCTTGTCTTCCGGAAGCCTTCCATCCTTAAGATAGAGTACTATTGGACTCATCCAATTTTCTCCTCCTTTTATTTGTTGTATATCCGGGAGGTCTATGCTTGGCATGTATTGGGTTCTGTCGTACTCGTCCATTATTCCTCCTCCTGAAGCTGCTTTCGCCAAGGCATCTGCTTCCATATTTTCCTCCTTTGGAAGTTGGACAAAACTCACTTCTGTAAACTTCTGGGCAAGCCACCTCACTTTACTTAGATATTTCTTCATCCAACCTTCCTTAGTATCGCACACTCCATTAACTTGATTGATCACTAGCTGAGAATCTCCATTGACTATTATTGACTCCGCCCCTAAAGACTTAGCCAATTCCAACCCTTTGAGCAGAGCTTCATACTCAGCTTCGTTGTTGGTGGTTTGGTACTGCAAAGGGGCTGCGTACTCCAATTTATCACCCTCTGAGGATTTTAGTATGACTCCAATCCTTCCTGCATATAGTATGGATGACCCGTCTACAATGGTAACCCATCTTTCATCTTCTTCATCTCTGTTTAGCTCGTCCTGGCTGAGGGTGAACTCTGCAATGAAATCCGCCAATGCCTGTGCCTTTACCGCGCTCCTTGGTTGGTATTTGACATCAAATTCACTAAGTTCCACTGCCCACTGAATCAGTCATCCTACAGCTTCCAACTTGTTCATTTCTTTCTTTAGGGGATGATCCGTTAGGACATTAATAACATAAGCTTGGAAATAATGCCTCAGCTTCCTAGAAGTCGTGATCAAGGCAAATGCTAGCTTTTCCATCATCGGATATCGTCCTTCCGCTTCTCTTAATGCGCAGCTTGTATAGTACACCAGTTTCTGAACTCGTCCTTCTTCTCTAACCAACGTCGAGCTCACAGCGTGCAGGGACACCGCCAAATACAAAAATAGTTCCTCTCCAGGTACAAATGGACTTAGCAATGGTGCTTTCATAAGGTAAGTCTTCAGGTCTTGAAAGGCCCTCTAATACTCGTCTGTCCACTCAAATGCCTTCTTGAGGACTTTAAAGAATGACAAACATTTGTCAATAGCTTTCGAAATAAACCTGTTAAGGGCGGCAACCGGTCTGGTAAGAGACTAAACTACTTTGATGTTCTTCGGTGGTTCCATATTTAGTATCGCCTGGATTTTATCCAGATTTGCTTCAATTCCTCTGTGCGAAACCATGAACCCCAAGAACTTTCCCAACGAAACTTCGAAAGCACACTTGCTTGGATTTAATTTCATGTTATACCGTCGAAGTGTATCAGAGGTATCTTGAAGGTCGTCTAGATGATTTCCCTCGTCCAAGCTCTTTACCAGCGTATCATCTACATAAACCTCCACATTTCGCCCGATTTAAGGACGGAACATGTGGTTAACCAGTCTTTGGTAGGTTGCTCTTGCGTTATTCAAACCAAAGGACATTACCTTGTAGCAAAATAACCCTTGGCTAGTAATAAATGAGGTCTTTTCTTGATCTGCCTCGTCCATTTTTATTCGGTTGTAGCCTAAGAAGGCGTCTATGAAGCTCAGCAACCTATGAACTGCCGTCGAGTCCATCAGCTGGTCAATGCGTGGCAACGAATAACTGTCCTTAGGGCAAGCCTTGTTTAAGTTAGTAAAGTCTACGCACATTCACCACTTACCGTTGGTCTTCTTTACCATGACTACATTCGCCAAATAGTCCGGATAATAAACTTCTCGGATGAACTCCGCGGTGATCAACTTCTGGACTTCTTCTTTGACGGCATTGTCTCACTTAGAAGCAAAAACCCTCTTCTTCTGACATACTGGTTTGGAGTAGGGACACACATTCATGTGGTGTGTAATGACACTTGGGTCAATACCCAACATGTCCTCATGACTCCATGCAAAGACATCAAGGCTTTCCTTCAAAAACTGGATCAGAGTATGCTTTGCCTCCTCTTTCATGCCTGCCCCAATTCTAGTGAACTTCTTAGGTTTGTTCTCGTCCAAAGGGACATCTTCTAACACCTCAATGGGTTCCGCTGCTATCCTTATCTCATCTATACTCATTGTCTGTATGTGCTCGTCCATAGCCAACATGGCTAGGTAGTATTCTCTAGCGGCTAACTGATCTCCTTGTACTTGACCCACTCCGTGCTCAATCAGGAATTTGACAGACAAATGGTAGGTAGAATTTACCGCCTTCTAACTATTCAATGTTGGCCTTCCAATAATAGCATTATATGATGATGCACAATCAACAACAAGGAAGTTTACCTCTTTGGTTATCTGCTGTGGATACACTTTAACCACCACTAGTAATGTGATGGTGCCCACAGGGTGCACCTTCATTCCTTCAAATCCCACCAATGGCGAATTCATTGGTCGAAGTTGATCTCATCCTAGGAAATTCCTCAACTTCCCTTGTCTGATAAGATTCTCTATCTGCTGCTTCAAATCAAAGCACTCGTCCGTGTCATGCCCATGGTCTCTGTGGAAGCAGCAATACTTGTTCCTATTGCGCTTGTTAGGATCTCCTTTCATTTTGTCTGGCCACTTCAAGGATGGATCATCCTTGATCTGCATAAGCACTTGCTCCAGTGGCATATTCAGTGGTGTGTATTGCTAATTTCTCGCTGAGGAACTTGCCTTCTTACCATCCTTTTCTTTTTTCTTTTCTGCCCGAGTCTTCTTTGGACGAGGACCCTGATCTGAGTAACAGTGGTGACCTACTTCCGAGCGCTCTGCTCTCTTCTTCTTCTTGGCTATGATAGTGTCCTCAATATTCATGAAATTCTGGGCCGAATGGATGAGTTCGGCCATAGTTTGTGGTTCCTGCTCGTAGAGCTTATGAATGAACAAGTCAGAGTTGACCCCATTGTGAAAGGCGGCCAATAACAACTTGTCGTCCATTTCATCCACTGTCAAGGCTTCTCTATTGAATCGGGTAATGAAAGACCGCAAACTTTCATTTTTCCCTTGCTCTATAGTTAGCAAACTAGAAAAGGAATACTTGTGGCGTTGCCCTCCAATGAAATTATTATCGAACAACTTACTCAACTCCTTGAATGAGCCCACGGAGTTTAGGGGTATTTTGTTGAACCACACCCGTGCTGGTCCCTTAAGTGTGGTAGGGAAAGCTCTACACATAATCTTGTTCGGGACCCCTTGAAGGTGCATGGTCGTCTTGAAAGTAGCAATGTGATCACACGGGTCACGATTTCCATCATACGAATCCAAGGAAGGCATTTTGAATTCCGGAGGTAGGGGGTGACTGTTGATGGAAGCCGTGAAAGGGGAGTCTGTTCGGTGAACTAAATCATCCACGAGGTTCGCCCGCCTCATGTTCTCTTTCATTTCATCCATGCCTTTTCTCATCTGGTCCATCTCCCTCTCCAAGTGTGGCACTCTTCTTGAAGCAGTACCCCTTGACTGATTTTCAGACTCAACATTTTCTCCTCCACCTTCCTGACTCTGGGCTTGTCCTTCCACGCGCCCATCATGGCGCTGCCTCCTTAGATTGATCTCCCTGTTCAACTTTTGATTCTGACGGGTCAATCTCGCCATAGTGGCAACCATAGATTGTATATGATGAACAAAAGGCGGTTGCATGACAGACGCTGATTGACGATCGCAGAGGGGATTACTAGAAGCATCCCAACTCTCCTGGTGGCCTGGGCTGGTAGCCCTTTAATCGTTGAAAACAATCAATCGAACGAAAAGAAACACCTTTTTCCCACAGACGGCGCTAACTGATGATACGAAGAAAATCAGTAAGCTAGATGCTTCGGACTTGAAAGGACTACTCGCTGTCTTGGTGGTCTGAAAAAAAAAAAAAAAGGCAATTAAGGGTGACCGGGGTTGCCGGCCAAAATATCCTTCGATGGCAAAGTTAGTTTTCTCTCTATAATTTTGGAATTCCAACTTTTTGGGAAATGTCAAGGATAACCTCCACAACTGCCATAGGAGTTATTTTTCCTTCTTAATTAACTGTTGTTGACAGTTTATGTTTTGAGCCGAGATTGCAGTGGTGTAACCAGGTATTGCTCACCCTTTGGAATCATAACCTATGGTTATTTGAACAAGGGAAAAACACTTGGAATTCTCTAAGTGTCTTGGGACGTCCACATGCTTGCCTGTGGACGACCAAAGGTATGGACGAATTACCCTGCACCATGTTGAACACCTGTGGGTCGTCCATGAGAAACTCATGGACGACCCCTGGCATGGACGATCGTGGACGTTCTGGATTAGGTTGTCCTTCACAACTCCTCATTAGAAGGTATTGATTATAATGAAACTTCTTCACTAGTAGCCATGCTTAAATCTATCAGAATTTTCTTATCCATTGCTGCTCATTATGATTATGAGATTTGGCAAATGGATGTTAAGACTACATTTCTTAATGAAAATATTGAAGAAGAAATCTATATGATGCAACCGGAAGGTTTCATAGCAAAAAACCGAGAGCATATGGTATGCAAGTTGAAAAGGTCCATTTATGGACTTAAGCAAGCATCTAGGTCAAGGAACATCAGATTTGATCAAGCAATCAAATCGTTTGGGTTTGAACAAAATCTTGATGAACCATGTGTGTACAAAAGATATTGAGACAAAGTAGTAATGTTCCTAGTGCTTTATGTTGATAATATTCTACTCATTGAAATGATGTAGGGGTAATGTCATCAGTAAAGGTTTGGTTGTCAAGCCAATTTGAAATGAACGACTTGGGTGAAGCTAACTTTATTCTAGGAAAAAAGCTTTGGCGAGATCATAAGAATAAGATGTTAGGTTTATCACAAACTGGATATATAGATAAGGTTCTAGAACGGTTTAGCATACAAAACTCCAAGAAATGATTGCTTCCTTTTAGCTATGGAGTTCCTCTGTCTGATGACCAAAGGCCTAAGACTCTTGAGGAAGAAAATATAATGAGAAAAGTTCCTTATGCTCCTGCAGTGGGAAGTCTCAGGTATGTCGTGCTATGTACTAGACTAAATATCTGTTATTCAGTTTGCATGGTCAGCCAATATTAATCAAATCCAGGACTTAAACATTGGCAAGCTGTAAAGCATATTCTCAAGTATCTATAGAGAACAAGAGATTATATGCTTGTTTACTATAGTGAAGATTTGATTCCCATTGGTTATATAGATTCAGATTCAATCAGATCTTGATTTCAGAAAGTCTACTTCAAGTTGTGTGTTAACCTTGGGAGGTAGAACCGTAAGTTGGAAAAGTGCTAAGCAACCTTGTATTGCAGACTCCACCATGGAAGTTGAATATATTGCTGCTTGTGAGGCAGCAAAGGAAGCTGTTTGACTCAAGAAATTCCTTTTTGATCTTGGTGTTATGAGAATGGAGCAAGTTCCTATCACATTGTTTTGCGACAATAGTGGAGTGGTTGCAGAATCCAAAGATCTGAGGAATCATAAGAAAGGAAAGTACATTGAGAGAAAGTATCACATTATTCGAGACATTGTTCCTTGAGGAGATGTAATAGTAGCAAAGATTGATAGTGCAAGTAAATCTATCGAATCCCTTTATCAAAACCTTGCCCCAAAGGACTTTTGAGTTACATTTAGAGGGAATGAGAGTTAGATTAGTGCACAATAGTCTTTAGGGCAAGTGAGAGATTTTTAGGATGTGTGCCCTTAAATCCTATTGTATGATACTATGTATGATATTGTGTATGACTTAATGTTATGATTAATAAAGTTGTTTAATTATTATCTAAAATAATGGTAACATGAATATTTGGATATTATCATATAATTCATAAAATGCATAGTATGTGATTTATGTGAAAAGTCACAGAAAATATAAATCACAAGTTCTTTGTAAACTCAGAATTATAGTTCGTAGTCGGTGATAAAATTAGGCATTTCATCTGCGAAGACTATAACATATCAACTAAGATGATTTGTCTTGATTATGGAAGTGGAGACTTCTAGTTGGTATGTTGATATGTTTTAAGAGTTAAGACATATTGGACTGGACCGCTGTGAGATTTATTATTCTCCTAACGACTGTCAAATAAATAATAAATCTCACGACTTCTATTTGCATGAACTCTTAATCCTGGGAGAATAATGGACCTGATCATGAGATGTAAGTTGCTTTGATATATCAGGAGTGAGATCTAAAGTAACGGTCAAAATCTCAATATGTTGGGCAGCCACATTTAGTGTTGATGGAACATATATTTTCAAGATAAAATTCATAATCTCTTAATGGAGATATAATATATTTTCTTGAGATAAGTTTAATGGTTTTGATTATTTAGAGTGTTAGGCCTAAACACTTTAGTAAGGAGTTACTAAAGTATATATTTATGAAATTGGATTTCATAAGTATATGATGAATAACTTAAAGGATTAATCTGGGTACTCAAAGATTAAGATGTAGTAATATTCAAAGTAGCAGTCTATTTTCATGATTTTGTATTACTACGAATATTTTATGAAGGGGTTGCATGAATAATAAAGTCTTGGGATATAATTTATTAATAAGGCCTATAGTACAATTATATTTATATAGTGGTTGATAGGGGAATAATATAGGCTATCTCCAAGTCGTCCATAAAGGTCGTCCATATCCCACCTACTACCATAAACACCCTCAGAAACTTACCTACAAGTGCCTCGTCCAGGGAAGAAGAACTCAAGACGAGGTACGCACCATCAGAGTGATGCACTCGTCCAGAGTGTCGACATCCTCGTCTTGAGCAAATTCACCCGTTAGACGAGGCAGCCCCCGCGTGTGAAACAAAGCACGCCCAACTGAGGAACTCAAGGACGAGGTTGTCACACTTAGGAAAATCTCCAAATGAGATATGATAATCCCTTATCCCACGCGTAACCGCCAGGTATCCGTTGTGAAACAAGAGCATAACTTCCAGACGGTTATGCAAGTTACGTTTGATTTCTATCTCTCCTTGAAGCCAGGAGAAGTTCCAATTCTGGTAACCGCCTATGACAACACTATATAAAGGTCGTTTCAGACAAACCCAAGGTATGTTCAGTTTTTACTCCAAAAAAGTTGGAACTCAAATAACTTAGAGGAAAAAACTAACTTTGCCATCGGAGGACTTTTGGCCGGCAGCCCCGGTCGCCTTTGATACGCTTTTCTTTCTTTTTCAGGCCGTAGAAAGATCCAGTAGTCCTTTCCGGTCCGAAGCATCCAGCCTACTGATTTTCTTCGCATCATCAGTGGTATTAAATATAATTAAGATGTGTGCCCTTAAATCCTATTGTATGATGCTATGCATGACATTATGTATGATTTAATGTTATGATTAATAAAGTTGTTTTATTATTATCTAAAATAATGGTAACATGAATATTTGGATATTATCATATAGTCCATGAGATGCATAGTATGTGATTTATGAGAAAAGTCACCGAAGATATAAATCACTAGTTCTTTGTAAACTCAAAATTACAGTTTGTAGTCGGTGATGAAATTGAGCATTTCATTTGTGAAGACTATGACGTATCAACTAAGATAATTTGTCTTGATCATGGAAGTGGAGACTTCTAGTTGATATGTTGATATGTTTTAAGAGTTAAGACATATTAAACTTGACCGTTGTAAGATTTATTATTCTCCTAACGACTGTCAAATGAATAATAAATCTCACAACTTCTATTTGCATGAACTCTTAATCCTAAGAGAATAATAGACCTGATCATGACGTGTCGGTTGCTTTGATATATCAGGAGTGAGATCTAAAGTTACGATCAAAACCTCAGTATGTTGGGCAGCCACATTTAGTGTTAATGGAACATATATTCTCAAGATGGAATTCATAATCTCTTAACGGAGATATAAAATATTCTCTTGAGATAAGTTTAATAGTTTGGGTTATTTAGAGTGTTAGGCCTAACTACTTTAATAAGGAGATACTAAAGTATATATTTATGAAATTGAATTTCATGAATATATGATGAATAACTTAAATGATTAAATCGGGTCCTCAAGGATAAGATGTAATTTACAAAGTGACAGTCTATATTCATAATTTTGTATTACTATGAATATTTTATGAAGGGGTTGCATTTATAATAAAGTATTGGGATATAATTTATTAATAAGGACTAGAGTGTAATTATATTTATATAGTGATATTAAATATAATTAATGGTAACTTTGGACTTGTCAAGAGTTGACAGAAAAGCCCAAGGCCTATTAGAACTAGTGTCTTATTAGTCCCCTTTGGTCACATTCCAAGCCACACACTAAAACCCAATTGGAAAAGATTAATAGGCCAGCCCAATTAGATAATCAGTTAGTTATAAAGGGATAAACATACATAATTTTTTATTAGAAAAATTAGAGAAAGAGAGACGTCATTGTGAAATGGTGTTTATGTGCGAGTGAAGCCACTCGATAATTCTCCCTTGCAAACTGATTGAGAGACCACACTTCTTGGACGTGAAGTGGAATTGGAGTAAAGATTAAAAGTGTTCCTAAGTACTTCTAATATTTTGTTTTGAATTTCACCACACCAAGGTACGCTATCTTCTTCTGAAATTTACATAGTGCATGTTATCAATCATGAGAGAAATAGATCCATGTTTGTTGCATCTGCTGTGTGTTTTGTATGAATTACAAAACCAGATTTTCCAACACTATCACCTATCAATGTAACTAATTCCAACAAAATCCTATTGCAGCAACTATCACACTATGGTAGAACTATTAGAGTACACAAGGTAATTTTAGAAAGTACATGCACAATGATCACAGTAATCCTAACATCGACAAACAATAATTAACAATTAAAATATTATAATATTCAAATCTTTTAGTATTAATCCATGAAATAAATCAAGCTACAATAGTGAATAGTCTCACAAAATTCTACACCAAAGAAAAATGCAGAGCAACAAACAAAGAAATACAGGATAAAGAATTCGTGATTTTCATCTAAATTGTATAATATCCATTTGCATTCTAGATATTATACCTAAATGCAAACCATTGATCCACGAAAAAATCACCAGTGAGTTGCAAGCACCACTCAAGCCGAAGCAACACCTGCAAAAAGAAAATAATGGACCTAAAGAGAGAGCACCGGTGTGGTGCCGGCCAAAAACCCTCCGAAGGTCAAGTTAGAATCTTGTTCCTTTAACCCTAGGGTGCCAGAGTTAAGAATATTATGCGTACCTTCATATTTAGGGTTTCTGGGGTATTTATATTGGATGGAATTACCTTTCTTTTAGGATACAACTTCCTTCTCAAGTTCCTTTCCATATAGGAGTCTTCTCAAACGTGTGTCGCAAGAAGTCCAAGTGTGCACGTTTGCGTGGGGATAAAGCGAAAGTTCATCTGAAGCATATCAAATTGCATGCCACCTGGAATCTACAATTAATTCATACATGACGGATACTCAGCAAAAGTTAACCGTCATAGTCGCGTCCCTTCAAGTTTTAACCGTCTTCATGATCTCCGTCCCTTCAAGTTTTATGGGAATATTCATCTTCTATTTTTTATCCCCTTCATATATATATATATATATATATATATATATATATAGTAGGTGAAGCATAGAGTTTCAATTTTGTGCCACATCTCATATAAGTTTTTTAATTTTTGTGCTAAGTGAGTTATTGTATCTATATATATATATATATATATATATATAGTAGGTGAAGCTGAGAGAAAGTCAAATTAGAATTCTTAATTAGAGTTTCAATTTTGTGCCACATCTCATATAAGTTTTTTAATTTTTGTGCTAAGTGAGTTATTGTATCTATATATATATATATAGTAGGTGAAGTTGAGAGAAAGTCAAATTAGAATTCTTAATTAGAGTTTCAATTTTGTGCCACATCTCATATAAGTTTTTTAATTTTTGTGCTAAGTGAGTTATTGTATCAATTAAGTTTTCTTAATTTTGTTGTTAAACGCGAAAACCAAAGAGATTACAATAAGAACTTGGTTTGGGTACCTTGCATTCAGCCATTAGGATGACAACACGTGACTATTTTTATAGGGATGAAATGCATTGGGTACCTTCCATAGTTTATGTTATTTTTTTTAATTTTAAATCTTGAATTTGGCATTATTGTTTTTAGCAACACAATTTAAGATGCATAGTATTTAGTAATAATAATAATAATAATAATAATAATAATAATAATAATAATTTATTATTATTATTATTATTATTATTATTATTATTATTATCTAAAGTTTAATTTGGTTCTTGTTGCAGAGTGAGAATGTATCTGTAAGTGCACAATTTGTACCCGGACCCAAACGAGTGATGGACTCAGGCCCAAAGAGCTTTGTACAATGAAATTTGTAGAGTATGGGTTTGAAACCTAGGTTAGTGATATTGGAAAGTTGATAAACAGGCTAGAATGCCGCAGTATGCAAGTAATAGATGAATATGACAAAAAAAAACCCTCCTCGGACGTAAGCCGGGGACAATTTGTATAGCCTTTCTTTCTCTAAGCAAAAGATTACAATTTTTGAGCTTCCAAAGGAGAGATTCCCTTCTTCTTTCCTCTCTCGTCTTCTTATATCCTTCCTCTTCTTCCCTGTTTCATCCACATGTAACACAGATTTTCCTCCTAGATACTTGTCACATCCACCACCTTTTTAAATGCGGCCAGGGAGGTAGATGCAGGTCCTTTAATGCGGTGGTAGCAGCTTTTTCCTCAGATATTTCTCACACGTTCCTGCTTCTAACAGGTGCTTAGATCATGCTTTTACCCAACGGATCTTCTAGAATTCTGTCTCTAAACCCTTTAGCAATTCGCATGACCTCTTCTGGGCCTGTCCGAGGAGATACTCCTCCTCGAACAACTCTTCGATCCCTTGTAGTGCGGATTGGCCCGTGGGCCGAGAAGACTCTGATTGAACAGATTTATACCCACTAACCAGGCCCAAGGCCCAAACGTGGATTTAAGCATTTTTTACCCCCCACAGTATCGACATTGGACAAAAGGCGTGAATTTGTTTATGGCTTCTTTGGAAGTGCTAGTCAGTTTTAATTTTAAGAAACAAGTTTATTCAATTTGAGAGTTTTCTAAGTTTTTTGTATTTTAATTTGAATTTTGAAAATGTTATTAGAATATCTTCACTCTTTTAAAATGTTGATAGTTTATTTTAATCATTAGCTTTCACTTACAAAGTTTGCATCTTTAGTTTTGTTATAAATTGCTAAAATGTGATTAGATGCACATTATGCCTAAAATTCACTACCATTATAGTTGGCATTTTGTTCAGATTTGGTACTTATAACAATGATGAAAGCACTGTTGTGGACTGATGGACGATACTTTTTGTAGGCTGTAAAGGAACTTAGTGATCAATGAAATCTCATGCAAATTGGAGAGGACTCGGCTGTAGATGTCTAGATGGCAGATGTGAGTCACTATATTTTTAAAATTTTCAATGAATTGGTCTTGAAGGTTAAGATTATGAACAATGTAAATTTTCAAGAGAGAGATTTATTATTCTATATTTATGCAAGTTTGCTTGCCTTCTTGGAGTGGATCACTCCACCTTGTCTTTCTACTGGAACTTTCGATTCAGATTGTTACAATTTAATCCGAAATTTTATTTGAATTTTCCTATTGTTGTTAGTACCATATATTTTATTGATTTTTTTCCCTGGGAATTGGTTTCGTGAATCTTGAAATAATAATTCACTTAGCACAAAAATTCAAAAATTTATATGAGACACTTGTCCCATTTAATTTTTAAATTTGTGCCTAGTGAATTATTGAGTGTAAAAATTGAAGAGTTCAAATCTAATTAGATTTCAATTGGAGTCCAATTTTTCTCCATGTGTTTATTTATTTATTTTTTAAATATTTATGACAAGTTAATTATTGGGTGAAAAAACATATATATATATATATATAAAAATAAATCATTAAATATTTTAGAAATTTATGGCTTAAAAAAAATATAAGCTAATACTATGTATAATTTGAAACTTCTCTAAAAAAAATGTATAATTGTGATTGTTTTTAATTGTACCCGTACATATGTACGGGGCTACACACTAGTTATAGTAATAGCATAATACAATTTAATTGAGTGTTGAAATCAACCAACTTCATATTTTAATTGTATAAACATTATATCATAACAATTCTAAAATAGTTGTATAAATCAACTTAATACAAAAATATTTCATAAAAACTTTCAAAGGATTGTGTCATTTGTATTTTTAAGTCAATGGACTTTTTTTTTTCATGCAATGATTGACACTTCCCTTAATAGGCTCCTCAAGAAATAGAATAATATATGCATATTAGTCATTTTCCTGTTTTTCCTACCTTGTGAAGGACCATTTCTAACATACATAGTTTGGAAATTATTTGTCTTCCATGCCATTTTCTTTTGGTTCACTTCCCAAACATTATCATGGATCAAAAGTAATTTTAATAGTTATTTTTTGTTACATATAATACATATGTGCAAATCTGCATATATTGTTTTTTGTCTTTTAAAAAAAAAAAATCAAGCATTAACTATAGAGGGAAAATTATGCTATCCAGACCTTTCAATTTAAGATGGTTGTGACTTGCGTTGAGGAGAATAGGAAACCTATGGTCATACTACATATGCATAAAGATGAAAAGCGTTGTCAGTAAAATCATTTGGAGTACAAATATAATAGCAATACTATTAACCACTATTCAATTGGCAAAACTGATCCGCATATCTTAAGAAACCGAATTGGGCTGATTTGCAAGTTTTGCAAGTAACAAAAAATTGTTTTGGGATTTTAATTGAATAATCTGAACTCAAAGAGAATCTACCAATTAGGAACAGCAAATCACATCAAATTTAGATCCAAATCCCATTGATGTAAAGTTGTTTTGTTTCATCAAGCTAATTTCTACTTCATCGACTGCTTTCGTTATATATTTTTGTAACATAGACTTTTATATATAATGAAAACATATAAACTTTTAAAATACCTTACAAAGGAAAAGGTACAATGGAATAGAAAAGTGAAGTTACAGACTTTAGATAAAATAATACATACATTAGTTATCTTATGATTATGTTCATGTTCAAATACACATAATTTAGCACCTATAAAATAATAATCTCTAGAGGCTGCATCAAATTTTTTTTATAAAATAGTAAAGCATACATATGTACAATATGCAACTCTCATGAATAGTGGAGAATTTAAAGATTGTGTTCAACACTTCTACGCAAGAAACCAAATAGTTGAATATACCCATGTATACTCACCATTAAACTAAAATCCCTACTAAACTAACACAAAATTAAAATAGAAAGGAGGGAAAAATCCAAATTAAACAAAGGCCCAAGAAGGCCAGCAATAAATAGATAAAATTTACTAAATAAAGAATAATAAAAATTCCCACCAATTACAATACAAATTCTAGTATATAAAACTAATAACCCAGAGGTCAATTCATGTTTTGTCTTTTCCAAGGGAAAAGATGGAGATGCTGAGAGCCTGAGAGAGAGTTGAACAAGAAGTAGATGTCTTCGATTTTGCACGGGGTCAACCTTAATCAAAACCAATAATCCAAATACCTAAATTAAAGAAAATCAAACCAATAATCCAAATACCTAAATCTAAGATAAGTACCCAAAATAACAAAACTTAACTGGTAGTGGCTCCAACGGTATATGATGGTGGTGGGAGGTTGGCACTTTCAGCCACTTAAGGAGTAAGCGAGCGCCCATGGGCTATGGTTTAGTGGTTTAGAGAATTGAGAGAGGCAAAGAGAATGACTTTACTGTTCTTAACAGAGAGGTAAAGAAGAAGGAAAAGGCAAAGAAGAAAAAGGGTTTATCGAGAGAGAGCAGTTTATCGGGTTTGGAAGAAAAAAATTAGGACAAATTACACTTTACCACCCTAAACTATGCACTAGATTACACTTTACACCATAAATTATCTGACTGTACACTTTTCACCATAAACTATAACACTTATTATACTTTGCACCCTGGTGTTATTATTTTTATCAAAATCTTGCTGTGTGACAAGCACATGCTTTTTGCTTAGGTGGAACAAAGTTAAAAGACTAAAACATTCTTCTTCAAAATCATTTAAAATAAAATCCAAAATTTTCCACGTCTCCCACTGTCTTGTGTGCATGCCATCGTCTTCCCCAAATTTAGTTTCAAAATATTTAAAATTATCTCTTTAATTCCATAATAGAATTCATTCACAGTACCCCATCCACCTTCCCTGAATCATTGCTTATTTTGTTTTCATCATTGGACAGACATATAAAAATGACCTGTAGAAAGTCACATAACCCTTTTGTGTAATAAATCCTTTGGCAGATAATTGGTTTGATGATCTAGGAAAGGATTGGAGCTATTGGTACAAGGGTTCTCTTGAAGGACGAATTGTTCTCAATAAGCGTTTAGATAAATGGGCAAATTTATTTATCAATGATTTTTAGTGATTTTTGCACAAATGAGTGGTCATGGCACTGGGTGCTGTCTCCACATTCCATCTCCCATTTTTGTATATGAATTTTCTACCAATGGTGTCCTTGTAGATCGAAGTTTTGTCTTCAATGTTACTGAACGACAACATCAACCTATGATGTGGGAGAGAAGGTTAAAGATTGCAAGGCAGATCCATTTGCCTTCCAAAGACCTGTCATCCATGTCAATATGAATATGCACAATATCTCCTTAGATGAACATGATGTTCCCAAATTTTCCAAATTTCTTTTTCTATATTGATTCTTGAAGGTGAAATTGACGTGGAAGTTCATTACTACTGTCCGAATTCAAGGTTCTATGCCCTCAAGCTTAAACCAACACACAAGGTAACGGAGAAAACAAACAATGATTTGGGGAAGGTGGATGGGGTACTGTGAATGAATTCTGCTATGGAATTAGAGAGGTAAATTTAAATATTTTGAAATTGAACCTAGGGAAGAGGCTGGCACGCATGCGAAATAGAGGGAGATGTGGGAAATTTTGGATTTTGTTTGAATTGATTTTGAAAAAGGATGTTTCAATCTTTTCATTTTTTTCACCTAAGCAAGAAGCATGTGCTTGTCACATGCAGCAAGATTCTGTTAGATAGCAAAAATAGCACTGGGGTGCAAAGTATAGTAGTTTAGGGTGCAAAATGTGTAGTCAGATAGTTTATAGTGCAACGTGTAATTTAGTGCATAGTTTAAGGTGGTAAATTGTAATTTCCTTAAAAAATTAATAGAAAAAAATTAATTTATTTAAAAAATAAAAATGAGGTGTAAAATTGTGGAGGGATCAAATGAAGTCAATAAAAAGTCAGAGACTTCGGTTTATAGTATATATTGACTAGTGTGTATCTCATGCATATGTACGGATACAATTAAAAACAATCACAATTATTCCTTCTTTTTTAGAAGAGATTCAAATTATAAATACATTTCTACAATATGTAATGGTTTATCATATTATATATACATATATATAATTTAGAATTTAATTGGATTTAGACTCTTCGGTTTTTTTACTCAATATTCACTTACTACAAAAATTAAAAAAAAAAAAAGGACACGTGGCTAAAAATTAGACTCCAATTAAAATTCAATGTAGAATTTAATTGGATTTGGACTCTTTGATTTTTACACACAATAATTAATTTGACACAAAATTAAAAATTAAATGGGACATGAGGCGCAAAATTAAAATTTACATAGATTGTCTATGGAAATCACACTAAAATTTTCGCGCACGGTTCATAGAAAATTATGTACTTTTTTCACAATTAAATTGCAAATAGAGTAATTCCATTAATTAAGTGGTATCTCATTTGGTTCAAGCCTCATTTTGCCCATGAACAACTGAATTAAATGGAATTTCATGATCTTAAACATAACTCCAAAATTAATCTAATCACATGGATAAATTTCAATTAAAGCTCAATTAAATTTAGCCAGCCACATATCATTTGATGAAAATCAACAAAAAGGGGCCTAACTATTAAAATCTAGAAATTCTTTAATTTTAGAGATAAAATTTATATCAAAATTCAAAGCCGAACAAAATATGACATCAAAAATACTTACTCAAGTGGGTTTAATCAAATCTTAAGCCTAGTACCATTAAAATCCTAACAACATTATATATATATATATATATATATATATATATATATATATATATATATATATATATATATAAAGAGATGGGTTCAAATCATTAGATTTAAGTAGATTCAACGGTAAAAAAAAACCCCATTAATGCTAATATTCTAATTGATCTAATTTATTATCTTTTATTTAATACATTTCATACTTGTTTTTAAACCCAAAAAAATTTATACGTTCTCTCTCCACTGCAATCTCTCTCTCTCTCTTTGCACGGCTCTTCCTCTGTCTCCTCCATGGCCAGGTCACTGGCAGCAATACAAAATAAAAAGCACAACCTGCCATAATTTTGTTTTGTTTTTCTACTAAGAGGGCGTTTGCTTCTTTTTTTTTTTTTTTTTTTTTTTTTAACCCAGCCGCAAGGTTGGACTTTTCAGCCATGAACAGTGCACAAATGCACTGTTTATGGGTCCCATAAATTTTACTTTTTAGCAACTTTTTCATTAAAAATGGGTCCCACGATACTATTCACACATTTAAAAATTATTTTGCTACAATGTTTTCAGTTTTCAGTTTTCAGTTTCAGCAAAATAAGTTCTATCCAAACGGACCCTAAGAACCTTAGCTATTAGTAGCAGTGCAACCATAATTTTGGTTACAATTACTTTGCCTTGTATATTGTTCTACATTTCCCCAAGATTATGAATTTGTGAAAGATAAGTTACTCCTCTTATGGATAGCAGAAGGTTTTCTGGAACGGCACGAACACTATGGTTTGATGGAAGACGCTGGTAAGAGCTTTGATGAATTGAAGTCATTTTTTCAAGAATCAAGTGGCAATGAGTCAAGTTTCCTGATGCGTATGAATAATTTGGCTGCTCATGTGTCTACGAGGTATTGTTTCAGATTGGAGGACAATCATCCTTCTCATATCCCTTTAAATACTAGGTATTTGTCACTTGTCGGAGGCAAATATGAAAATTCGGTGATATTTGAGGCCATTGATAGAACCAAGTTTTTAAGAACTTTTTTGGCACTTGATCATGAATCATGTCATGTATGTGATATTGAACTGCATAATTTGTTGTCCAAACTCAATTTTTACGAGTGCTATCTTTATCTCATTACCATATCACTAATATACCTGATTTAATTGGCAATTTGAAGCCTTTACGGTACATTGATCTCTCTCACACTGCAATTAAGAGATTACCTGAATCGAACTCTACAATTTACAATCATTGATATTGTCAAATTGTCATTCTCTTACTAAATTGCCAGAAAACACATCGAATCTTGAGAACTTGTTTTATCTTGAAGGTAGTGGAAGCGGTTTAAGTGATATGCCAAAAGGAATGCATAAATTAAAGCAAAAGCAAATGAGTAATTGTAACCAAAATTATGGCTGCACCGCTACTAATAGCTAATGCTCTTAGTAGAAAAACAAAACAAAATTATGGCAGGCTGTGCTTTTTATTTTGTATTGCTGCCAACGACCTAGCCATGGAGGAGATAGAGGAAGAGCTGTGCAAAGAGAAAGAGAGAGAGAGACTTGCAGTGGAGGGAGAACATATAAATTTTTTTGGGTTTAAAAACAAGTATGAAATGTATTAAATAAAAGATAATAAATGAGATCAATTAGAATATTGGTATTAATGAGGGTCTTTTTTTTAATCGTTAGATCTACTTAAATTCAATAGTTTAAAAAATATGTAACTTTTTAGAGTTATAGCAGGTATAATTTGAACCTATTTCATATATAAAGAAGGAGATTCATAATTTGTATAAAAAAAGAAAAAGAAAAAAAAGGGAAGATTCATAATTAGATAGGAAGGTAAGTAACAACACTTAGGTATAGTAAAATTTTGGTTTTTTTTTTTTTTTTGGGGGTCATTTAAAGGTAAATTAGATAATTCAAACAAGTGGAAATATAAAGAATCTCCGTTGGGAAACGTTGACAAAAAAGAAGAGGGTCCCCCAA
This sequence comes from Castanea sativa, assembly GCF_040712315.1. Taxonomy (NCBI): domain Eukaryota; kingdom Viridiplantae; phylum Streptophyta; class Magnoliopsida; order Fagales; family Fagaceae; genus Castanea; species Castanea sativa. Next base: position 13,062,357 of record NC_134020.1, read on the forward strand.
AAGGCCAAAATCAAATGAAAGAGAAAAGGAAAAAAGAAAGTCATTGGTGGCGATATTAACATAGTGAAAGTAGCTCCAACTCCAAAGCTTACCAACACAACAAACTCTACCACCTCGTCTTCTCCGTCCCCGTTCTCTTTATTATTTCATTTCCCTCTTTCTCTCATTCTCATACTCTCATTGCCAAACCCACTGAACCAACCTTTCTTTCTCTTTTCTCTCTTAATTACCATTTCGCAATGGCTTCGCCTTTTCTCTCTAGAGTTCCTCTCTCCAACACCAACACCAACACCAACACCATCACCAATTTCGCTTCCATTTCCTTCTCCTCTTCTCTCTCTAATTCCCTTCCCTTCCGTCCTTCCTCCTTCTCCACATTTCCCTCCAAGCGTAGAACCCTGACCGTCCGATCCAAGATCAGAGAGATCTTCATGCCCGCCCTCAGCTCCACCATGACCGAGGGCAAGATCGTCTCCTGGATCAAATCCGAAGGCGACATACTCTCCAAAGGTGAAAGCGTTGTCGTCGTCGAGTCCGATAAAGCTGACATGGACGTCGAGACCTTTTACGACGGAATCCTCGCCGCTATTGTCGTCCCCGAAGGCGACTCCGCTCCCGTCGGCGCTCCTATTGGCCTTTTAGCCGAAACCGAAGACGAAATCGCCGAAGCCAAAGCCAAAGCCGCCTCCTCCTCCAATTCCACTTCTCCTCCGCCGACTTCTTCTCCCGCTTCGGCAATCTCTCAGCCACAGCCTCCGCGGTCCAAACCAGTCTCAGACTCACCAAGGAAGACAGTAGCAACGCCGTCTGCAAAAAAACTAGCGAAGCAGCACAAGGTTAATATCGAATCGGTGGTCGGAACCGGTCCTTTCGGCCGAATCACCCCGGCCGATATAGAGGCCGCCGCAGGAATCACACCTTCCAAGAGTATCGAAATCAAATCAAACGTGGAGTCTGCTCCACCTCCGCCTCCGAAATCCACGGCCTCCTTGGCTGCCCCGCCTCCAATTCCAGGTTCTACGGTGGTGCCTTTTACAACAATGCAATCGGCGGTGTCGAAGAACATGCTGGAAAGTCTCTCCGTGCCGACTTTTCGCGTCGGTTATCCCGTCACCACCGATGCCCTCGACGCCCTCTATGAGAAGGTACATTATTACATTTAGGGGGTTTGCATTCTAATCTAACCTCTGCTTAATTGAATTGAGAGTTTGATTTATTTGGCACTGTGGGAATAAACGGAGGTTTTATGTGATTCTGTTCAGGTGAAACCAAAGGGTGTGACCATGACTGCGATATTAGCCAAGGCTGCAGCAATGGCACTTGCTCAGCACCCAGTCGTCAATGCCACGTGTAAAGACGGCAAAGGTTTTACTTATAATGCTAACGTAAACATTGCAGTTGCAGTGGCTATTGATGGTGGCTTGATAACCCCTGTTCTTCAGGACGCAGATAAGGTACCATAGGCCACTTAGGAAATTGTCTTTTAATTTCCAGTTTTGAAGAGTTTGGGAGTGTTAGTTTTAGTTGGTGACATGTGTTTGATGGCCCTGGGGCAGTTGGATTTGTACCTGTTATCTCAACAATGGAAAGAGCTTTTGAAGAAAGCTCGGGCAAAGCAACTTCAGCCCAATGAGTACAATTCAGGTATTTACTATTGGTCCCTAAACTGTAGCTCAAGAGTGATTTTAGTGTCTAGAAGTTTAAAATAATTGCTTTTAGTTCCTAAAAAACTTCGAAGTGATCGCTGTTAGTCGCAATGAAGTGATGACACGTCAGTTTTAAGTTTGGTACAATCTAAAAGCGATCACTTTAAATTTCAAGGACTAACATCGCTAATGGGCTGAACTTTTGTACTAGGCTGAACATTTTTTCTTTTGGGGGGAACAAATAACACTAACTTATGTTCGAATTGTATGTAGGGACTTTCACTCTATCGAATTTGGGCATGTTTGGAGTGGATAGATTTGATGCTATTCTTCCTCCAGGACAGGCGAGTTATCAATAATAATGGCTAGGCTTATATATTTTGTTTTTTATTTATGAATTAATGAGATCGTTCTCACCCTTGTAAGTAATTAGCCATTTGGTCTAAATTTGGAACTATTTCCAGGGGGCTATCATGGCTGTTGGAGCATCCAAGCCAACCATGGTGGCTGATGCAGATGGATATTTCAGCGTGAAAAGTAAGATGCTGGTGAGTTTTGCTTAGTTTCCATTTCTTTAAAATCTATAAATTTTGTGTTTCACGTGCTTATAAACTAGTGGGTAGTTCTTATGAACTTTTTGTTAAGGTGTTGGCTAATATCTTGATCAGTCCCTTCCATAAAAAATATGTGTGATACTGTGATTTGAACAGGGAAATATGACGAAAACATGTTTGTAACTGATTCTGTGGTAAACATTCTAGTTTCAATAATTCATAATCGTCATAAGATGTCCAGTGAGAAAAACTTTGTAGTGATAAGTAATACTGTGATTCAGGTTTTGGGAACAGCGTCTACTTCTCAATTAGGAGAACAATGAGAATAATGCAGACAGGTCCATGGCAGTGTGTTTCTGAAACGGTTAATTTGGTCCAATCATGGTCACATTCCCAAAACTTCAAAAATCTGGTATATAGAACTTCATATTTAGTCTTGTTTGCAAGGCTGAAACAATGGAATAAAACATGTTCCCGAAAATATTTGCACATAGTTCTAAATCTTTGGATTATGATAATATCTCAGTGTGAATGCAAACACTTCATTCTCACTTAGTTCTAAATCTTTCATTAAGATTTTATTACTTCATTTCTTAGGTTTTCTTCCTTTTTTCTTTTGTTTTTGCATGTTGTAAGTGATTCTTGTATTACTAGGGTTATGCCTTCTGCATGTTTGGGAATGTTTTCATTTTTCTGTTTTCAAAAACATGTTTTTAGAGATGATCTTTTTTTTTTGGTTGAGCTTCAATGGAGAATTCATTCATAATTGCAAAAACAAAAAACAATTTTTTAAAACAAAAAAATTGTTTGGATGCTCATGGTACCCAATCACCATAATCTTTGGCAACTCCCAAATAATCCAAGATTACCCATTTCTTCAACAGCCTTTGTACCTCCACATCCAAATCCAGTTGATTCTAGCAACATCTTCTCATCACAGCCCAACAATATGAAACCACCTTCAACAACCAATTTAAGCTTCATCAAACCAACACATCACCAAACTCCATCAAAAGACCCAAACTAACACTAACACCAACAAAACTAGAGCCATAATCAAGCAGCTCAACCCAACACCAAAAAATCCCATTCGTTAATTGGTGAATCCACATTGAAAATTCCCATTACTCATGTAACTGATTGTGAAGGAGATTGAGAAGATTTGGAATCTAAGCTCACACTGGAGCTTTTCAGCATCGTCAAGGTGGAGGAATCAAAGGTTTTGCACTTGGCGATATGCTTGGAGTGAGGGATGCAGTTGGGCCAATAAGCAGCGAGAGAGGGACGAGATTTGTAAATGGGGGGCCTTAGGGCATGTTAAGAGAGAGAGGGAAAATCTGTTTCTTTGGCCATGAGTGTGTGGTTTTGGTGATTAAGTGACACAAAACCATGGTGCTATAGACATCAACCAAACCTCATATGATCTGAGTCTTTGTTCAAGTCGCGGAGAGAGAGAGAGAGAGAGAGACTTTCTGTCAATTGGAAAACAGAAACCAGGAAACTGAAAACATCAAAATGATGTTTTCAATTTTGCTTTTGATTTGGAGTTGCATTTCCAAAAACTGCTTTTTTTCTTTTACTGTGATTTGTGAATGCACCAACCAAACATGTCCTTTACTATATATCAAAACAAGACAACGTCATGAAGTTTAGTATATTCTTCAAAGTATGGAATTTTGAAAGGTGCCAATAAGCTTTAGATTAAATGGCCTCTCCACTTTATGTCGTGATAATGGGAAATGGGATACAGAAAAATCACCACCCAAAGTAAAGTACCAAGGATACTGGGCTAAACAAACTCGCCACTCAATGGAATTCATCCAAAGAGATACAGAGAATAAAACACAAGTATTTCTGAATAATCACTCTCTAAGTTGATTCATTCATGGTAGCCGACTAACTATATATATTGCTTACCAAGAATACAGGGCTAACAAACTCACCAGTCAGTGGAATTCACCCAAAGAGGCAATAAAACACAAGTATTTCTGAATAATCACTCTCTAATTTGATTTATTCATGGTAGCCAATCATCTATATATATTGCTCTGAATAGCCCTCTAAGCATGGGAGAATTAAATTAGTAAATAGTTCTCAAAACATAGAAAACATAGAGTAAATAAATGGTCAGATATTTCCCACAAACATCAGCTTTTAAGATTGACTAATTAAAGATATTAGGACTAGCAATATTGACTAAATAAATGTTGTAGGACCAGCCTCAATGGGCTTTGAATAATAGTACCAGCTTTGGATAACTGGGCCGGATTTGGGCCTCCAAGTCCAGATCATAGGATTCCTCTATTTGGGCTTGTAGGACAACAAGGGCTGCTGGGTCTGTTGGTTTATTGGACACTCCCATCTCATGTTGGAATCAAGTGAATGGTGTGGTCATTGGTTCAACATTCATTGATGCATATGTAACTCACTATTAAAAAAAATGCAGTGTGAAAGGGTGTGGTATCCTTTTTGTTATCATTTTGGCCCTCTTCTGTTTTCCCCCTTATCTTTCTTTTTCCGTTCAAATTTCTTCTAGTAATGAAATTTTTTGTTATGGGACAAATTTTTGGCTTTTGAATGGATAAGATTTGGAAATGAGGAGTGATTCCCCTTCTATCCAAGGGTGAGTGGGCGACAATGATTTGTCACTGGTAACTTACAATTACTGGTAACTTACAATTACAGGAATCTGACAGTAGTTATTAATTTAATGGATTTAAAACTTATATTAGATTCAGAAACATTATGCAGTAAGGCAAGGTTGGGGTAGGGCTGCTGTACCCAATGTGGAACAAGATGAGAAATTACAGCCCCACCCTCCACCCCACCCTTGTTTTGTTAAGGGTTAGATGGAACACAAAGGCAGGCATAATTCCAGGTCCTCTGTTAACTTTGCCTCTTGCATTTCACAAATATATGCTTCCATTCTGCTTTGTATTACTTGACGTGTTATTACTGAGAATAGATGTTGTCCTAAAGGGTTAAAAGTCTTTCTCAACTTGAATCTCCTAGTATATCAAATCTATTATCTGGTGGAGAGCATCTGAAAGGAGAGAAACAAACGTTGTTCCTGAACCTCATCCTCATGCATCTCTATTGAAATGACTCTAGGGGAGCAAAATCCTCACTCTAGTTCTTTATTTGCAAAAAAATATGTTCTTTGGCTCTGGTATATGGAGAAACTATCTTTAGTTACTGTTTGGATTGTCTGAGATAGGTCCCTCTGCTATCCATGAATGTAATATACTATGTATTTAATATTGTCAATGAAACATAGAACAGCTTCTCATCTGAAAAGATCACCAAACTTTTCTAGTAGTTAAATTTCTGCAGAAGACCTAAACCGAGTTGGTGTGTTACTCTTTTTACAGGTAAATGTAACAGCTGATCACCGGATTATTTATGGAGCTGACTTGGCTGCCTTTCTTCAGACCTTTTCAAAGATTGTAGAGAACCCCGAAAGCCTGACATTGTAGATGATGTGTCAGGTTTCTACAAATTGATACCTGTTGACGTTGAGCTTCTATTCTTTCATGGGTGTGATAATGGTGTGTCTACTTGACAGAGTGCCTGACCTAGTTTTGCAGTGGTCCCCCACAATGTTATGCTTATGTTGTCTTTCAGTTTGTTTTGGTTTTTAAATGTTTCCAGTACATTTCCTGATACTGTTGAGTAGATTTTGATAGAGGAGAATAACTTTGAAGGTTTTTGATGACCTAGAGCCTGTTTTATTAGGAAGTGAGTGGTCTTATAAGTTCATTTTTCCAGCATTATTAGGGCGTAAAATTTATGTACACATTGGCAGTACATGACATGGTCAAGGTGGTGTTGAAGCGTATATGGTATCTGTTTTTGAATTGCATATGTGGCAACCGTTAGGTTTTTTTTTTTTTGGAAAGGTGGCAACCATTAGCTGTTAAATAGGCCTCAATTATCATAAATAAAAAAGTGACAAATATTTACTTTGTTTACCACCATCTTTAGACTGACAAAAAAAATCTTTTGGTTTATAATTAATTGCATGTGGAAAGAGAGATTTCCCGCACTGGATGTATGTGAAACCTTCCATTTTGGAGGGGAGTGTGATGTAAGAATCTTGGGTAGGGGTTTTGTTATGCATAATGTTTCAGTTCGGATCAGCTGTTTGAAAACCTATGTTTTGTCAATTTTTTCAGTTAAGTTACATTTTGAAAACATATTTTATTAAAGCGCAATTAAGCATTTGGTAAATTATGTAAAAATTGCTGTTGTGGAAAACTATAAAGCGAAAAAAATGCAGTTTTCTAGAGATTTTAGGAAAACACTCCATGAGCTATGATTTGACGTAATTTTCTTACGAAAGTAAAATCAAATGCCAAACCTGCATTTTCGTTTTAAAAATCGCTCTTTGTCGTCCATTTTCTTCAGGAAATAGTAATGCCAAATGGGCTCTTTGCAGCGATAATTATCTCTCTACCAAAATAGATCAGTAACCACCAATGAGAAAAGGTTAACGGAATGCTTTTTCAAGAAACAAAACTAAGATATCGTGCGCTTGGGCCGAGTTTGGTAGGGTCTATCATACGAATCCAAACAAGCACCAGGAATATAATCATTTAATTTCAAATTAATAAGAATAAGTGCAAGGGAACAACTCTTTTTAGTGACAAATTGTGAATGATAGAAAATATAATTAGTAGTAATCTATGTGAAAGTGATTGTTTGTCACTCACAACTTATCATCTCAATAAGTTAAGAAATAAGTTGCATCTATAGGAAAAGTTGAATTACTAAATGATCGTTCTAAAATTTGTCTGCTTTGCCATACAGTTCTAAAGAAATATTGTCCTGTCTATTTACCCATTGTTGGTGACAACCTCTTTATTTACAGATCACCACAGTTCACTTAAAATATTGTCCTATCTTTAATATGCTTGCCAACAACTACAACAAAACTGATTATTGTATAATTACTATAAGAAAAAGCATTGCTGGCGAAAAAGGGGGGAAAAAAAGGACTAATAGAAATGGCTATTGTTTTGAATGAGAGATGCTTCAATGGAGCTCTGCAAATCTCTTCAACACGATCTTCAAACATCAAGATGCATGAGTCATGACAGACTTCCTTGTTGACTGAACAAGAAATCCCTGCTTTTTTTGTTTTTGTTTTGTTTTGTTTCCCACAAATGTGAATTCACCAGTCCAAGATGACATTCCTAGAGAGGTAAAGTTTGTCAATGTACTCTATTACCGGAAGTGCTGCACTGATATACCTTCTCATTTTCTTCTCTGCTGACTGATCTGCAACAACATTGATGATAAAAGTTGAGGTCTCTTGGGGAGGCCACATTTCTAATATAAAATTGAGAGAGAAAATGGAAGCTAAGATGTTATGCTCATCTGGTGAAGAACAAAAGAATATATCATTGTTAGTGCACTATCAGATCAGGCCTAAAATCACTTAAAAGGATCAACTCTGATAATAAACCTTTCTTAGATCAAGCTTCAAACACAGAGACAATGATGAAAATAATCATGTAATCTTCAGCTTGATAACAAATCATCTACAAGATAGGTATGTATCACAAGGACTGGGCTACAGCTCAGCTAGGTATTGATTACCCATTTATTCACATTAATTTTCCATAATTTAGGATTAATTTGGTGAAAATAGCTCTCTACTAAAACAGAACTATGGCATTTACCTGAAAGAAAAAAAAAAAAAAATCCTATGGCAGTATGACCTCTGAAGGAAAAAAAAAAATGTTAAGAAGTATTAAAAAAAAAAAATTTACCTCTCCTTTCCCAGCCTCAATGCAAACCTATGGTGTCATGCAACCTAATATAAATTATCTAAACAGTGCCAACCTAACTTTAAAGCATCGTTCATAACATAAATAGCTTGTTATAAACAAGGCGATAGTGTAATGTTTTGGTAAGTTATTAAACTATCCATATTAAATATATCATAATTGAGATTTTAAAGAAACTTCAGATTGTACAAGTATCCATTTGCACTTCGTACTCTTTATGAAAAAGAAAATACGCCTAAACTTGAAATTGGAAGTTTAATTCATACAGTTTTAATGAATTTTTATAGCTCACTTCAGACATAGTATTTCTAACAACAATTTCTAATGCATTTTGCATCTACATATGATCAACATTTCTTTTATTTGCTCTGTTTACAGGCATTATCAAGGAGCTTTGGTTTTGTTCCTGGGGTTACCTTTAGCATTAGCAATCTACATTGCAAATCTCTGATTGCAAGGTTCAAACTTGGTGCTCAAAAAGTAAAATTAGATTCAAACTCACCAGTTTCATTGAGTCTCAGCAGAAGTTGGTCTCTTGTAGGAAGAGCATACATTCCAGCAGCAACTGCTGTCCTGATTGTCCATGAGTGGTATGGTGCACAAACTTGTGCATAAGCTGTAGAAGCTGCTTCCTTTAAAGAGTACTCTCTAAAAGTGACAAAAGAAAATTATTACATGTTAGTAGCGAAGGGCAAGTACAGAGTATCGAATTTAAAAAACAGTTATAGAACAATTTGGTTTTGACCTGCATAAGCAGTTAAGCACTAGGGAAATTTCAATTAATCTGACCAAAAAAAAAAATTCGATGGACTTTGAATTCGTGTTAAGCACAGTCATTTGATTATAGCCATACTGACATATAGCTGAATAGAGACAGAGTCAATCTTTTTTCATGCCATTACATTAGGTTTTTATTTTGTATATACAATTCTGTATAGGGGATATGAAATAACCTGCCTAGTCGATTTGAATGAATCTATACTAAACCACTAAAGAAAGTGCTTAAATCATGTATTTATATAAAAGGAACCTTTCTCTTTTTTCCTGTTCTAATCTGTATTTTTCTTTTCCAAACAAAATTAATGGTTAAATGAAAATAATCCCAGAATCAATCAAAATCTCACTGTCTTTAGGTTATTCAACTGAACATTCTCAATTAATTTGCAAAAATGAAATGCATACGTAAGTATTTAGATTTTAAACTCACTGCATTTAATTTTACCAAAAACATTGACATGAATGATGATGGGTTGTAGCATTGTAGGTAAGCTACATGGGCGGCATAGAACAACAGCCAGGAATTTAATTGCTGCTAGGAAATAGAGTTCAACTTCCAAACAAAGTTTTTATAACAGATTGTTTAGTAATAGATGAATCACAAATTGATGCTGCATCTTATTCAAGTCTATGTAAAAAAATAAAATAAAATAAAGATGCAATCATGAAGAGGTGGAACTTACTCCGTTGCCAAAAATTGTTCAAACAAAGCTCTGATGAGGTCAAGACCCTGTCTTACTCGTCGTAAATTACGTGAAAGGCTTCCGGGTGTCTTTACCGTGTCATTTGCAACATCAAGCTCAAGTATATCTTCTATAGTGTCATATGTCCTTGATGCTTCCTTAAGATCATGTACCTGAATGTATAAATGGGAGAATTAGATTCAGGAAGTCCAATTGAATGCAATCATGAAGTATTTACAAATTGGAGGGCATTAGGAGCAGTGCATGTAAATAATATAAGAAATATAGAATTTAGAAGGCAGGCTCGAAGGCTTACAGAGAAATAGAGGCATTTATAACAGCTACAAAACCCTTATTCTCTAGTGGCATGAATTTAACAATGGAAGATGAAAAATGACCATGGCAATCAAAAACTAGTATTACCTCATCCATGACCATCAGAAATCTTAGAAAGTCACTAAAGAATACGAAGACTGCCTATCATGGCTTTAAAACTACCCTTAACACACAATATCAGACACACACACACACATGCTCTCTCTCTCTCTCTCTCTCTCTCTCTCTCTCAAAATGAATAAATCACAGAGCAAATATGACTTAGTGTTGTCCTAGAAATTTATAAATGTGTGAACCTCATTATTTACATGAAATATTTTCAATTAAATTGTAAGCTTATTAAAATTTTCATGTGTCCAACATATAACAAAGTATAGAAAGGATGTTCTGTTTCAATGTTCATAATCTTTAATAAACTTAGAGTAATTTCTCTATTTCCAAATTGAAAGAAGCTTTGCTTTGAGTCTATTTATGAAGACATTATCTCTTCGATGTTTGAAATGGAAGCATCCTCGAAATGTGTTATTTGTGGCACCTCACAAATGGCAGAATTACAACATAGGAGATAAGCATTTCGCTTTTTTTGAGGAAACCAACCTGTAAAGTGAAATTTCACTCAATAATAAGATTTTTCACCCTCCTTGTTCAAGCTATATATTGATTAGTAACGAAAAACTAGCCTAACAATATATCCCACCCTTAACTATTTAGTATTTAACTCAGTTCCTAATAATAAAAATACAATCTAAAAAAAAAAAAATGATAAAAAGAGATAAAATAGAAGCATATAACATTCCACCTTGTTGTCTACCATCTTATTTCTATTCGAATAACTGATACTATAAGTAAACTCCTCCTCCAAAAGTGAAACAAGAATTATTTTTTGCTTTGAAAAATCATGTATTTGATGACCCAAATCAAAGCATGATCAAAATGTTGAACTCTGACAAAAAAAATTAACTGCTTCCCTAATAATCACAATCCAAGCAAGAAGAAGATATATGTTGTGTTTAGATTCTTTTCCGAGTTCATAATTATAACATTAAAAAAGTTAAAAAAATTTCTCTTCAATTGATTAATAAATAACTGAAATCAACATAAACTCTTTTTGGTTTTGGGTAAAAAAAGAAAAAGAGAGTCGTAATAGGATAGAAGGGAAGCAACCTTGGAGACGTATTCCAACTCGGCGAACTTGAAAGCGAGGCCAAGGCAACCAAAAAGAACAGAGACGAAAGAGCAGGCGTCGCAGAAAGTGTCCAATCTCATCTCTTCTTCGGAGCCTTTCTGGTTTGCTTTTGAAATCTCGAGCAGCTCCTCGAATGCCTCCGCCATAGCCGATAGAGGCGTCGTCATGCTGCAAGCATTATTGCCGTGCCTGTACGTATCCATCGCCTCTTTTCTTTTCTTTAATTTGCTGGGAAAATGCTGTAAAAACAAATTAAGAAGACTTGGTATATAAATTAAACTATTGCTTCTTGTTGTATGTATAATGTGTATTTGATTCCCTTATTCCATTTTGGTTTCAGCACCAACGCACCACGACTCTGTGTCTCTTCTCTTGTCTTGGGGGATTTTGATTATTATTAAAGTAGGACTAGGATAGCTAAATAGGAATCGAATTTGAACATCATCAATTAAATTAAAGGTTAATGAGTTATTATTGGGACCCCACACGCCAAACAAAAAAAAAACATTTAACAATTTGGTTACTTTGCTTAGGTTCTCTCTAAAACTATTGGAAAGACGTGCGGAGTGGTAGGAATGTGATGGTTTGAAGTTTCGCTACGGATGCGCTCTGCCTAAGGAAAAAGAACCTTCTTCTCTCTCTCTCTCTCTCTCTCTCTGTTTGTTTGATACAAACACAGATTATGATATATGAAACGAAAAGTCAATCTCTGGTCTATATAGCTTTCCCACAGCAATATCGCTCCACCTCCGTCCATCCCTGTCACGATCGTGGGCCATCATCTCCCCGGCCCAAATTTTGCAGGGCTTGCTTGACTACTGGACCCTGGTCCTCTTGGCCCATACAATTTTCTAACTTGTTATTTTAATTTTCTTTTTCCCCGAGTTTTTTTTTTTGATGGGTTTTTCCCCGAGTTAATTGTGATTATTAGAAGCATTCACAGGTCGGGTTTAGACTTTAGTAAAGCAGAGGGCTAATTCATCAATTGACCATTCTTTGCCTGTTTATTTGTGGTAATTTTCAGAGGGATAGATAAAGGAGAGTGGAAAATAGGAGAGAAAATGGAAAAGGGGGTTGTTTAGTTAGAGGTGAAATGTGAGGGAATTTTGGTGAAGTCCAAGTGGTTTTTCTCCTAACCCACCAAAATTTTATTTTCCCTATTTAGAGAGATAATAGGAGAGAAAATGCGGCAGGAGAGAGGTAGTGACAAAACACCAAAATTTCCTTCCCTCAAATATATCATTGTTGTTGTTGTGTTCTTCTTCTTCTTCTTTTGTTTTTTTTTGTTTTGTTCTTTTTTTTGGACAACTTATTTGTATTCATTTTTAGCAAACAATGGGTTTTGTTTTGTTTTGTTTTTTTAAATTTTAAAAATCTACTGTGGATTGAACAATACGTTAATTTTGATTGATAATAAGTAATATGTTTTTAATTTAATGATTACAAGAAATCATTTTGTATATTATATGATAGACCAAGAATGTATTTTCCCCCTTCTGATAAATTAATAAATTAATTAGCTAATTTAATTTATTAATTCAATTAACATGCAATATGCGTGGTAGCACAAACAAATCACCAACTAAGTTAAATGCAGCGGAAAATAAAGTTGACACGGTGATTTTTTTACGAATGGGGAAAACCTCCAAGGCAAAAACCCCACTGGGTGATTTTAAGGTCACCACTCCCGAGAATCTACTATTATCACAATAAGCAGTTGCAAGTAAAGGAATCTAAGTACCTTATACCAACTTACAGTTGAACCCTTACCTCAATACACAACTGGACTTGTTTTAAAGTGACAATCTCTTATTTTCAATGCATGACTCCTAGTACATGACTAATCAATTGATGCGCAAATCCCAGTACGTGGCTTACTCCTTTGCATGAATCCTCGTACGTGACTAGCACACTAACTTGAGAAGGATGTTGGCTGCAAAGTTCTTCAGTCCATCAACACGATGAAGATCATGAAGTTCCTTGATTACAAAACCCTACGGCGTACAAACGTAGCAGCTTCTTCAAGAGAAAGATGAACTAGGGCATATGTCTCTGGTCGCAATATGCTTGAATAAAACCTTTGCATTCACTTGCATCAACTGAGATGGCTCTTAAAATAATTCTTATATATGTTTAGGGTTGTGAGAAAAGAAAGCCTAAACACATACATATGGATATGCGTAAAATCAGATCTGAAAAACTGATTTTCATACATCTCGATAGATATGTTATTTGTTGAGCAGTTGTTAAGTATCGGGCTAAAACTGTCTTTTAAATCTCGATAGATGCCATCTGTCGAGTTAGCTATCGAGTTTTAAAATACAACACTTCTTCACTTGTTTCTTAAACAGATTTGCATGGTTTTAACTCTTGACTTGAACAACATGTTTCTCAAAGACTTAAACCATCTTAGATCTACCCAATTACAAGTAAAGTGCGTTTTGTCAAATGATTAGTCAATTCTAAATGACATATGTTTTTAACATGATTCACATATGTTCTAACAATCTCCCCTTTTGGCAATTCGTGATAAAACCACAACAAACAAATGAAATATGAGAGAAGTAATAAATCACTCAACTCATACTCATTTGTTGAATACAATAAAATCTAATCCTAACACAAACTCTTGAAAAACTTTGCAAGAAGAGAGTTCATGGCAAGAAAGACTTTGACAACCTGTATTTTTAAAACACTTTAAACAAAACTCATCACGGCATCTTAGTGTGAAACATAAATAAAATATTGCATACAATAATAAGAAGCATGTGCATAAAGAGAGAAAAGAAATTGATGATGCCTAGAGCATTCGGCCTACTGATTTTCTGGTCTGGATGACTCTCATGGATGGCCCTTTTGGTCTGAGTTTCAATGGGCTGATGATTGCTTGGAAGGCCTGAAAAGAAAGAAACACAAGATCAAAGGTGACTGGGATGAACCGGCCAAGAACTCTCCGTTGCTTAAGTTAATTTTTTCTCTAGAACTCAAGAATTCCAACTTTTTAGGAGTAGTGAAAACTTACCTTTATTTGATGTGGATGAGTCCTTATATAGTAAATTCTTGGAGCGGTTACTTGTCTAGTAACTTCCCTAATATTTGTGGAAGTTAGAAGGTTCAGATTTAACTTCCATAGCTGTTATGGAAGTTAGAATGTTCAATCTTATCCTTTACAACTGCCATTGGAAGTTGAGTGCTTAATAGCGATGAACAAGGATTCAATAACATGTGGTCCGAATTACAAGTTCCCAAGTGTTGGGGGGTCGTCTTGGCACTTTTCCACACGGATGACCCTCATGTCCATGGACGACCGTCTTAATATAGATGACCTTCTTATGTTAGGATGACCTTTCTGCTCAGGATGACTCTTATGGACAACCCTTTTGGTCTTGGATAACCTTTCTGGTCTTGGAGGACCCTTTTGGTCTTGGACGACTCTTTTGGTCTTCGACAACCTTTCTGGTCTTGGACGACCCTTCTGGTCTTGGACGACCTTTCTAGTCTTGGACGACGTTTTGGTCTTGGACGACCTTTCTGGTCTTGGACGACCCTTCTGGTCTTGGACGACCCTTCTGGTCTTGGACGATCCTTCTAGTTTTGGATGACCTTTTTGGTCACCTTTTTGGTCCTAGACGACTCTATGGATGAACTGGATATAGTCCGATTTTTAGTTCAGCATCAGTTGCCCCCTTTGTCCAATAGTCGTCTTGGTCACTGTAGCAAAATTCTTGTTTACTGTTTATTTTTGACATGTGTCGATGTTTCACTAGTCAATTGGCATGCCACGTGGTGTCACTGTTGTGGTTGGTTTTTGACGTCTCAGATTGTGCTACGTGTTATGATCTCATTGACCAACCTATTATGTTGATTTGTTTATCGAGGAGATTGCCATGTGTCAGCTTCTGGTTGGTCCACGTCAATCCGTTGACCCTCCTTAGAGCCTATAAATAGGTACAATCTCTCTCTTGCCCTCTCATTTTTTTGATATTTTCCTCTACCATCTCGTCCAGGAGCCTTGTCTAGTCATCCTCATCCTTAGGCTTTCATTAGGTACTTCTTCTTTTTCTTCGTCCTTAGGTTTGCCTTAGAAAATTATGTATTTTTCCTATCATGTCTTTGTCTAGTGGTAGTACTGTGAGAGAGATAGACGAGTATCAGGACGAGTCCAATGGTAGTAGTAGCTTTAGTTTCCAAGATGAGCATTATTCGTTTGGGGTTCTTGGAGTTCCTTTGGAGGTCTTCCAAGAAGAGATGAGGCAGAGGGCAACTTCTTGTTCTAGAGCTAGCTCGTCCAAGATGGCTGAATCGTCCAAGACTTCTTCTTAAGATGAAGAGGAAAATGTCATCTATAGTTGATTAGGGGTCGTAGTTCTTCTGATAGATTATGGAAGACGAAATTTTTCTTTGTCTTTGGAAATTGGGCTGGGGACCCAATTGATGTAAACAGAACTCCCTTCCCTCCTTTTACCAATGCTTTAGGTCGTCTTCATCCTGCGGGTATGTTTTCTTTGAAGTTTACTTCGTCTTTTCATTTGCTCTTTCCCTCGTCTAACAATTCTTCTCATCCATGTAGTTGTTACTCATCCACACTTAGACTACTATAGAAAGAGCTTGCAGTTATCCTAATAAGTCCTTCCATAATTTGGCAACGTTGTGTCGTCTTGAGCCTACTAAGGAGAATCTCATTCACAAGGAGACTACTCGTAGAAGTAAGAGTCGTCTTTCAAATTTTTTTTAGTCGTCTAATTCTTCATGATTTCTCCATTATAGGGCTAGCCACTATGAAGGAGAACAAGGGTAACAACGTTACTAGTGGGACTGAGGAGGAGGAGGAAGTCCAAGTCCTCTAGGACAAACCAGTTCCTTTGGTCGTTTAGAGCCCCACTGTCCAACCTCATGCTGGGAAGAGGAAGGGTATCTCTAGAGATGTGGACCTTGGAAGTCTTCCTAGTCATCGACATCTGAAGGTCAGAACTAACAAGGCCCCTTCTAAGACCCCCTCGTCCAAGGCCCCCAAATCCAAAGATACAATGACATACTTGGATGATCTGGCTGTGAACTTGGTCCCTTCTAAAGTTCCTCCTTCAGCTGTCCAGACTGAAGCTCTTCATCCTTTTGTTGGTAGACCTTCTCGTAAGACTCATCCTTCAACTCTTGTTGAGGCTCCTCCTACCTTGGTGTTAGACAAATGTCATGCATTTTCTTTGTTGATTTTTTTTAAGAGAAAATTTCTAACTCTTCCTCATCCATCCCTATGTCAAGCGATGGCAAAGTTTTTATGCTGTGTCCTAGCAGGCCAGGGAGTTGCGTGACGATGTTAAGGTTCCGGCCAAAAAGAACAAGGAGCTAGAGGAAGAGCTTTGTCTTGAAGAAAAATGCCAAGAGTTATCCTCGTCCTTAGAGAAAGCAAAGGACGAAGCAATCGAAACCTTCAAAACGTCTGACGAGTTCACTAGGCGTCTGGACGAGCAATATGTTGCTGGCTACGAGGACTTTCACACTGATGCTAAGGAAGCCTATCCTGAGATGGACTTTAATATCTTCAAGGTTCCAACTGCTGCTGAGAATTCTTTGCTTCAAACGAGCTTTGAGGATGTAAATATCATGGACGATGCCTCTACTGAGCCTTCCAAGGACGATCCAAAGTCTAGGGATGCCCTCAGTGGTTTATCAAAGTAATCTTCAATTTAACTTTGTTTTTATATATTGTTCATGGTCCCTTTTTTTTTGGGGCTTTATTTTAAGTTTTATCTAAGTACAATTTTCTTGTCCAAATGTATAGAGGTATGATAACAGATACAACTGCCTTTATTGGCATGCACAATTTAAGGGTTATTGGACGATAGTCGTCTACCATTTTTATGTTCTATGAATGAATATTTACTTCCATTTTCATTCTTCATTTGGTGTTGAACATGTTATATGCTTTATGTATGATTGAATTTTCCCTTGTTTACATCGTCCATATTATTTCTGTGGTTTTAAGTGTGGTCCATCCACATATAAGATATTTTATCTCGTCTTAACTATATGAATGAATTTCCTTTGTTTACATCGTCCATGTTTTTTTTATTATGGTTTTTAGGTGTGGTCCATCCATTCATGAAGGCATTTAGCTTGTCCATCTTAGAATAATTTTTTATGTTTAACACTTTTACCATTCTTTAAATTTTACAAGTATAACTCATCTATGAATGATATTTCTTTTGCTAGCTTTATTCGTCCATAGATTTGACTTATAGCTTGCATTATCCCTCGTCCATAGGCTGGACGGTCCTTTACTCGTCTTTAGGCAAGACGTTGCTAGCATTTACTCATCCAAAGATTGGACTGTTTGGCTGGTCAAATTCATCTATGGATTTTGAATATTTTTACGTGCATGTTTTTCCTAGTCCATTGGTTAGATAAATATACCTAAGGCTTTACCTCGTCCATTGATTAGACGAATATACCTTAGGTTTATTTTTCTTTGCTTTATCCTTATTTTAAGGAAAGCTTATAGACGTTACATCCTTGCGTCCAGAAATTTTACTCGTCTTGGGCTTTTAGCCTTCTTGTGGATTAGTTTGAATGAAAATAACATGAAAATTAGGAATTCACAGAATATTATATACATTGGGAATCTAAATTGTATATACACAACATAAACATCGTCCACAAGCATGGCACATGCTTAGAAGCTAGTGCCTTTAGGGAATTAAAAATACTTATATATAAACAGACTAAGTCCATGACTTCATCCATCACAAATTCGTCCGTAGACAGCTTAAAAGTTGGAAACTAATGCAGTTTTTTTGGAATTAAAATATTAAAAACATGTAGTACTATCAATAAATATGAGGGAAGTAACACATAGCTCCAACTTCGTCCATGATGATGCTCGTCTAGGTTGATCCTTCACTGATAGTATCTTCTTAGATGTTCAACATTACAGGGGTGTTCTAGCTTCCGTCCATCCAGGGCTTCCAAGTAGTATGATCTTTGTCTTTTGCAATTGATAACCCTGTAGGGTCCTTCCCAATTAGGCCCCAATTTTCCATGAGCCGAGTTTGTAGTTGCCAAAGAGACCCTTTTTAGGACGAGGCTCCCAATGTTAAAATGCCTAGGTTTCACCATTGCATCATATTGTCTAACCATAAGATTTTTATATCTTACTGTCCTCTGCTTTGCATCCGTCCTTACCTCATCTATTAGATCGAGGTTAAGACGAAGTTGCTCTTCATTCATCTCATCTGCCGCCCTCATCCTTGGTGGTCGTCCAGAGAGTTGGATGTTCTGCACCACCTTCAGGTATGTCTTTCTTGACTTGAAAGATTGCCTTATTGAAGTTCCTCCTACAATAACTCTTATTTCTCCAAGTGGGGGCTGTGATGGCTTTTCTACCTTTCCTTTCAACTTCTCGTCTTTATGATCTCATCCAAGAAAATTCCTCAACTTTCCCTACTTGATAAGATTCCCTATTTTCTACTTTAAGTCATAGCACTCGTCCGTGTCATGCCTGTGGTCCCTGTGGAAGCAGCAATACTTGTTCTTATTGTGCTTATTAGGATCTCCCTTCATCTCCTTTGGCCGCTTCAAGGATGGGTCATCCTTGATTTGTATAAGCACTTGATCAAGTGGAACATTCAAGGGCGTGTAGTGCTAACTCCTTCCTGAAGACGAACCTGAAGGAAAAATTCTGGTTTTGCATCTCATGCAAAACCCACAGCGGAAGCAACGAACAAGGATTTATTTCATTCATGATTGATAACGTGCACAATGTAAATTTTAGAATTTAAGAACAAGATAGCGTACCTTGGTGTGGAGAAATTCAAAACAATGATTAGAAGCACTTGGGAACACTTTTAATCTTCACTCCAATTCCACTTTACGCCCAAGATGTGTGGTCTTTCAATCAGTTTTTCAAAGGGAGAATGAAAGTGTGTCTCACACTCTCTCACACACCGTTTCTTTTTCTTTTCTAATCTCTTTATCTAAAAATTCTGTATGTTTCTCCCTTTATAACTAACTGATTATCTAATTGGGCTGGCCTATTGGGCCTTTCCAATTGGGCTTTAGTGTGTGGCTTGGAGTGGGACCAAAAGGGACCAATAAGACACTAGCTCCAATGGGCCTTGGGCTTTTCCGTCAACTCTTGACAAGTCCAAAGTTACCATTAATTATATTTAATACCACTATATAAATATAATTGCACTTTAAGCCTTATTAATAAATTATATCCCAAGACTTTATTATACACGTAATCCCTTCATAAAATATTCGTAGTAACACAAAGTCATAAACGTAGACTGCCACTTTGTAAATTACTACATCTTATCCTTGAGTACCCGGTTTAATTCTTTAAAGTTATTCATTATATATTTATGAAATCCAATTTCATAAATATATACTTTAGTAATTTCTTACTAAAGTGGTTAGGCCTAACTCTCTGAATAACTGAAACCATTAAACTTATCTCAAGGGAGTATTTTATATCTCCATCAAGAGACTATGAATTCCATCTTGAGAATATATGTTCCATCAACACTAAATGTGGTTGCCCAACATACTGAGGTTTTGACCGTCACTTCAGATCTCACTCCTGATATATCAAAGCAACCTACACTTCATGATCAGGTCCATTATTCTCTCAGGATTAAGAGTTCATGCAAATAGAAGTCGTGAGATTTATTATTCATTTGACAGTCATTAGGAGAACAATAAATCTCACAGCGGTCCTGTTCAATATGTTTTAACTCTTAAAACATATCAACTAGAAGTTTCCTCTTCCATGATCAAGACAAATCATCTTAGTTGACATGTTATAGTCTTCGTAGATGAAATGCCCAATTTCATCACCGACTACGAACTATAAATTCTGAGTTTACAAAGAACTTGTGATTTACATCTTCTGTGACTTTTCACATAAATCACATACAATGCATCTCATGGACTATATGATAATGTCCCATATTCATGTTACTATTATTTTAGATAAAAATAAAATAACTTTATCAATCACAATATTAAGTCATACATCATGTCATACATAATATCATACATAGCATCATACAATAGGATTTAAGGGCACTAATCCTAACAGAACCTGCCTTCCTATTGTTTTTCTTCTCTCTCATTTGGGCCTTCTTTGGACGAGGGCCTTGGTCAGGATGGCATTGGTCAGGATGGCATGGGAGATCAGCTTCCATTCGCTCTGCTCTTTTCCTTTTCTTGGTAATGATCGCATCCTCTGCATTCATGAAGCTTTAGGCTGAATGGACGAGTTCAGCTATGGTTTGTGGTTCCTGATCATAATGCTTATGGATGAATAAATTCGAACTAACTCCATTGTGGAAGGCTACCGATAGCAACTTGTCATCCATCTTGTCTACCGTCAGGGCTTCCCTGTTGAAGCGAGCGATGAAGGACCGCAAGCTTTCATTTTCTCCTTGTTCTATAGTCAACAGGCTAGATGAGGAGCATTTATGCCTTTGTCCTCCAATAAAGTTGTTGACGAATAACTTACTCAACTCCTCAAAAAAATCAACAATATTCGGTGGTATTTTACTGAACCACACTCATGCTGGTCCCTTAAGGGTGTTTGGGAAGGCCTTACACATTTTCTTATCTGGAACTCTTTAAAGGTGCATTGTGGTCTTGAAAGTTGCTATGTGATCACATGGGTCGCGCGTTCTATCATATGAGTCAAAGGAAGGAATCTTGAACTTAGAAGGCAGGGGATGACTATTGATGGAAGCCATGAAAGGGGAATTAGTTCGATGAACTAAATCATCTACGTGACTCATCCTTCTTATATTCTGATGGAAACATGCATGTACGCAACAGAAAAAAATGGATCTACTTCATTCATAAAAGTTAACATGTACTATATAAGTTTCAGAATTTAAGAACAAGAGAGTATACTTTGGAGTGGTGAATTTCAAAATCGAAGATCACAAGCACTTGGGAACACTTTCAATCTTCACTCCAATTTCACTAATGCCCAAGATGTGTGGTCTCTCAATCAGTTTACAAAAGGAGAATGTCTAAGTGTCTAACACTCACATACACCACTTCACAATAGTGTTCTTAATGTTCTCTCCAAAAAATTCTATATGTTTCTCCATTTGTATCTAACTGATTATCTAATTGGACTAGCCTTTTGGGCCTTTCCAATTGGGCTTAAGTGTGTGGATTGGAGTGGGACCAAAAGGGACCAATAAGACACTCGTTCCAATGGGCCATGGGCTTTTTTGTCAACTCTTGACAAGTCCAAAGTTACCATTAACTATATTTAATACCACTATATAAATATTGATGATGCAAAGAAAATCAATAGACTGGATGCTTCGGACTTGAAAGGACCACTTGCTTTCTCGATGGCCTGAAAAACAAAGAAAAGCGATCAAACGTGACCGGGGTTGCCGGCCAAGAACCCTTCGATGGCAAAGTTAGTTTTCTCTCTATATTTTTGGAGTTCCAACTTTTTGGGAAATGAAAACGTACCTTTTTTCTGGTCTGAAAGGGTGTTTATATAGTGTCCTAGGGACAGTTATTGAGATTGTAACCTCCTCTAGATTTGAGGAGGTGCGAGGGTTCAGGGATAACTTCCACGACTGTTTATGAGTTGTATTTTCTCATTCAACAGTCATTGGAAGTTATGCGTAGGTTGTAGAGTGGTGAAATGTATTCAGTAATTCCAAGTGTAAAGATCTCGTCCAGGGGTCCTCTTATGGATGAACCTTTTCAAGACGGGAATGGGCGCTTTCCTAGGACGAGTGATGGGGTGCGTCTTCGTCCATGGACGACCATAGGCGTCGGCCTCGTCTTAGTGCTTTCTTCTGGACGGCTGTTGGTGTGGATGATCATGGACGGTCTGGAGTAACCTTTTCTTCATTCCTCATCAGTTGCCCCTTCGTCCAGGGTCATGCAGTATATCACCAGACTTTAGGACGAGTTTTCCAAGTACACTTATTATTGTTATTTTTTATTTTATTTGTTTTTCAAACAGCGTACCACGTGTCACGTTTTCATTGGCGGTTGGTCATGTCGACTTACCTCTTCGAGGCAGATGCCACGTGTCACTGTCTCATTGGTCTCGACATTGTGAATACCGAGACTTTTCTACTTATAATTCGTGGTTTCCCTCTCGTGTCCCTCTCACTTTTTTAGATTTTCTGTTTTGACATTCTCGTCCGTCTCCTTGTCTAGGAGTATTCTCAGCGTCCTTAGTATCTTTCTTCTAGAGCCAGGTATTCCCTTTACTCTCACTCTCAAGCTTTCCTTTTTAAGCTTTAGGACGTCTGCAATGGCTACTTGTTCGTCTAGCGACAGTGTAGACAAGGCCATAGACGAGTACCATGATTCTTCTAGTTATAGCACTTCTAGTAATGATAGTAGTAGTAGTAGTGGCCACACAACAGAGGAATATACCTCTGGTGTTCCTGGAATTCCCGTCCAAACCTTACAGGAAAATATTAGGATGAGGGCAGCCTTTGGGGCTGATACCTCGACCAGCATCTCGCCGTCCTCCCCTTTGGACGAAGAAGAAACTGTATATAGTTGTGCTATGGGAATCCCTTCTAAGACGAACGAGAAGAGGTTAGACACTCTTAGGAGTTGGTTCCAAATCCCAGACGACTTGAATCCTAGGTTAGCCGTCCGAGGGGAATCGTGTTGCCAACCCCGTTTTGGGATAGGTATTTAAGAAGCTTACCTGCTAGGGGGGCTTAGATTTCCTTTGAACGCCTTCGCTAGGGAATTACTCACTAGGCTGGGCTTAGGAGTTTGTCAATTTAACCCCAACGCGTGGAGACTTATTGTCTCTATGCAAGTTTTATGGAGGGAGGTATTTGATAGGAACCGTCCTATCACCGTGGACGAGTTTCTGTACTGTTATAAACCCTCTGAGATAAGTCAATCTTTAGGCTTTTATCAGTTTACAGCTAGGGACAATGACTGTAGGTGAAGGAAAAAATCTGGTTTTGCATCTCATGCAAAACCCACAGCGGAAGCGATGAACAAGGATCTATTTCATTCATGATTGATAACATGCACTATGTAAATTTCAGAATTTAAGAACAAGATAGCGTACCTTGGTGTGGAGAAATTCAAAACAAAGATTAGAAGCACTTGGGAACACTTTTAATCTTCACTCCAATTCCACTTTACGCCCAAGATGTGTGGTCTCTCAATCAGTTTTTCAAAGGGAGAATGAAAGTGTGTCTCACACTCTCTCACACACCGTTTCTTTTTCTTTTCTAATCTCTTCTAATAAAAATTCTGTATGTTTCTCCCTTTATAACTAACTGATTATCTAATTGGGTTGGCCTATTGGGCCTTTCCAATTGGGCTTTAGTGTGTGGCTTGGAGTGGGACCAAAAGGGACTAACAAGACACTAGCTCCAATGGGCCTTGGGCTTTTCCATCAACTCTTGACAGGTCCAAAGTTACCATTAATTATATTTAATACCACTATATAAATATAATTGCACTCTAGGCCTTATTAATAAATTATATCCCAAGACTTTATTATACACGTAACCCCTTCATAAAATATTCGTAGTAATACAAAGTCATAAATGTAGACTGCCACTTTGTAAATTACTACATCTTATCCTTGAGTATCCGGTTTAATTCTTTAAAGTTATTCATTATATATTTATGAAATCCAATTTCATAAATATATACTTTAGTAATTTCTTACTAAAGTGGTTAGGCCTAACTCTTTGAATAACTGAACACATTAAACTTATCTCAAGGGAATATTTTATATCTCCATCAAGAGACTATGAATTCCATCTTGAGAATATATGTTCCATCAACACTAAATGTGGCTGCCCAACATACTGAGGTTTTGACCGTCACTTCAGATCTCACTCCTGATATATCAAAGCAACCTACACTTCATGATCAGGTCCATTATTCTCTCAGGATTAAGAGTTCATGCAAATAGAAGTCGTGAGATTTATTATTCATTTGACAGTCGTTAGAAGAATAATAAATCTCACAGCGGTCCTGTTCAATATGTTTTAACTCTTAAAACATATCAACATATCAACTAGAAGCTTCCACTTCCATGATCAAGACAAATCATCTTAGTTGACACGTTATAGTCTTCGCAGATGAAATGCCCAATTTCAAATTTCATCACCGACTATGAACTATTAATTCTGAGTTTACAAAGAACTTGTGATTTACATCTTCTGTGACTTTTCACATAAATCACATACAATGCATCTCATGGACTATATGATAATGTCCCATATTCATGTTACCATTATTTTGGATAATAATAAAATAACTTTATCAATCACAATATTAAGTCATACATCATGTCATACATAATGTCATACATAATATCATACACAGCATCATACAATAGGATTTAAGGGCACTAATCCTAACAGTAGGTTGATTAAGTCTTTGCCTTCATCTGACAGAAACTGGAAGACATAATTTTTCTTTGTCTTTGGTTTCTGGGCGGGGCAACCTATCGAGGTTGGTAGAGATGTATTTGCCCCTTATACTGGAGAATTAGGGAACCTTCGTCAAGAAGGTATGTTGTGTTTTTCCTTCATTCTTTTTTATTTGTTTTGTTATCTTTTATCCTTAAATAGTGGTCTAACCTTAATTTTACTCTTTTTTTTTTTAGCTGTTAGACGTCCTTCTTTGAGTAAGTTCCACCGTGACCGCATCCACAGGGCTCGTTTACACCCCGAGAGAAATTTTCACTCGTTGGTGAATCTTCGACGCTTGCACAGGTGGGGACTTGGCCCTGATCCGTCTGTTGAAGCCCTCGCGCATAAGCAAACTGTCCGTAGATGTGAGTGCTTTACTTAATTTTTTTTATTTTTTATTTTTTATTTTTTTATATATGTGCACGTGTTTTTCAGGAATGGCAACCATGAAAGAAAATAAGGGAAAGGAGGTGATTGACGTGACAGCCAGACCTGAAGCTCAACCCCAGCCTCGTCCTGCTGCTGGAGACAAGAGGAAGAGCTTGTCCAAAAATTTGGACTTGGGAAGCTTGCCCAGTCGTCGGGGAAAGAAGACCAAGCATGGGTCGTCCAGGTTTGAAACTGCCAGGCCTAACCCTCCTTCCTCCCAGTTGTCCATCACAGTCGTCGATATCGACTCGTCTACACCTGTTGGCATCGCTCCATCCAAGTCCCCTGCTCTTGCTTCATCCCAGCCTCCTCAAAGGATTTCTACAAACTTATTGGAGAATGAGGATTTGGCTTGGGAACGATTCCAAGAGGCTGTAACAGGCGAGAAGGTGGCTACGTGCTACGACATGTCTTTGAAGGAGTTTGAGCACTCCGGTGTCCACGACCTTTTTAAGGGGAGCATCTTTGTCTCGTCTTGGTTTAGCCATGTTATCCACTGTTATTTTTATCTCTTGAACCTTCTTATCTTCCATGTAGGCAATGTCGAAGTTCATAGCTGCGTCTAAGTAGGCCACAGAAATGGACAGGACGAGGAACCTTCTAGAGAAAAGAATAGAAGAGATTAAAAACGACTGCAGGACTTGGGCCGAGGTGGCGAACAAGGCCAAGGACGAGGCTGAGGGGTTGAGTGCTTTGGTGGGGGAGCTGAAATTCGATGCTGCTAGGAAGGATGATCGTCTTGACCTTCTTCAAAAGAAGAATGATGAGCTGAGTCTTCTCCTCAAGAAAGCTAAAGACGAGGCAGTGGAGGAGTTCAAAGCGTCCAAGGAATTTACTGACTAGCTGGACACGAACTATGCAGCAGGATTTGAAGATTTTAGGATGGATGCTATAGACAACTTTCCTGGAGTTGACTTTAGCACCATTAAACTCAACCTTGGTGCTGCTACAAGTTCTCTCCTCCAAACAGGCTCAGACGATGTTAACATTGAGGACGATGCCACCACCAAACCATCTCAGGACGACCCTAACGTTGATGCCCCCCCCTCTTGAAGACAATTTTTTAAACTAGTGCTATTGTTGTTTTGCTTTTCTTTTTGGTCCGTTGTTTTTGGACCCTTTTTTTTTTATAAATGTATTCGAGTACAATTACCTCATCTAGAGTGTTCTGGACGAGTTTATTAACAATTGCCTTTTAGGGCTTATTTTATAAGGGTTTTTGGACGGTGGTCGTCTACCCTCTTTAGACTAAAGAATATTTTTTCTTTATCCATCACCTATTGTATGGACGAGCTTATCCATTATTTTCACCATTTATGATATTGTCTTTTAAACAGTGTTCTAAGTGTTGAATGATCGTTTGTGATTTCTTTATGGATGACCCACTTAGGACGATAATGATGACTGCATTACTTTTGCTTGTCCTTTAGGCAATTATTACTCGTCTTCTCGCAAGAAGCTTATAACGTTTTTAATGTTTTACTCGTCCTAAGACATTGAGGCGTCTTGGCTAGCTGCTCGTCTTTGGAACGTTATGCCTTAACGCCTGCCTTATTTCTTAGATGAGTGGGCCTTTGCTTTTTCTTTTTGCTTTATACTCATTTAAAGGAAAGCTTGGACGAGCATGCCTTAGCTTTTTTCTCTTTGCTTTATCCTTATTTCAAGGAAAGCTTGGACGAGTATGCCTTAGCTTTTTTCTTTTTGCTTTATCCTTATTTAAAGGAAAGCTTGGATGAGTATGCCTTAGCTTTTTTCTTTTTTCTTTATCCTTATTTAAAGGAAAGCTTGGATGAGTATGCCTGCGTCCAGAGATTTTCATTCGTCTTAGGCTTTTTCCCCCCTTGTGGGTACTATTATGGAAACTAGATTAAGTATATCAGAAATCCAAACCATATCATTACATGAACATTGCCCACAAATATGGCACGCTTTAGAAGCTGATGCCTTATTGAAACACTTAAGAAAATACATAATCTTGTCTTTGGTGAACTAGTCTGTAGACGGTGCAAAAGTTTAAGAACTAGTGCACTTTTTATTCTTAGTACACACTATAGTAGTAATAAGCATACAACAGTAGGAATAAGTAAACACAAATTGTAGTTGTAGTTGCCCATAGTATCAACCTCGCCCCCGGATTATTTCGTCCAAGTTCATCACTGATAGAACTTCCTCAGGTGTTCCACATTCTAGGGGTGCTCTAACTTCTGTCCGTCTAGGGCCTCTAGGTAGTATGACCCCTGCCTCTTGCAGTTGATTACCCTGTAGGGTCCTTCCCAATTGGGTCCTAATTTTCCATGAGCCGGATTCCTAGTTACTAAGGAGACTCTTTTGAGAACAAGGTCCCCAACATTGAATCGTCTGGGTTTCACCATGGCATCATGCTTCCTAGCCATAAGATTCTTGTACCTTGCTGTCCTCTGCTCCGCATCCATTCTTACCTCGTCAATAAGATCGAGGTCAAGACGAAGTTGTTCTTCATTCTCTCTCTCCTGATACTTCATCACTCGATGATTTGCCATATGAACTTCTGCCGGTATGACAGCTTCACTTCCGTAGGCTAGCTTAAAGGGGGTCTCTCCTGTCGGAGTTCATACAGTCGTCCTGTAGGCCCAAAGAACATCTGGTAGCTCGTCTGGCCATATCCCTTTTGCCCTCTCGAGCCGAGTCTTGATGATTTTCAGTAGGGATCGGTTTGCTACTTCTGCTTGTCCATTCGCCTGTGGATGGGAGGGTAAGGAATAGTGATTCTTGATCCTAAAATGATTGCAAAAGTCCCTGAAGCATGCGTTGTCAAACTGATGTCCGTTATTCGATACTAGTACCCTAGGTACTCCGAATCTACATAGAATATTCTTCCATACAAAATTTTTAACATTTTGTTGAGTGATTGTTGCAAGGGGTTCGGCCTCTACCCACTTGGTAAAGTAATCAATCCCTACGACCAAAAACTTCATTTGTTTGGTTCCTATGGGGAAGGGACCTAGGATATCCAGTCCCCACTGTGCAAAGGGCCATGGGGTCATCATTGGGGTCTGGTACTTTGACGGCTATCTAGAGACATTGCTAAAGCGTTGATACTGGTCACAGACCTTGACATAGGCATTAGCATTTGTCTGCATTGTAGGCCAATAGTAGCCTGCACGGATGATCTTATGGACTAGTGATCTCGCTCCTGAATGATTTCCACACGCTCCTTCATGAACTTCCCTCAAAACATAGTTTGACTCGTCAGGGGCCAAGCACCTTAAATAAGGTTGAGAAAAACCTCGCTTGTACAGCACTTCATTTATGAGGATGTACTTGGCTGCCCTGACCCTCAATTTCCTAGCTTCATCTTTGTCTTATGGAAGTCTTCCATCTTTAAGATAAATTACTATTGGACTCATCCAATTTTCTCCCCCTCCTATCTGCTGTATGTCCGAAAAGTCTATGCTTGGCATATATTAGACGTTGTCGTACTCGTCCGTAACTCCTCTTGCCGTAGCTGCTTTTGCCAAGGCATCTGCTTCCATATTTTCCTCCCTAGGGAGTTGAACAAAACTTACTGCTGAAAATTTTCATGTGAGTCGTTTCACTTTGCTGAGGTATTTCTTCATCCGATCTTCCTTGGTATCGCACATTCCATTAACTTGGTTGATGTCTAGCTGAGAATCTCCTCTGACTATTATCGACTCCGCCCTTAAGGACTTAGCCAATTCCAATCCTTTGAGTAGTGCTTCGTACTCAGCCTCGTTGTTGGTGGTTTGATACTGTAGACGGGCCGCATACTCCAGCTTGTTACCCTCTGGGGACTTTAGTATAACTCCAATCCCTCCTGTATATAGTGTGGACGATCCTTCTACATTAATAACCTACCTTTTAACTCCTTCGTCTTTATCTAGCTCATCCTGGCCGGGGGTGAACTCTGCGATGAAATTTGCTAATGCTTGTGCCTTTATCGCATTCCTTGGAAGGTATCTGATGTCAAACTCGCTAAGTTTAACAGTCCACTGTATTAATCATCCAGCAGCTTCCAACTTGTCCATCGCCTTCTTTATGGGGTGATTTGTTAGGACGTTGATAATATGAGCTTGGAAATAATGCCTCAGCTTCCTAGAAGCTGTAATCAAGGCAAAGGCTAGCTTTTCCATTATCGGGTATCGTCCTTCTGCCCCTCTCATCGCACGGCTTGTATAATAAATTGGTTTCTGGATTCTCCCCTCTTCTCTGACCAACGTCAAACTTATTGCGTGTGGGGACATTGCCAAGTACAAATACAGTTCTTCTCTAGGTACAGACGGACTCAGCAACGGCGCTGCCATGAGATATGTTTTCAAGTCTTGGAAGGCCTTTTGACACTCGTCTGTCCATTCGAATGCCTTCCTGAGGACTTTAAAGAATGGCAAACACTTGTCAGCAGCTTTCAACATAAACCTGTTAAGGGCGGCGACTCGTCCGGTAAGAGACTGGACTTCCTTAATATTTTTCGGTGGTTCCATATTCAGTATCGCCTGGATTTTGTCCGAATTTTGTTCAATTCCTCTGTGTGAAACCATAAACCCCAAAAACTTTCCCGACAAAACTCTGAAAGCATACTTGCTTGGATTTAATTTCATGTTGTACCGTCGCAGTGTATCAAAAGTCTCTTGAAGGTCGTCCAAATGATTGTACTCGTCCTGGATTTTCACCAGCATGTCGTCTACATAAACCGCCACATTTCACCCGATTTAAGGACGGAACATGTGGTTAACCAGCCTTTAGTAAGTCGCCCCTGCGTTTTTCAAACCGAAGGGCATCACTTTGTAGCAATACAACCCTTGGCTTGTAATGAATGAGGTCTTTTCTTGATCAGCGTTATCCATCTTTATCTGGTTGTAACCTGAGAAGGCGTCCATGAAGCTAAGCATTCTGTGACCTGCCGTCGAGTCCACCAGCTGGTCAATGCGTGGCAATGAGTAACTATCCTTGGGGCAAGCTTTGTTTAAGTCGGTGAAGTCCATGCACATTCGCCACTTGCCGTTGGCTTTCTTCACCATGACCACGTTCGCTAACCAATCTGGATAATGAACTTCTCGGATGAACTCTGTGGCAGCCAACTTCTGTACTTTTTTCATGATGGCATTGTCTCGCTCAAGAGCAAAAACCCTTTTCTTCTGACGCACTGGTTTTGAATAGGGACACACGTTAAGGCTATGAGTGATAACACTTGGATCAATGCCAGTCATGTCTTCATGACTCCATGCAAAGACATCGAGGCTTTTCTTCAAAAACCGGACCAAAGCATGCTTTGCCCCTTCTTCCATGCTCGCCCCAATTCTGGTGAACCTCTTAGGCTGGTTCTCGTCCAAAGGGACGTCCTCTAACACTTCAGTGGGTTCCGCTGCGATCCTTCTCCCGTCTATACTCATTGCTTGGATATGCTCGTCCGTCGCCAGCATGGCTAAGTAGCACTCTCTGGCAGCCAATTGATCTCCTTATACTTGGCCCACTCCGTGCTGGGTTGGGAATTTGATGGACAAGTGATAGGTAGAGGTTACCGCCTTCCAACTATTCAGAGTTGGTCTTCCAATAATTGCATTATATGACGATGCACAGTCAATGACAAGGAAATTTACCTCCTAGGTTATCTGTTGTGGATATGTTCTAACGACCACCGGTAATATGATGGTGCCCACTGGTTGTACCTTCATTCCTCCGAATCCTACCAATGGCGAATTCACTGGTCGAAGCTGATCTCATCCTAGCCTCATTTGCTGGAAGGCGGGGTAATACAGAATGTCTGTAGAACTGCCATCGTCTATCGACACCCCCTGGTCATGTAGTCGGCAATAAGTAGGGTGATGACTATCGTGTCATCGTGTGGGTGGTGAAGTTGTCCTGCTTCCTCGTCCGTGAACATAACGGCCTGCTCGTTTGCTTCCCTTGTCTTAGGAGGTCGTCTAGATAGCTGAATGTTTTGCACCACCTTCAGGTATGTCTTCCTCGACTTGGATGACTGTGCTGTCGAATTTCCTTCTATAATTAATCTTATCTCTCCTAGTGGGGGTCGTGATGACTCTTCCACCTTAGCTTTCAGTTTCTCATCTCTTTGGTCTCGTCCAAGGAAGTTCCTTAGCTTCCCTTGTCTAATGAGATTCTCTATCTGCTGCTTCAAATCAAAGCACTCGTCCGTGTCATGCCCGTGGTCTCTATGAAAGCGGCAGTACTCGCTCTTATTGCGCTTGTTAGGATCTCCTTTCATCTTATCTAGCCACTTCAAGGACGGATCATCCTTGATCTGCATAAGAACCTGCTCTAGTGGCATAGTCAAGGGCGTGTATTGCTGATTCCTCGCTGAGGAACTTGCCTTCTTAGCATCCTTGTCTTTCCTCTCGTCTACTCGGGCCTTCTTTGGATGAGGTCCCTGATCTGAGTAACGCTGGTGGCCTGCTTCCGAGCGTTCTGCTCTCTTTCTCTTCTTGGCTATAATAGCGTCCTCAGCATTCATGAAATTCTGGGCTGAATGGACGAGTTCGGCCATAGTCTGTGGTTCCTGCTCATAGAGCTTATGGATGAACAAGTCAGAATTGACCCCATTATGGAAGGCGGCCAATAATAACTTGTCATCCATTTCATCTACTGTCAAAGCTTCCCTATTAAATCGGGTGATGAAGGATCGCAAACTCTTGTTTACCCCCTGCTCTGTGGTTAGCAAATTGGAAGATGAACGCTTGTGGCGTTGCCCTCCAATGAAGTTATTGAAAAACAACTTACTCAACTCTTCAAACGATCCCATTGAGTTTGGGGGTATTTTACTAAACCATACTCGTGCTGGTCCTTTAACTGTGGTAGGGAAGGCTCTGCACATAATCTCGTCTGGGACCCCTTAAAGGTGCATGGTCGTCTTGAAAGTAGCAATGTGGTCACATGGGTTGTGATTTCCATCATACGAATCCAAGGAAGGTATTTTGAATTTCGGAGGTAAGGGATGACTGTTGATGGAAGCCGTGAAAGGGGAGTCCGTTCAGTGAACCATATCATCCACTGGGTTTGCCCGCCTTATGTTCTCCCTCATCTCATCCATGGCTTTTCTCATCTGGTTCATCTCTTTTTCCAAGTGTGGCACTCTTCTTGAAGCGGTACCCCTTGTCTGATTTTCAGACTTAACATTTTCTCCTCCGCCTTCCTGACTTTGGGCTCGTCCCTCCATGTGCCCATCTTGGCGTTGCCTCCTAAGGTTGATCTCCCTATTCAACTCTTGATTCTGACGGGTCAGTTCTGCCATAGCGGTATCCATGGATTGTATATGTTGAATAGAAGGCGGTTGCATGACAGGCGTTGACTTGCGATCGCGAAGGGGATTACTAGAAGCATCCCTACTATCCTGGTGGCCTGGGCTGGAAGCCCTTGATCTTGTTCGAACCATTCAGCCTTTTGTCTGGGAAAGGCTAATCGTTGACAACAAAAACAAATAGTTGAACAAAAAGAATAGCAAACAAAGTAGTTTTTTCCCACAGACGGCGCCAACTGATGATGCAAAGAAAATCAATAGGCTGGATGCTTCGGACTTTAAAGGACCACTTGCTTTCTCAATGGCCTGAAAAACAAAGAAAAGCGATCAAAGATGACCGGGGTCGCCGACCAAGAACCCTCTGATGGCAAAGTTAGTTTTCTCAATATATTTTTGGAGTTCCAACTTTTTGGGAAATGAAAACGTACCTCTTTTCTGGTTTGAAAGGGTGTTTATATAGTGTCCTGGGGACAGTTATTGGGATTGTAACCTCCCCTGGATTTGAGGAGGTGCAAGGGTTCAGGGATAACTTCCACAACCGTTTATAAGTTGTATTTTCTCATACAATGGTTATTGGAAGTTATGCGTAGGTTGTGGAGTGGTGAAATGTATTCAGTAATTCCAAGTGTAAAGATCTCATCTAGGGGTCCTCTTATGGACAAACCCTTTCAGGACGGGGATGGGTGCTTTCCTAGGATGAGTGATGGGGTTGCGTTTTCGTCCATGGACGACCATGGGCGTCGGCCTCGTCTTAGTGCTTTCTTCTGGACGGCTGCTGGTGTGGATGATCATGGATGGTCTGGAGTAACCTTTTCTTCATTCCTCATCAAATATAGTTGCACTCTAGGCCTTATCTATAAATTATATCCCAAGACTTTATTGTACATGCAATTCCTTCATAAAATATTTGTAGTAACACAAAGTCATGAATGTAGACTGCCACTTTGTAAATTACTACATCTTAATTCCTTGAGTACCCGGTTTAATCCTTTAAGTTAATCATCATATATTTATGAAATCCAATTCCATAAATATATACTTTAGTAACTCCTTACTAAAGTGGTTAGGCCTAACTCTCTGAATAACCAAACCCATTGAACTTATCTCAAGGGAATATTTTGTATCTCCGTTAAGAGACTATGAATTCCATCTTGAGAATATATGTTCCATCAACACTAAATGTGGTTGCCCAACATACTGAGGTTTTGACTGTAACTATAGATCTCACTCCTGATATATCAAAGCAACCTACACTTCATGATTAGGTCCATTATCCTCTCAGGATTAAGAGTTTGTGTAAATATAAGTCGTGAGTTTATTATTCATTTGATAGTCGTTAGGAGAATAATAAATCTCACAGCGGTCTAGTTCAATATGTCTTAACTCTTAAGACATATCAACATACCAACTAGAAATCTCCATTTCCATGATCAAGACAAATCATCTTAGTTGATATGTTATAGTCTTCGCAGATGAAATGCCCAATTTCATCATCGACTACGAACTACAATTCTGAGTTTACAAAGAACTTGTGGTTTATATCTTCTGTGACTTTTCACATAAATCACATACTATGCATCTCATGGACTATATGATAATGTCCCAATATTCATGTTACAATTATTTTTAGATAATAATAAAACAATTTTATTAAACACAGCATTAAGTCATACATAATAACATACGTAGCATCATACAATAGGATTTAAGGGCACTAATCCTAACATGTTCTCCCTCATCTCGTCCATGGCTTTCCTCATTTGATCCATCTCCTGCTCTAAGTGCGGTACCCTACATGAAACAGTTCCCCTTGAGTGATTCTCGCTCTCAGTATTTTCTCCTCTATCTTCTTGACTCTGGGCTTGTCCTTCCACACATCTTTCAGGACGTAGTCTCCTTAGATTAATCTCCCTAGTCAACTTTTGGTTCTGACGGGTTAACTCTGCCATGGATTGCTTTTGTTGGATGGAAGGCGGTGGCATGATAGGTGTTGACTAGTGATCACAGTTGGGATGACTAGAAGCATTCCCACTCTTCTGGTGGCCTGGACTAGTGGCCATTGATCTTGTCCGAACCATGCAGCCTTTTGTCAAAGAAAGATGATTTGCAAAACGCAAATTTAATCTTTCCCACAGATGGCGCCAACTGATGATGCACAAAAAATCAGTAGGCTGAATGCTCTAGGCTTCAATGGGCTAGTGATTGCTTGGAAGGCCTGAAAAGAAAGAAACACAAGATCAAAGGTGACTGGGGTGAATCGGCCAAGAACCCTTTGATGCTTAAGTTATTTTTTTCTCTAGAACTCAAGAATTCCAACTTTTTAGGAGTAGTGAAAACTTACCTTTATTTGATGTGGATGAGTCTTTATATAGTGAATTCTTGGAGCGGTTACTTGTCTAGTAACTTCCCCAATTTTTATGGAAGTTAGAAGGTTCAGATTTAACTTCCATAATTGTTATGGAAGTTAGAATGTTGAATCTTATCCTTTACAACTACCATTGGAAGTTGAGTGCTTAATAGCGATGAACAAGGATTTGGTAACATGTGGTCCGAATTACAAGTTCGCAAGTGTTGGGGGGTCGTCCAGGCACTTTTCTGCATGGATGACCCTCATGTCCATGGATGACCGTCTGAATATAGATGGCCTTCTTATGTTAGGATGACCTTTCTGCTCTGGACAACTCTCATGGATGACCCTTTTGGTCTTGGATGACCCTTCCAGCCTTGGATGACCTTTCTAGTCTTGGACGATGTTTTCGGTCTTAGACGACCTTTCTAGTCTTAGACGACCCTTCCGGTCTTGGACGACCTTTCTGGTCTTGGACGACCTTTCTGGTCTTGGACGACCCTTCTGGTCTTGGATGACCCTTCTGGTCTTGGATGACCCTTCGGGTCTTGGACAACCTTTTTGGTCTTGGACGACCTTTCTGGTCTTGGACGACCCTTCTGGTCTTAGACGACCTTTTTGGTCTTGGACGACCCTTCCAGTCTTGGATGACCGTTCTAGTCTTGGACGACTTTTCTGGTCTTGGATGACCTTTTTGGTCTTAGATGAACATTCTGGTCTTGGACGACCATTCTGGTCTTAGACGACCTTTCTGGTCTTGGACGACCATTCTGGTCTTGGAAGACCTTTCTAGTCTTGGACGACTCTTCTGGTTTTGGATGACTTTCTAGTCCTGGATGACTTTCTAGTCCTGGATGACTTTCTAGTCCTAGTTTTGGATGACTTTTTAGTTCACTATCAGAAATAACACATGAAGAGATAGGTGAAAGAATGTAATAACAACCTCACTATATATATATATATATTTATATATATATCAATAAGAGTAAAAGGTTTGCTATCACAATGTAAGAACAATGTATCTAAAATAGAAAGAAAAGAAAAGATACAAAAAAGTCCTCACTACATCCCTCAAAACAAAAAAAGCACTCCCCTTAACAAAAATATCTCCTATAGTAACTTTCCCCCTAAGTACATAACTACTCTCATACCCAAAACTACTTCCCCTTTTTGTCACGAATAACAAAGGGTAAGTCACTGAGAAGCAGTCATCTCCTCGTCACCAAAAGAGCTAGAAGCCTCATCCTCATCACCATCACCATCAGAGTCACTACCATCCTCCTCGTCATCAGAAGCCATTCGAGAAGGAGAGGCAGACTCTACAAAGTGACCAAGGCGAGCCTGTCGTTGTGTAATATGACTGACATGGGTGTTCACCTGACACAACTCATCACTAAGAGTGTCAAGGCGAGCATTTATGCGCTGAAGCTGCGCTATGACTGCCTCTAGGGTCACACCACCCGCAGAAGAAGAAGGGACGGATGAAAATGGAGCGAAAGAAGCCGGAGGAGTCGCCGTCTCGGTCCATGGTTGCTTCGGTCGAAGCTGGGCCTTGCTCCGTCTAATGGTCGCCTCGTCAATGACATATATGACAGAGAAGTGAGGAGACTCAGGATAGGAGACAGACGCATGGCAGAGAACCCACGTGATAGCAGAAGGGAAAATAAGCTTATCACGGGTCACCGTATCCTTATAGACATCTATAAGGGAGAGTATGAAGTGAGAGGAAAAGTCTATGGTAAGCCTCTCAAGGAGGGACAACAAAAATTAAGCACGAGGCTCAATAATAGAATTATAGTGAGACAAAGGATGTAAAACAAATGTCATCACCATATTCAGGAACCTCGGACCTTTATCAAAGGCTGAGCATAAGTTGTTTTGACGTTCACCCCATGATGAAGGTGTCTCATAGAATAAAGACATGAGCTCGTCTTTAGACACA
This sequence comes from Castanea sativa, assembly GCF_040712315.1. Lineage (NCBI taxonomy): Eukaryota > Viridiplantae > Streptophyta > Magnoliopsida > Fagales > Fagaceae > Castanea > Castanea sativa. The sequence continues at coordinate 13,098,734 of NC_134020.1, forward strand.
GTCTTAAGATGACGGCAACCGGGGTAATCAGGATGCACTACCCTCTAAACATGTAGTGCCTAGGATATAAAATCCAGAGTGACTACAATGCGTTACCTTGAACACGAGTGATGAAATGAGGTATATAATAATCAAATCCATGCATATTGGAGTAAAACTCATGTATGATCATGGGGGGACAAGTAATCGGGATTTCACAAAGGGACTCCTAACCCCTACTGTAGATGATAGTGGGAAGGTCAGTATTGAAAAAATTCGAAAGGATGACTTAGCGTTTTGAATGAATGCCGTGTCGAGAAAAGTTCTTCGAAAAGTCCTTACGGGCTTTATCATCACAGAAGCTGACATAAGAGGGAGTAGGATCAATAGAGGAAGAAGATGATGCCCTGGAACGAAGAGGGTTCCGGGACAGAGTAGACTTGTGCTTTGGTGCCATTGCGTAGACTACCCAAAAGAGAGAGAAAGAGACATAGAAAAGTACCAAGCACAGTTAATATCAAAGATAGAAAAAGAATGATACGTATGTATGAAAAATGCATGAACATGTGACATGTAACAATAAACATCATGGGCTCAGCCTAATCCAATCCTACCAGCACACATAATTTCAACATATAGAACTCACATCTATAATGCATGAAACATTGTTAAAATGCAAATAGGATCATCTAAACAAAAACCCATCCCAAAAATTTCACAAAAACTTCATCAATTTTGAAAAACCTCAAAAATTTTCAAAAGCCCCAAAAGTTTAGGTCAAAAAGTATGAAATGCATGATTAATGAGAGAAAAGAGATCATACTAGAGGGAAAAAGCAAGGATTAGGCCGAAATTGAAGTGGGGAAGATGAAGAGTTTGAGTGAGATATGTTCGGAAGAGAGAGAGAGAGGTTTTCCTGTCGAGATAAATCAGAGAGAAATGAGAGAAAAATTCGCGTTGAGCTATATATAGAAAACACAAAGGTCGATGGATCAAGAGATGTCGAGAAGCTATCGAGCACTAAATCTCAACAGATGAAGTTGTCGAGGTGCTATCAAGAGCTGTCCACAGCAAAGTGACCTCGATGGATCGAGAAGCTATCAAGCATCTATCGAGACAAATTCTCAAAAATTTCGATGGATTGAGATTGCGTTAACTTCTGTCAAGAAAGAAAGATCAAAAGGTTCGACATATAGCTTAGTTGTCGAGAGGTATCGAGAAGTTGTCGAGATGAGCAAAAATAGTTTTTTTCAAAGAAGAGAAAAAAACACAGAATTGAATGCAATCAAGCATGCTACTCAACCAAGGATCCAATCAACATTTTAAGCTCTTAAAAACATCTCTCAAGAAGAAAACTGACAAGCATTAAGATCCACAACACACACACACACACACACACACACACACACACACACACACATACACACACACACACACACACACACACACAACAAGTCTAACCAATTTTATATTTTAAAAACAAGTGAAGACATTTTAGTAAGCATACATTAACACATGTATTCGTTGTGACGGCCAAATCACATTGTACTTGCACATGTATTAAAAGTAGCAAAGAATATTGCGTGTTATGTGTGAAAAACATCGCAAGATTGCATAAGTGTCTACATGTTATGACAATTTGAGATATGAGAAAATCAATTCAACTTACACACAATCATAACTACTTGATGGGGACTATCACCTTCGAGGTACATTCTATAATTCCCACATCTCCTAGAAGACACACTTGCAATCATATATAAAGAATTTTAATTTTTTTTCTTTGTATATTTTTTTTAAGCATACCATGCATGGGCATATAAGAGAGAGAAGAAAATACCCAATGATGTTAAGCTTTTGACATTGGACTTTTGCTATACCGAAGCATACAAATGTCATTTCATGATTGGTGGGCAATAGTGGTGAGATAGTTATTTATGCCTTTCTCTTAGGATTTTCTAGTCCTTCCCGTCATAAAGAGTGATATGAGTGTTAAGTACAAGAGATTTCTTAATCTTACTCATCACAAACACGAGCCATGAAGTTCACTTGCTTAGTTGTGCATTGAGATGCTCATCTAAGCTACAAAAGATACAAAGTTTAGAAAACTTTGTTTCAATGGCCATCCAAGGTACACAATTACCAATGTACACAAAACACACTTTTTTTTTGTATTTTTCTGATTTTTCAATTTTTTTATGAAAAAAAATAAAAAAAAAGCAAAATTGAAAAAAAAAACAAACAAAAACATGTTAAACAAAGCAAAGTATAAAACTAGATGGACTCAAAACAATAAAGCAAAACACACAAGTAATGCATAGTCAAAAAGAGTAGGAGAGGGAAAAGTGACTAAATCACTTAGAGCCTTTTTCCTTCCACACCTTGGAATAACCTTTCCGCTTAGTGAACCCTTGATCTGGCGGTGAGAGGGAAGAGTTGAAGCCGTTCAAGTTTGAAAGTAACATGAGGGCTTTGAGTAGATCTCCAAGAGGAGCAAAAGAGGATGAAAACTGATTCTAGTTTTCAGATGAGATCATATTGTTGCTCTGTTGAGTGGCTAACCACTTATAGCAATTAGATCGAGTATTTCCAATCGCTCCACAGTGATAATAGAGATGCTGCTTCTTATATTTAGACTTTTGATAATTGCTCTTCTTAGCCCCAAGGGTTTTAGTCTCTTTCTCATCAAGCTTAGGGGGTGCTCCTAAGATAGATTTACCCTTGTCTATGTTCTCACTAGCTATAACAGTTTTTACATCATTGTTCTTAGATTCAATATTATTAGCAGGAGAAACAAAAATAGTAGTACTAGTAAAAGCAATACAAGGAGAAGAGCAATCATACCCCAAACCAGTTCGATCAGAAGCATATTTATGAAGGCTAAGCATCTCATCAAGCTTTACATTAGAAGTTCTCTCCAATTGAGCTCTGACTTATTCATCCATCTTCTCAAATTTAGACTTCACTAAGTCCTTTTCTTCATCCACTTTTTCAACAATCCCCTTAGTAGGATTTATAGTGGTAGTGAAGGCATTCAGGATTCCATCATCCTCATTATCCGAATCATCCTCAAGCTCGGTGTTACTCAAGGTAGCAGCAAGGGCCTTGCTTTCCCAATGGTCTTGAGATACATTGGGCATTCTTGTTTCATGTGTCTAAAGCCTTGACACCTAAAACACTTCGGTCTTGAGGGAATAGTGTACTGACCACCATCCCTAGCATCCTTCTTCCCTTTATCTTGGCTCTTGAATTGTGAAGAACTAGATTGCTTTCAGTCCTTGTCAAATCCTTTAGCATTAGCATTCTTCATAAACTTTTTGAACTGCTTCATGATGTAGAATTTCATTTTAAAAATCTTCATCGTCAGAAGACTCATCCATGCCACTGCTCTTGGCTTTCAGTGCCATGCTCTTACCCTTACTTGATTTCCCAATCCTTGTCAAACCCAACTCATAGGTCTGCAGATTGCCAACCAACTCTGTCATAGGTATTTTGTCAATGTCCTTTGATATCTCAATTGCGGTGATCTTGGCATGAAATCTCTCAGGTAGAGATCTGAGCACCTTTCTAACAATCTTGGGTACGGGAATGGTTTCCCCAAGATTAAAGGCTAAGGTTCACTATGTCCTTGAGCTTGGCATAGAACTCATCGAACGACTTATCATCCTCCATCTTAATCTCTTCAAAGCTTGTGGTAAGCCTCTGAAGCTTCGATTCCTTGACAGCCTTAGTTCCTTCATAGGTTGTCGGAGGATAGTCCATGCTTCCTTTGTAGTTTCAGTAGAGGATATCTTCTTGAACTCCCCATTTGTGACCGCACTGAACAAAGCATTCAATGCTCTACTGTTGAAATTAGCCGCTTTGATCTTTGCATCATCCCAGTTAGCTGATGCTTCCTTAGGCTTGGTCTAGCCTATCTCCACAGCTTGCCACACTTTTTCATCGAATGACTGTAAGAAAGCTCTCATTTGTATTTTCTAGTATGCATAGTTAGTGCCATCAAATAAAGGAGGTATAATAATAGATTGTCATTTATCCATAACAACAGGGGTCAATGTTAGGATGTGTGCCCTTAAATCCTATTGTATGATGCTATGTACGACATTATGTATGACTCAATGTTGTGATTAATAAAGTTGTTTTATTATTATCTAAAAATATTGGTAACATGAATATTGAGACATTATCACATAGTTCATGAGATGCATAGTATGTGATCTATGTGATTTAGTCATAGAAGATATAGATCACAAGTTTTTTGTAAACTCAGAATTTTAGTTCGTAGTCGGTGATGAAATTGGGCATTTCATCTGCGAAGACTATAACATATCAACTAAGATGATTTGTCTTGATCATGGAAATGGAGTTTTCTAGTTGGTATGTTGATATGTTTTAAGAGTTAAGACATGTTGAACTGTACCACTGTGAGATTTATTATTCTCCTAGCGACTATCAAATGAATAATAAATCTCATGACTTATATTTAAATGAACTCTTAATCTTGAGAGAATAATGGACTTGATCATGAGGCGTAGGTTATTTTGATATTTCAGGAGTGAGATCTAAAGTCAATGATAAAAACCTCAGTATGTTGGGCAACTACATTTAGTGTTGGTGGAACATATATTCTTAAGATGGAATTCATAGTCTCTTAACGAAGATATTAAATATTCCCTTGAGATAAGTTTAATGAGTTTGGTTATTTAGAGTGTTAGACCTAACCACTTTAGTGAGGAGTTACTAAAGTATATATTTATGAAATTGGATTTCATAAATATATAATGAATAACATTAAAGGATTAAATCAAGTACTCAAGGAATTAAGATGTAGTAATTTACAAAATGGCAGTCTACATTCATGACTTTGTATTACTATGAATATTTTATGAAGGAGTTGCATGTACAATAAAGTCTTGGGATATAATTTATAAATAAGGCCTAGAGTGCAACTATATTTATATAGTGGTATTAAATATAGTTAATGGTAACTTTGGACTGGTCAAGAGTTGATAGAAAAGCTCAAGGCTCATTGGAGCTAGTGTCTCATTGGTCCCTTTTGGTCCTACTCCAAGCCACACACTTAAGCCCAATTGGAAAGGTTCAAAAGGCTAGCCCAATTAGATAATCTGTTAGATATAAAGGGAGAAACATATAGAAATTTATGTGACAGACACTATTGTGAAATGGTGTGTATGTGTTAGCGTTAGTCACTCTATTATTCTCCCTTGGAAACTGATTAAGAGACCACACTTCTTGGGCGTAAAGTGGTATTGGAGTGAAGATTAAAAGTGTTCCCAAGTGCTTCTGATTTTTTGTTTTCAATTTCATTGCACCAAGGTACACTCTTTTGTTCTTGAATTTTGAAATTTACATAGTACATGTTAACAATTGTGAATGAAGTAGATCCATTAATTTTTCATTGCATATGTTTTTTATGCGATACAAACATTTATTTATCCAACAATTGGTATCAGTGCGGTCTTCAATTTCCAATTTGCATAACATGTTTTGTGAGTTTTGGAATTAGAAAAAATAATTTCATGTTGGTGGAAGATTATGCAATTAATTTTCTGCATGGTTGTTGAAATTATTGTTTGATAAAAACTAATATTGATGTTATAATGTTGTTTAAGTTTGAGTTTAAGTATGTTAAATTGAACTTTAAGGCTTTAGCATCAATGGAATTCAGTTTTGATATCATTTTCTGTTAATTTTGATCATATGATGGTTGTTTGTTCATGAAAAACCGTTGAAAAATGCCTTGGAAAAATTCTGATAAATTTAAATTTCACGTGTTTCGATCGATTGAAAATTACCTTCGATTGATCGAGTGAAATAGTGGCCAATCTGTTTGATTCGATTGATACCCGATTGCTAGTCTATCAATCGAATTTTATTTTTTGATCGATCGAGTACCAATCGAGTCAGGCAGATTGTCAGGTATGAATTTTTCAATTTTTTCGACCGATTGAGGGGCACATTCGATCGATCGAAAGAAGGATAATTTTGAATTTTTCTAAGTGTTTTCCAGATTTAAAAGTGCAAGGCTGTGTGTGTTTAGATTACACATGATTTCTAAATAAAAACCTTTAATTTAAAATCTAGTGGGAGAGAGTTACAAGGGTTGGATCTTAGGTCTCCATTATCTTCATAGTAGTGTGGGGTAAGCACCTTGTCTTAGCGTATATGCCTCGCAATCCCAAAGGAGGGTGATTACTTCATAGTACTACAAGATTGAACTTATCCGTTTAAAGTAGTGTGGACAAGCACCTCGTCTTGGCGTATATGCATCGTGATCCCAAAAGAGGGTGTTTTGTCCCATGGTACTACAAGTTTAAAGACTAAAAAGGAAGATGAAATGTGGCTACACATGATTCTAGATAATGGTGTACACTAGACTAAGTGTAATGTTAACCTCCCAAAGGAGCTATGTCATTATTACTTAGAGGCTAAAGGTAATACAACATATTATTAGTGTTTGATAAGAGTTATCATGATAGCACTAATAATGAGAATAGTTCTCAATCAATCATTGTGTTTATAATAAACTTGCTACCAAGGAATTATAGACATGGGATTCGGTTGTCGTTGCATATATTATATTATGGTTTTATTAAGATTCCATACTATATGCTTATATGCTAAATTGATAATGTCCGGTTTACTTATTATATTCATGTTTGTTATTTTCAGATTTAAACATGGCATCATGCCCACTTGTTGCTATTCTTAATCAAAACAAACTGACTGGATCCAACTATGTTGACTGGAAAAGAAATTTGGTCATTGTTCTTATTGCTGAAGAGCACAAATATGTGCTTACTCAATCATGTCCTAGCTTTCCATCATTAGATGCTCCTTTTAAGGAAAAATAACGATATGATCATTGGCAAAAATCTAATGAGATGGCCAAGTGCTATATCCTAGCAATTATTTCAAATGTTCTACAGCATCAAATGCAAGATGTAGAACTAGCATCAGACATTATGCTAAGTCTGAAGGAGATGTTTGGTGAGCAAGGCCATTTTGCAAGGCAAGAAACTATGAGGCAGATTTATAATACCAAAATGGCTGAAGGTACTTCAGTGAGGGAGCATTGTCTTAGGATGATTTTTAACCTGAATACATTGGAAGTTTTAGGTGTCAATATTGATGGAGAATCCCAAGTGGATATGATATTCAAGGAATTCAGACTTAATTATAATATGAACAAAAATGTTTATTCATTGTCTGAATTAATGAATGAGTTGGTGGCGGCAGAAGGCATCCTTGGTACTTCTAGTGTTGAAGCCAATATAGGTGAAGCTTCTACTTCTCAACCTAAGTTGAAAAGCAAGGGTAAGAAGAAGAAAAGGAAGAAGGACTTTGAAAGCTCGAATTTGTGTTAAAACACAAGAGCTTATTTAGACCCCAAATTAAAAATACGGCTTATTGATTTTACTCTAACTTATCTAGAAGTGCGGAAACAAGAGTAAATGCGAGCGAAAAAAAAATAAAACTACTCTAAGCCATATTCAATAAATCATAGCAGTAAAATGAAAGCTAAAAGAGTAGGGAAGAGAGATGCAAACACAAGATAACTCACCGATGTGTTATCGAAGAGGAAACCGAAGAACTCAGCGAAAAACCTCTTCGTTTCCCTCCAAGCGGTAAATCGATCCACTAGACAATAAGTTGGGATACACGAATAGCAAAAGACCCTCCAAGCCTAGTTTACCCAATGCACCTAAGCCCTCCAAGCTCCTACTCCAGCAAGGCTTCTCGGAATTGTGTCTTGTCTAGCTTTCCAGATCCTGCAATGCACCTGATTTCATCCGCCAAAACTTGGCTTCTTTCAATGCTTCCCAGCAGCACCAAAAACTCACTGGACACTCAGTATGGGTGTGGTCAGTAATTGGGCTATCAACCTCTCAAGGATTTAGAAATGGAGACGTAGGAGTAGAGGAAAACCACAATGGATGGTGTATAGAATTGTGGGTATGACAATCTCACACTCTCAAGGGTTGAGGCTAGGGTTTTCTCATCTAAAAATCTTTCTACTCAATATGTGGGTAATGATGGTATATATAGTGTGTATGAGGATGTAGTGGAGTAGATATGACAAAATAGCAAAACAGACTGTTTCGCGGGTATCCCGCGAGAAGGCCTTACCCGCAAGACACTCACGAAAACTAGCTGTCACCATCTGTCATGACTCTTCGCATTCCAATCATGTGCAAGGCACATGGATCACTTCATGGGATGCTTAGTCGCGAGATATCCGTGAGAAATCTTTTGTCTTTAAATGCTTGAGTCTTCACTCTCTCTCTCTATCACACAACCCTTACAATAAAATCCCACATAAAGTACAGGGTATAAAAGATTGAATAAAATTACAATTAAATTTGGCACGAAATTAAAGCCAACACTAAACAGTTGTATATCAGAACTTTACAATCTTTCCCTTTGGCTTTTTCATGACAAAACACCTTATAACAGACTCTAGACTTAATGTGAGTTTGGGAACAGTGGCAAAACTCACTCACACTTAATCTAGAAGCTGTGAAGCACTTGCACGAATACACCTATATCCTGAAACACTCGCACACAAACAAAACTTTCATTAAGCTTTTGACAAGTTGAATACAAGGTACGTATATGAGCAAGTATAATGCGATCAAGATAAACAACAAGATATAAGCAATGAAGCATAACTTGATTATACAAGAATAGTCATTATGGAATGACAACAATGATCATTTAACTAGTAAACGATCATCCAGACACACAATGCAGTTAAGTGCAAAGCAAGAATCAATTGCATGTCCAAAGCACTCAACCAATGCAAAATACCAAAGTATTTGCATTAAGGATACACAATCCAACGAAGGCACAAGAGTGTAGTACTTAAGATAATCTATAAGTACAAAAAAATGCTACAAAGCAATGATATAAACACAAAGTATTGAATATAAAATTGAATTTAAATCAAAGTACTCAAAGCTTTTAAAAGAAAAGCAATGTAAATAAAGAGTTTTAGACTATGGCATAAGCAAGTAAACAACTAAACCACAAAAAGAGTTAACCAAAAGTCTAAAAAGTGCATGTGCTACACTATGTTCCACTCTATGCTCTATGTATCTCCCTCAAAATGTGCTACTCCCCCTCAAAAGTTTCTCCCCCTTTTTGACCGGAATGGCCAAAGAAGCTAGAACTGATTGGATTCGGAGTCGGATCCTTGAGCCATTGACATATCCACGATCTATGATGATAAGGTAGTGATTTGACCTTAGAGGTAAGAAAATTGCTCCGCGGTATGATGCACATGAGACTCAAGCATGCCATATATCTGATCTACTGTTGCAAGAAGGTGATCAAGACGATCGGATCCTCGTGTAGGTGTTGAAGAGGATGGCTGTGCTGAAGTCTCTGGGGCAGAAGTGAAGTGATCAATCTCATCTTCTGTGTCACCACCTTCTTCTTGAACAGTAGCCCTTGGAATTTGAGAAGTGCTTGTCTTTGATCATTTGATATGAGCTGTGCTTCGAATCACTGTATGACCACCAATAGGATAGTCCCTCTGAACCACAATGAGACTACTTGAAAGTTTGAGCCTTGTTTTTGCAATTAGGCCCATTATAATTGAGGGGAATGACAGAACTGTTCTGGAGTTTTGTTTCTCAATGCTCTTCTTCAAAAGATGGAGGATGTGTCCACAAATATCAATCTCTTTGAGGGTGAAGAGATAGAACAAGAAGATGGTCCTTGGCTTGGACAGTGTTGTCAAGTTGGTGACGGGGTATAAGTTGTTGATCATCACATGACCAAGGGTTCTCATCTCTAGACTGAATTGGATTGTGTTCATGGAGGTTTTCTTAGAAGTACTGCCAAGTATCCTTACCATCTCCTCAATAGATTCCAATCTTTCGTCATATTGCATCGTGGTTGGTCGAGATGGAGGATGAACTTCTAAGATTCCTGAATGCTGTCCCTAGTGATGACAAATTCTTTGTGTCGTGCCTAGCAGTTTATATGATCCCCTTCAACACTAGCATTGGAGAAAAACTCTTTGATAATCTCTAAGTACACTACTCCACTTGGATTTAGCAGTTTTGTCCATGTCCTTTCCTTGAACACTTCAGGTATGAAAATGCCCGCAAGAGTTTCAAAATGCGCAACCCATTCCATGACAATAGTTGCTCCTTTGTAGAAGTCATTGTACTTCATGTCTGTCTCAATAGACTTGAAGTTGTCAGAATCTGTGCGAGTACGCTTGGAGGATGGTTTCTTAGCAGCATACTTGGTGGGAGAGATCTGCCAAACAGATATAAAGCACAAAAGAAAAACAGAAACACAAAACAGACCACAAACACTTGATTAGATTCAAGTTAGTCCAAACAAAAGCGAAATAGCTTAAAACAGAATATAATAAACTCAAAACAACATGTTATAAGCATTGAAACATGTAAACATAAACATAATGCATGAAAAAAATGACTGTGTATGTGTGTGCATCTGCTGATGCATGTATGTGCAGCAGATGATGCATAGTGTGTGCAGCGGATGATGCATAGTGTCTACCTAGGTGATGCATGGCATGGTATTGTAAGGCACAAAATGGGAAAAGTGTGTAAAACACACACCCAATGATCAAAACATGTCAAGCATGGTTAATCAAGGGTAATCCCAAGCATTGGAACTCATTTGAGTCCAAAACAACACAAAAATGTCATTTGAACATTTTGTCAAACACCTAACATGCAACACAGTTCTACGTGAATGAACAATGCATTAACACAAAGAAATCTACCTAAATACATGCTTAGAATGCCACATGGGGCCAACACAGACACAAACACAGCAAATGGGACTCACCCCAAACAAAAATTTGAAAAAATTTTGCTTAAAAATCATGAACCCAACTCTTGTTTCGAAAATCCCCAAAATTTGTAACCCTAAGAAATTTTCTGCATAATCTAAGACAAAAGTGAAAAGAATGTTTAGAAAAAACATACCTTGAAGAGATTTTTCTTGAAAAAGTTGAGGTTTGAGTGAAAGAGAGTTTTGGGTTGAGAGGGGTTCGAGAGAGGCAAAGTGAGGGAAAAGAGTAATTCAAAAAAAATGTCACAACTGCTACATAAAAACTGAAAACACGCGTTTTTCGCAGGTTAGAGAGTCACGAGATTAGTCATGAGACACATAAAAGCTTTCGCGATAAGCTTTTAGTCGCGACACAGTCGCGAGACAATCACGAAAGTCTCTGTATGAAATAGAAAAAAAAATTCCAGTTTTTGCCTAAAACCATTTCGCAAGTAGAGTTTATTCGCGAAATACTCGTGAGGCAGTAGCGAGACTCTTTAGATGAAAATGTGACCTTTTACTTTCCCTTAACCACTTTTTGCGGGAAGCTCTAAGTCGCGAGCTACTTGCGAAAATGCCTCTGAACCAGTTTTTGAATAAGAACACAAAAATGCATTTTGAACAGAAACTTAAAGCACGAAAGTATAAAAACACTTTCAAAAACATATAAAATACTCAAAAATATTTTTGGGTTTGATCGGCAAGAAATTGAGTATACACATCACATTTGATCATGTACAATCACACAAATGAAATAAGCATTCATTGAACAAAGACTTGTGTGTTGTGTGTGAGTATCAAAAGTGGAATAGTCCTTAGTCTAGAGTGAAGCTTTAATGATCAATTCAATCAAGTCATACACAACTAGTACTAAGTTAAGTGGACTATCTCAATTATAGAAATGAACATATATGATTTCCCACAAGAATGATTACAAAACTTTGAAGCTTTTGATTTTGCTTCTTTATAAAACATAACATATGATCATTTTTGAACAAAGTACATCTCATTTTGAGATTAATGCCTGAACTTTTGATATTTCAACTTTGTAAGAGAGTAAGCCTTTGGCTTTTTGAGGCACCATACGTTTCAATACTTGTCGCTTTCCCTCTTTCCTAGTCAAATACTAGTATGTGCGATGGCTTTTGCAGCTCAATATCTCTTTTCGAGATTTGACATTTGATGAGCTCTTTAAGCAAAAACATAAAAGCATGGGAAAAGATATAGGCACAAGTATATGCATGTATCAAGACCAACAAGACTATTGACTAATCATTTATGACAAGCTTGAAGATCGATTTACAACAATCACACATAGATTTCAAGATTTTTCCCACAAAGATAGATGTGCATACAAAACAAGCTAAGCTCGTAAGTGCACTACACCATTAGTATGAGAGTACTAGGCCAAACTCACATGTGATATACATAACACAAGCGATCAAACTTGTTAAAGATTTTTCAATTTTTATAAGTTTTTGAATTTTTCAACATACTAAAAAACATAACACAAAAAGTAAGATCAACAAAAACGACAGCTAGCAAAATAAACATGCTACAAATCAGAAGCAATGACACAAGAAGATTTTGCATGACATGATGCATAAACCTATGACCCTAAACAGTGAAAGAATTAAAACATGGTCATAGAAAATAATTATGGATGGGTACCCTTCTTCACCCACACTTTTTGAGTGTTTTGGGTGAGAGCCTTGGATAGAGGTACACGACCAACATAGCTTTCCAACCTCAAAGTGAAGTTAGCAAGGCATAAAGAGATGTTCTTCAGCATTTCCATGACGTCTCCAATGAGATGTCCTTCATTTTCTCCCTTGGATTGTGTTCCCTTTGGTTTCTTCTTTGAACTTTCTTGGCCACGCATGGAATTAGCTTTCTTAAGTGCATGTAGCTTGAAACGGTTGGGTCTTGTGTGCCCTTGAATGCCACAATGATGACACACATGCTTCACTTGAGGCCCCCTCTGATTTTTGGGTAATGACTTCCCTTTATCTTTTGGTCTTACACCAATGGTTCTTTTCTCAGCAGCAGGGGTCTCAGTCTCAAGCATCATTTCTTTAAGTTTCTTAACACTCTTGGCTGATACGAACCTTACTTCCTTCTTTGGTTATCTGCTGGAGCTTCCTTCTAGGTATAGCTAAAACTGGTCTTGTCATGTGAAGATTTTTGTGACGACAACACACTGTCAAGTTTCTTGGTGGAGATACGCTCAACCTTGACATTGGCTTGGATTATTTCAAGCTCTAGAAACTCGATCTTAGAGTAAGCTTCAACTAGCTTTCCCTTTAGTCCTTCTACTTCACATTTTGCCTCTTTAAGTTGCATAAGAGTACACATATGCTCTTCTTCATCTTTCTCACAGCATGATTCGCAACCTTGGCATATTTTCCACAATCTTCTAGCAAAGGATCATATGCTTCTTGAAGATTACTCTCTCCTTCATTTTGGCATATATCTTCATCTTCCAATTCTTCAACTTCCTCACCCTCGGAATGCTCACCAAGTTCATTTACCAAATTGCTCAAATCATCCTTAGATTCGACGAAGGTAATTGTCATGAAGCCCTATAGTTCTCGTTGATGGAAAAATTCTGGTTTTGTATCTCATACAAAACACATAGCGGAAGCAACAAACAAGGATCTATTTCATTCATGATTGATAACATGCACTATGTAAATTTCAGAATTTAAGAACAAGATAGCGTACCTTGGTGTGGAGAAATTCAAAACAAATATTAGAAGCACTTGGAAACACTTTTAATCTTCACTCCAATTCCACTTTATGCCCAAGATGTGTGGTCTCTCAATTAGTTTTCAAAGGGAGAATGAAAGTGTGTCTCACACTCTCTCACACACCGTTTCTTATTTCACTAATAAAAAATTCTGTATGTTTTTCCCTTTATAAGTAACTGATTATCTAATTGGGCTGGCCTATTAGGCCTTTCCAATTGGGCTTTAGTGTGTGGCTTGGAGTGGGACTAAAAGGGACCAATAAGACACTAGCTCCAATGGGCCTTGGGCTTTTCCGTCAACTTTTGACAAGCCCAAAGTTACCATTAATTATATTTAATACCACTATATAAATATAATTGCACTCTAGGCCTTATTAATAAATTATATTCCAAGACTTTATTATGCATGCAACCCCTTCATTAAAATATTCGTAGTAATCCAAAGTCATGAATATAGACTGCCACTTTGAAGATTACTACATCTTAATTCTTGAGTACCCGATTTAATCCTTTATGTTATTCGTCATATATTTATGAAATCCAATTTCATAAATATATACTTTAGTAACTCCTTACTAAAGTGGTTGGGCCCAACACTCTGAATAACTAAATCCATTAAACTTATCTCAAGGGAATATTTTGTATCTCCATTAAGAGACTATGAATTCCATCTTGAGAATATATGTTCCATCAACACTAAAAGTGGATGCCCAACATACTGAGATTTTGACCGTAACTAATAGATCTCACTCCTGATATATCAAAGCAACATACATCTCATGATCAGGTCCATTATTCTCTCAGGATTTACAATTGATGTAAATAGAAGTCGTGAGATTTATTATTCATTTGACAGTTGTTAGGAGAATAATAAATCTCACAGCAATCCAGTTCAATATGTCTTAACTCTTAAAACATATCAACATACCAACTAGAAGTCTCCACTTCCATGATCAAGTCAAATCATCTTAGTTGATATGTTATAGTCTTTGCAGATGAAACGCCCAATTTCATCACCGACTATGAACTAAACTTCTAAGTTTACAAAGAACTTGTGATTTATATCTTCTGTGACTTTTCACATAAATCACATACAATGCATCTCATGGACTATGATAATGTCTTAGTTCATTTATAGATAGTCTCATATAATTAAACAATTTAATTATTAAATACATGCCAATAAATTGGGTTTTAGGGCATAAACCCCAACACCCGTCACTATCACACTCTTCTTCCGTGTCTGAATTTGAGCTTTTAGAGTCACTAAGAGTAGTGGCAAACACCTTACCCTTCCCTCTCAAGTAGTTGGGACATTCTTTCTTGATGTGTTCATGATCGTTGCATTCAAAGCACATAACTCTTTGGGGGGATTGAGAGTCCTTCCCATCTTTCTTCTTGAACTCCTTTCTACCACCTTTGGTTGATGAGAACTTTCCTTTGCTAAAGGACTTCCCACTGTTCTTCATCTTTAGAAATTTTTAGAAGTTCTTTGCAAGGAATGCTACTTCTTTCTCCACATCGTCTTCTTCGGAAGAGTCGTCCATCCTCTCATTGATGGTTTTGAGTGCAAGCGATTTGCTTGGCTTGTGAGAAGGCATTCCATGTTCATATGTTTGGAGAGATCCAATAAGCTTTTGAATTTTAATTTCATCTAAATCTTTGCTTTCTTCTATAGCAGTAACCTTCGCACGATAACTCTCTGGTAAGGACCTCAAGATATTTCTCACCACCTTAGCATCCTCAATCTTTTTACCGAGATTGAGCTTGGCAATCACGATTTCGTTGAGCTTCCCATAGAATGAATCAAATGACTCATTGTCACTCATCTTAAGCTCTTCAAATCGAGTGGTAAGCATTTGAAGTTTTGTGTCCTTAACCTTCTTGGAACCTTCGTAGGTAGTCTCAAGAATCGTCCAAGCTTCATTAGCGGTCTTCACATGCGATATCCTGTGGAATTCATCAGTAGACACAACACAAAATATAGCGTTAATTGCTTTGCTATTGGCTGTTGTGGGTCTAACATACCCATTCTCAACGGAATCCCATATGGACTCATCTATAGAACAAAGAAACGCCCTCATACGAACTTTCCAAAAAGTATAGTTGCTCCCATCAAAGAATGGTGGAGCATTGAGAGATTATGACCAATCCATCACAAAAAGGGTCTTGGATCACACTTAGGTAATGAAACCACAATAAGTGCACCCACTCTGATACCAATTGAAAGCTCGAATTTGTGTTAAAACAAAAGAGCTTGTTTAGACCCCAAATTAAAAATACGGCTCGATTGATTTTACTTTAACTTATCTAAGTGCGGAAACAAGAGTAAATGCAAGTGAAAAAATAATAAATCTACTCTAAGCCATATTAAACAAATCACAACTGTAAAATGAAAGCTAAAAGAGTAGGGAAGAGAGATGCAAACACAAGATAACATGCCGATGTGTTATCAAAGAGGAAACCGAAGAACTCGGCGAAAAACCTCTCCACCACCCTCCAAGCGATAAATCGATCCACTAGACAATAAGTTGGGATACACGAATAGCAAAAGACCCTCCAAGCCTAGTCTACCCAATGTACCTAAGCCCTCCAAGCTCCTACTCCAACAAGGCTTCTCGGAACCGTGTCTTGTCTAGCTTTTTGGATCCTACAATGTGCCCGATTGCATCCGCCAAAGCTTGGCTTCTTCCAATGCTTCCCAGTAGCACCAAAAACTCTCTGGACACTCAGTATAGGTGTGGTAAGTGTTTGCGCTATCATGTTAGGATTAGTGCTTTTAAATCCTATTGTATGATACCATGTATAATATTATATATGACATTGTGTATGACTTAATATTGTGATTAATAAAGTTGTTTTATTATTATCTAAAATAATGGTAACATAAATATTGGTACATTATCATATAGTCCATGAGATGCATAGTATGTGATTTATGTGAAAAGTCACAGAAGATATAAATCACAAGTTCTTTGAAAACTTAGAATTTATAGTTCGTAGTCGGTGATGAAATTGGGCATTTCATTTGCGAAGACTATAACGTATCAACTAAAATGATTTGTCTTGATCATGGAAGTGGAGACTTCTAGTTGATATGTTTTAAGAGTTAAGACATATTGAACTGGACCGTTGTGAGATTTATTATTCTCCTAACGACTGTCAAATGAATAATAAATCTCATGACTTTTATTTGCATGAACTCTTAATCCTGAGAGAATAATGGACCTGATTATGAGGTGTAGGTTGCTTTGATATATCAGGAGTGAGATCTAAAGTAACGGTCAAAACCTCAGTATGTTGGGCAGCCACATTTAGTGTTGATGGAATATATATTCTCAAGATGGAATTCATAATCTCTTAACGGAGATATAAAATATTCCCTTCAGATAAGTTTAATGGGTTTGTTATTCAGAGAGTTAGGCCTAACCATTTTGGTAAGAAGTTACTAAAGTATATATTTATGAAATTGGACTTCATAAATATATGATGAATAACTTTAAAGGATTAAACCGGGTACTCAAAGATAAGATGTAGTAATTTACAAAGTGGCAGTCTACATTCATGACTTTGTGTTACTACAAATATTTTATGAAAGGGTTGCATGTACAATAAAGTCTTGGGATATAATTTATTAATAAGGCCTAGAGTGCAATTATATCTAATACCACTATATAAATATAATTAATGGTAACTTTGAACTTGTTAAGAGTTGATGAAAAAGCCTAAGGCTCATTGGAGCTAGTGTCTTATTGGTCCCTTTTGGTCCCACTCCAAGCCACACACTAAAGTCCAATTGAAAAGGCCCAATAGGCTAGCCCAATTAGATAATCAGTTAGTTATAAAGGGAGAAACATACATAATTTTTTATTAAGAAAAAGAATTAGAGAGAGACATCATTGTGAAATGGTATGTATGTGAGAGTGAGACACTCTATCATTCTTCCTTGAAAACTGATTGAGAGACCACACATCTTGGGCGTAAAGTGGAATTGGAGTGAAGATTAAAAGTGTTTCCAAGTACTTCTAATCTTTTTTTTGAATTTCTACACACCAAGGTACGCTATCTTATTCTTAAATTCTGAAATTTACATAGTGCACGTTATCAATCATGAATGAAATAGATCATTGTTTGTTGCTTCCGCTATGTGTTTTGTATGAGATACAAAACTAGTTTTTCCAACATATCAACCTCTCAAGGATTTAGAAATGGAGAGGTAGGAGAAGAGGAAAACCACAATGGATGGTGTGTAGAGTTGTGGGTATGACAATCTCACACTCTCAAGGGTTGAGGGTAGGGTTTTCTCTTCTGAAAAGCTCTCTACTCAATATGTGGGTAATGATGATATATATAGTGTGTATGAGGATGTAGTGGAGCAGATAGGAGAAAAAATAGCAAAACAAACTGTTTTGCGAGTATCTCGCGAGAAGGCCTTACTCGCGAAACACTTGCGAAAATCAGCTGTCACCATCTATCATGACTCTTCACATTTTAGTCATGTGCAAGACACATGCATCACTTCGCGGGACGCTTAGTCGCGAGATACCCATGACAAATCTTTTGTCTTTAAATGCTTGAGTCTTCACACACTCTCTCTCTATCACATAACCCTCACAATAAAATCCCACATAAAGTACATGGTATAAAAGGTTGAACAAAATTACAATCAAATTTGGCACGGAATTAAAGCCAACACAAAACAGTTATAAATCACAACTTTACAGACTTCACCAAGCAAGATGGTAAACAAATTGCCTTAGGAGTTGCCAACAAAGGAAAGAAAACCAAAGGAAAATGTTTCCATTGTGGTGAGAAAGGACATTGGAAGAGGAATTGTCCAATTTTCAAAGCTGCCAAGAATAAGGGTATGAAAAATACATTCCTTCTTGAAATATGTTTGGTACAGAATCCCACGGATTCTCTGGTGTGTGGATTCAGGTTGTACTAATCATATCTGCAATTCATTGCAGGGGTTCCCTGAGACCAGAAAGCTGAATGAAGGGGAATTGTTTCTTACTTTGGCTGATAGGAGCAAGATTCCAGTTGTAGCTGTTGGAGTGTTTAATTTACGTTTTAGTTCTAGAGTTTTGATACTGGAAGACTGTCTGTATGTACCTAATGTTCATAGGAATTTAATTTCTGTAAGACAATGTTGTAATAGAGAAGGATAAAATGTTTATCTATTCAGGCAATATTATGGATGGTTTTTATAATTTAACTCCTGATAAGCATGAATTATACAATTCTGAATTAGATAATAACTCTCATGTAAAATCATTAAAGTGAAAGTTTCTTTCTACTAATGATGCATATCTTTGGCACTTGCGTTTGGGTCATATTAATTCAAATAAGATTCAAAGACTAATCAAAGATGGACTTATAGCCCATGGGCTTTGATGGATTTCCAGTTTTTGAATCTTGCTTGGAGGGTAAAATGACCAAATGACCATTTAATGCAAAAGGTAGAAGAGCTCAAGAATTGCTTGAATTAGTTCATACAGATGTATGTGATCTTATGTCTGTTAGGATGTGTAGCCTTAAATCCTATTGTATGATGCTATGTATGTTATTATGTATGACTTAATGTTGTATTTAATAAAGTTGTTTTGTTATCATCTAAAAATAATGGTAACATGAATATTGGGACATTATCATATAGTCTATGAGATGCATAGTATGTGATTTATGTGAAAAGTCACAGAAGATATAAATCACAAGTTCTTTGTAAACTCAGAATTTTAGTTCGTAGTCGGTGATGAAATTGGGCATTTCATCTGTGAAGACTATAACATATCAACAGAGAGTTAGGCCTAACCACTTTGGTAAGAAATTACTAAAGTATATATTTATGAAATTGGATTTCATAAATATATAATGAATAATTTTAAAGGATTAAACCGGGTACTCATGGATAAGATGTAGTAATTTACAAAGTGGCAGTCTACGTTTATGACTTTGTATTACTACGGATATTTTATGAAGGGGTTGCATGTATAATAAAGTCTTGGATATAATTTATTAATAAGGCCTAGGGTGCAATTATATTTATATAGTGGTATTAAATATAATTAATGGTAACTTTGGACTTGTCAAGAGTTGACGGAAAAGCGCAAGGCCTATTGGAGCTAGTGTCTTATTGGTCCCTTTTGGTCCCACTCCAAGCCACACACTAAAGCCCAATTGGAAATGCCCAATTAGATAATCAGTTAGTTATAAAGGAAGAAACATATAGAATTTTTTATTAAGAAAAAGAATTAGAGAGAGACATCATTGTGAAATGGTGTGTATGTGAGAGTGAGACACACTTTCATTCTCCCTTTGAAACTGATTGAGAGACCACACATCTTGGGCGTAAAGTGGAATTGGAGTGAAGATTAAAAGTGTTCTCAAGTGATTCTAATTTTTGTTTTGAATTTCTCCACACCAAGGTACGCTATTTTGTTCTTAAATTTTGAAATTTACGTAGTGCATGTTGAAACCATGAATGAAATAGATCCTTGTTTGTTGCTTTTGCTATGTATTTTGTATGAGATACAAAACCAGATTTTTTCCTTCACTTAGGATTTTTGGATGGGCATATAAATTTTGAAATTTACATAGTGCATGTTGACAACCATGAATGAAATAGATCCTTGTTTGTTGCTTCTGCTATGTATTTTGTATGAGATACAAAACCAGATTTTTTCCTTCACTTAGGATTTTTGGATGGGCATATTAGTGTCATATCTTTTTTTTTTTTTTTTTTAATTTTTAAAATTTGATAGGCCAAAAATGTATTGACCCCTTGTGATGAATTAACCAATTAATTAGCGAAGTGAAGTAATTAGTTTCAATTACATGCAATGAGCATAGTAGCATAAACAAATCACCAAATAACTAATTGCAACGGAAATTAAATTGACACGATAATTTGTTTACGAATGGGGAAAACCTATACGGCAAAAATGCCACCGGGTGATTTTAAGGTCACCACTCCCGACAATCCACTATTATCAAAACAAGCGGTTACAAGTAAAGGAATCCAGTACCTTATACCAACCTACAGTTGAACCCTTACCCCAATACCCAATTGGACTTGTTCTGTAGTGACAATCTCTCCTTGTATTGCACGAATACTAGTACGTGACTAACCAATTTTGCGGATCCCAATACGCGACTAACCAATTTCACGGATCCCAGTATGTGACTTCAATCACCAACTTGAGAAGGATGTTGGCTGGAAAGTTCTTCTGCTCTTCAACAGATGACGATCGTGAAGTTGCTTGGTCAAAAAACCCTATGGTGTACAAACACAGCAGCTTCTTCAAGAACTAGGGCAAACTAGGTTTCTGGTCACAGTTGTGGAATTATACTCTTGTGCAATTGTGCTCTTAGCTGTGTAACCAGATACGACCCTTAAAATAATCCTTATATATGTTTAGGGTTATGAGAAAAGAAAGCCCAAACACATAATCACGGGTTTGGTGAAAAACAGTTCATAAAAACTGAGTTTCATAAACCTCAATAGATACCTTAGCTGTCGAGTTGTTGTTGAGCCATGGGCTAGAACAGCTCTTTAAATCTCGATAGATGCTAGCTGTTGAGCTAGCTATCGAGCTGTACTGAGCAACACTTTTCACACTTGAATCTTGGACAGACTTGCATGGCTTCAATACTTGGACTTGAACTCTAGTTCTTTGAAGTATTAGACACATCCTAGATCTACCGAATTACAAGTAAAGTTCGTTTTGTCAAAGGATTAGCCAATTACATAAAATGTTGACATATGTTCCTAACATCCAATCACATATGTCCTAACAATCTCCCCCTTTGGGAATCCGTGACAAAACCATAACAACAAATGAACATATGAGAGGAGTCATAAACTACTTAACTCATACTCACTTGTTAAGTATAATAAAATCCATCCTAACACAAACTCTTGAAAAACTTTGCAAAAAGAGAGTTCATGGCAAGTAGACTTTAACAACCTGTATTTCTAAAACACTTAAACAAAACTCATCAAGGCATCTTTATGTGAAACAGAAATAATAGATTGCATACAAAATATAAGAAACATGTGCATAAAGAGAGAAAAGAAAGAACACATGTAATGGTAGGTGAAAAACATACATCAACATATAGATAAAGCAAATATAAGTACAATGTATGTCAAATGGTATCAAGACCTAAGGGACAAGAATAATGTAACTGAAAAAGAAAGAAAATAAAAAGATACATCAAAATCCTCACTACATCCCTCAAAATCAACACTCCCCCTAACAAAAATCCTCCTATACTAACTCTCCCCCTAACAATGATTACTCTCATGACCAAAACTACTCCCCCTTTTTGTCACGAGTGACAAAGGGTAAGAGTGTCAAGTAGACATCTCGTCAGCACTGGAAGAGCTACCATCATCCTCATCACCACCAGACGCATCAACATCACCATCATCATCCTCATCCGCAGAAGCCTCTAGAGTAGGAGGAGGTGAAGAAATGAAGCCACCTATGACTGCCTGCCGTCGTTCAATATGACCAACAGGGTGTTCACCTGACACAACTCATCACTGAGTGAGTCAAGGCGAGCATCCATGCGCACAAGTTGTGCCATGATTTCCTCGAGAGTCACATTGCTCGTAGAAAAAGAGGGAGAGGATGTAGATGGCGTTGTAGGAGCTGGAGGAACCGTCGATCCAGACCGCCTCAAACATAGTTGCGCCTCGCTTCGTTTAACGATAGCAACGTCTATGGCACAAGAGACATGGAAGTGGTTGAAAATAGGAGAGGGAACAGAGAAATGGTGTAAGATCCTCGTGATAGCAGAAAGGAAAATGAGCTTATCACGGGCCGCCGTATCCTTTTACACATCTATGATGGAAATGATAAAATGAGAGGGAAAATCAATGATAAGATGCTCAATGAGGGACAAAAAAAATTGAGCACGAGGCTCTATAATAGAGTTATAGTGAGAAAGAGGATGTAAAACAAATGTCATAACTATGTTAATAAACCTAGGACCTTTAGCAAAAGGAGAGCAAGAAGTGAACTGACGATTACCCCACTCGAAAGGTCACTCAAAAAAAGTGGAAATAAGCTCATCTTTAGACACAATCTTAAGAAGCTCACAACCAGGGTAGTTAGGATGCGCTACCCTAGAGACATGGAGAACGTTGGCCACAAGAGCCGAAGTGACCACAATGCGCGTACCTCGAACGCGAGTAGAAAACTGAGGTAATGAAGAATCTAATCCATGCAGTTGGAGTAGAACTCCTAGATCAACACGGATGGACATGTGACCGGGATGTCACATAGTGACTCCCAAGCCCTACTGTGAATGACAGTGGGTAGGTCAGTGTTAGAGAAGTCTGGCAGAATGACGTGGCATTCTAAATGAATGCATTGTCTAGAGAAGTTCTTAAAGAAGTCTGATTTTTCCTTCTCATCACAGAATTGTAGGGAGTAGAATCGGAAGAAGAAGATGCCTCGAAATGAAGAGGGTTCCGAGACAGAACAGACTTATGTTTAGGTGCTATTGAAGCAGACCAATGTAAACAGAAGAGAGAAAGGGAGAAAGAAACACTCAGAAAAGTCCCAAGCAGTTCAAATATATCAAAATATATTGAAAAGAAAAAAGGTATGCATAGGTATGCATGAACATGTGACATGCAATAGAAAATACATCATGGACTTAGTCCAATCCAATCCTACCAGCACACAATTAGTTAACACAAATAGCACACATCCAAAATGCGTGATAATGTAGTTATAATGCAAATAAGATGCAATGCATGAAGTTTTAAGATCAAAACTACAAAACCCATCCCAAAAATTTGGCAAAAACATCTTTGATTTTGAAAAACCCCAAAATTTTCAAAAATCCCAAAAACTTAGGTTAAAAAAATGAAATGCATGAATATGAGGGATTAGGACACTTACCAAGTGTAGAAAAACTCGATTAAGGCAAAAAAATCTTAGGGAAAGAGGTTTGAAGTGAGTGAGAAAGGTTTGGAAGGTGAAAAGGTTGAGAGAGATCGAGAAAAATCAAGAGAAGTGAGGTCTGAATCGCGATTGCTCCTTATATAGCCCTTTAGTAATTCTCGACAGATCGAAAGGTGTTGAGAGGTGTCAAGCTTTAAAGGGTTCGACAGATGCAGCTATCGAGTAGGTGTCCATAGCAAAGACAAGCTTGATCGATCGAGGAGCTATCGAGAAGGTGTTGAGGAGACATAAACTTTCTTGATGGATCGAGGAGCTATCGAGAAGGTGTCGAGATTGCAATAAGAAAAAGGTGAAAACCTCGATAGATAAGCCACGTGTCGAGAGGTGTCGAGGAGCTATCGAGATTGCTTTAAAACCATTTTTTCAAAAAGAGAAAAACACAGACATGAATGTAATCAAGAATACAACTCAACCAAAGATCTAAACAACATTTTGATCTCTTAAAATCATCTCTCGACAAAAAAAATGTCATGCATTTTGATCTAAAACACACACATACACACTAAACAAGTCTATCCAATTTTATATTTCAAAAACAAGTTGAGACAGTTTAGTGAGCATACATTAACGCATGTAAACCTTGTGATGGCCAAATCACATTGTACCTGCACATGTATCAAAAATAGCAAAGAATATTGCGTGTTGTGTGTGAAAATATCGCAAGATTGCATAAGTGTCTCTATGTTATGACGATTTGAGGTATGAGTAAATCAATTTAACTCACGCACGATCATAACTGTTTGATGGGGACTATCACCTTCGAGGTACATCCTATAACTCCCACATCTCCTAGAATACACGCTTGCAATCATGTTTTAAAGCATTTTGTTCTTTTTGCTTTTACTTTCTTTGCATATTTTTTATTATTATTAAGCATATCATGCATGGGCATATAAGAGATAGAAAAGAAATACCCAATTATGTTAAGCTTTTTAACATTGCACTTTTGCTATGCCAAAACATACAGATGTCATTGACATTGAACTTTTGCTATGCCGAAGTATGCAGATGTCATTTCATGATTGGCGGGTAATAGTGGTGTGATGGTTATTTATGCATTTCTCTTAGTATTTTCTAGTCCTTCCTGTCAAAAAGAGTTATACGAGTGTTAAGTACAAGAGATCACTTAACCTTACTCATCACAAATAAAGAGCCATAAAGCTCACATGCTTAGCTATGCATAAAGATGCTCATCTAAGCTACAAGAGATACAAATTTTATAGAATTTTGTTTTAATGGTCATTTTAAGGTTCACAAGAACCAATGTACACATGCACACACTGTTTTTGTATTTTTTAATTTTTCAATTCTTTTTTTTTAATGAAAAACAAAACAAAGAAAAAATTGAAAAATAACCAAACAAAAACATGCTAAAAAAAACAAAGCAATGCATAAAACTAGACTGACTCAGAACTTAAAAACACACAAGAAATGCACACAAAAAGAGAAAAAGTGATAGAATCACTTGGAGCCATTTTCCTTCCACACTTTGAAAGAACCATTCTTTTGAGCAAACCCTTAAACCGGTGGTGAGGGAGAAGAATTGAAACCACTCAAGTTCGAAAGGAACATGAGGACTTTGATGAGATCTCCAAGAGGAGAAAAAGAGAATGGAAGTTGATTTTGGTTTCCCGATGTGACTATACCATTGCTTTGTTGAGTGGCTAGCCACTTATAGCAATTTGGTCGAGTATGACCGGCTGTGCTACAGTGATGACAGAGATGCTGCTTCTTTTCTTTGGACTTTTGAACATTACTCTTCTTAGCCCTAGGATTTTTTGTTTCTTTCTTAGCAAGATTAGGGGGTGCTCTTAAGATAGA
Organism: Castanea sativa; assembly: GCF_040712315.1. Taxonomy (NCBI): domain Eukaryota; kingdom Viridiplantae; phylum Streptophyta; class Magnoliopsida; order Fagales; family Fagaceae; genus Castanea; species Castanea sativa. The sequence goes on from NC_134020.1 coordinate 13,124,105, forward strand.
TTTATCCTTGTTTAGGTTCTCATTAGCTATCACATTGTTAACATCATTGTTCTCAAAATTGATATTGTTAGCAGGAGAAACAAACACAGTAGTACTAGAAGAAGCAATATTTGAAGAAGAAAAATCATACCCTAAACTGGTTTGATCGGAGGCAGATTTTTGCATGTTAAGCATCTCATCAAGTTTTGCACTTGAGGTCCTCTCCAACTGAGCTCTCACTTGGAACAATTCTGCCTCAGCTAAGAAATTGTTTTCAAACCTCAGTGCTCCAATAGTATGATTAGCTTCATCAAACTTTGTGGAAAGTTGTTCTCGTTCAATCTCCACATCACTGAGCTTTTTGGTAGCCAACCTATACAATTTCTCATGCTTTTCTGAGACCTTGTATAACTTTGCATAGGCAGTGTGGATGTCATCTTGCTCATCCATCTTCTCAAACTTGGACTCCACCAATTCCTCTTCTTCATCCACATCTTCAACAATCCCTTTAGTAGGATTGACAGTAGCAGTGAAGGCATTCAGAATTCCATCATTCTCATTGTCGAAATCATTCTCAGGTTCTGTGTCGCTCAAGGTAGCAGTAAGTGCCTTACATTTCCCAATAGTCTTGAGATAAGTGGGGCATTCTTGTTTCATGTGACCTAAGCCTTGACACCTAAAGCACTTTGGTCTTGAGGGAACAGTATACTAACTGCCAACCTTAGCGTCCTTCTTCCCTTTGTCTTGGCTCTTAGACTGTGAAGAATTTGATTGCCTACGATCCTTGTTGAAGCCCTTTACATTAGCATTCTTCATGAACTTCTTGAACTACTGGGTGATATAGGACTTCATTTTTGAATCTTCATCATTGGAAGACTCATCGGTATCGCTGCTCTTGGCCTTTAGTGCCATGCTCTTGCTCTTACTTGACTTCTCGAGCCTAGAAAAACCCAACTCATAAGTCTGCAGATTTCCAACAAGCTCTGTCAAAGGAATTTTATCAATGTCCTTTGATTCCTCAATCGCTGTGATCTTAGCATGGAATCTCTCTGGTAGAGATCTAAGCATTTTTCTCACAATCTTGGGTTCGAGAATGGTTTTCCCAAGATTGAAAGCTGAGTTTACTATGTCCTTGAGCCTGACATAGAACACATCAAATGACTCATCCTCCTCCATCTTGATTTCTTCGAAGCTAGTAGTGAGCCTCTAAAGTTTCGAATCCTTGACAGCCTTGGTTCCTTCATAGGTTGTTTGGAGAATGGTTCACGCCTCCTTTGCAGTTTCAGTAGAGGAAATCTTTTTGAACTCCTCATTTGTGACCACACTAAATAAAACATTCAATGCTTTACTGTTGGAGTTAGCTGCCTTGATCTTTGCATCATCCCAATCGGCCGGTGCTTCCTTTGGCTTGTTCTTGCCTATCTCCACAGCTTGCCACACCTTCTCATCTAAGGACTGCAAGAAAGCTCTCATGCATACTTTCTAGTATGCATAGTTAGTTCCATCAAATAAAGGAGGCACAATAAGAGATTGTCCTCTATCCATGACAAATAGGGGTCAATGGATCTCACAGCAAAGATTAAACCCTAATCAGAGTGTGCCCGTTTTGATACCACTTGATAAGCAAAAAATGTATTGACCTCTTGTGATGAATTAATCAATTAATTAGCCAAGTGAATTAATTAGGTTCAATTACATGCAATGAGCGTGGTAGCCCAAACAAATCACCAAATAACTAAATGCAGCGGAAATTAAATTGACACGGGTGATTTGTTTACAAATGGGAAAAACCTATATGGCAAAAATCCCACCGGGTGATTTTAAGGTCACCACTCCCGACAATCCACTATTATCAAAACAAGTGGTTACAAGTAAAGGAATCCTAGTACCTTATACCAACCTACAGTTGAACCCTTACCCCAATACCTAATTGGGCTTGTTCTGTAGTGACAATCTCTCCTTGTATTGCATGGCTCCCAGTACATGACTAACCAATTGCGTGGATCCTAGTACGCGACTTCAATTACCAACTTGAGAAGGATGTTGGCTGCAAAGTTCTTCTGCTCTTCAAAAGATGAAGATCCTGAAGTTGCTTGGTCACAAAATCCTATAGTGTACAAACATAGTAGCTTCTTCAAGAACTAGGGCAAACTAGGTTTCCGGTCACACTTGTGGAATTATACTCTTGTGCAATTGTGCTCTCAGCTGTGTAACCAGATATGACCCTTAAAATAATCCTTATATATGTTCAGGGTTGTGAGAAAAGAAAACCCAAACACATAATCACGGATTGGATGAAAAACAGTCCAGAAAAACTAAGTTTCATAAACCTCGACAGATACCTTAGCTATCGAGCCATGGGCTAGAACGACTCTTTAAATCTCGATAGATGCTAGTTGTCGAGTTAGCTGTCAAGCTTTAATAAACAACACTTTTCACACTTGAATCTTGGACAAACTTGCATGGCTTCAATCCTTGTACTTGAACTCTTGTTCCTTGAAATATTAGACATATCCTAGATCTACCTAATTACAAGTAAAGTGCGTTTTGTCAAAGGATTAGCCAATTACATAAAATGTTGACATATGTTCCTAACATCTAATCACATATGTCCTAACATAATTTTTTGGTAGATTGTAGTTAGGACCAAAAGTTTTGTATTCTTTTGCAAATATTGTAACTAGGATTCAAAGCCTTGTAAGGTTTAATTTACCAAGATTATACTTTTCTTTATTCAATAAATGAAAATGAAATATTGTGAGCGTGTAACTTGTATTTTTTTTGTATTAAAAAAATAAGTGGCGACTTCACACCACTACCCAAGAGAGAGGTGCCCTTACAAGCACTCAAATCTCTTTTTTGAGAACGCCCCAAATTTTTGCGGTCTCTCACGGTTTTCTTTCAAAATTTCATATGATATTTATACTATCCTTCTTATCTCTCTTTCCTAAATGATAATGATATTTAATTTGGAAAAAAAGCCTTGACATCCCCTAAACTATAAGGTAGTGATTATTACACCTCCTAAACTTTTATTTTGAATAGTAAACTGCCTAAACTTTGGGGATTTTGGCATTTTACCCCTATTTTTAAAAACATTTGGCAATATGCCCCTGTTTCCAAACTATATAGGTTTATGCCCCTATTTTGAAACACGATTTCTTCAAAATTGAGTTTCAATGAAGAACTCGATTGGTTTAAAATCGAGTTATGCCCGATCAAACTTTTATAAAAAAATTGCATGGAACTCGAGTTCCATTGAAAACGCCGCTATAGGTGTTACCGAACGCCGCTATAGGTTTTGGGCTTATCAAACTTAAAAAAAAAAAAATTGCATGGAACTCGAGTTCCATTGAAAATGCTGCTATAGGTGTTACTGAACGCCACTATAGGTTTTGGGCTAATCAAACTTTAAAAAAAAAAATTGCATGGAACTTGAGTTCCATTGAAAACGCTGCTATAGGTGTTACCGAACGCTGCTATAGGTTTTGGGCTGATCAAACTTAAAAAAAAAAAATGCGTGGAACTTAAGTTCGTGGAACTCGAGTTCCATTGAAAACGCCGCTATAGGTGTTACTGAACGTTGCTATAGGTATGGAACTCGAGCTCTATGAACTCGAGTTCCATGTAATTTTTTTTTAAAAAGTTTTATTGCTCCATACTCAATTGTCTAGCAATCGAGTTTTTTGATTGAAACTCGATTTTAATAAAATCGAGTTTCGAAATAGGAGCATAAGCCTATATAGTTTGGAAACAGGAGCATATTGCCAAATATTTTAAAAAATAGGGGTAAAATGCCAGAATCCCCCCTAAACTTTATACATCTGCCAAATAAATACTTCTGTCACCCTACCGTTAAATATACTAATAGTAAACTCACGTGGCTAACACATGAAAGAAAACAAAACACCAAAGCATCTGGTTGAGAGAGAGAGAGAGAGAGAGAGAGAGAGAGAGAGAGAGAGAGAGAGAGGATATCTCTCAATCAAGATGCTGATATAGTTTTTTTTTTTTTAATTATTATTATTTTTTTATGTTGCTGCCACTGGAGGAGAGGGGTTTGGGTTGGGGTTGTCGGAGTTATTAGGCAGTTAGTGGTGTATGGCGGCTGCCCTCACGATTTTTGGTTGATGGATACAGTGGTATTTGTGGTGGTGTGAAATTTTGGGTCTGCAAATGAGTAGCTATACAATTTACACTTACTGATTCAACTTGATCTACTCTAATTACTGTTAGATTTGTGTCGGCCATACAACACCGATATTGAGGAGATGAAGTTTTGGCTATGGAGGATTTTTTTCTGAGTTTTGTCATTAAAATGTCTACTATAATTTTGTCTCATTAGAATGTGCGGAATAACATTAATCAGGTAATTTGGAAATGATTGTTGGGCACTTCACACTAAAAATCTGGATGGTTCTCTTTGGGATTTATTTTTCCTACCCTTCTGTGTTAATCTTCACATCTATGAGAAATACTTTGTAGTTTGGTGGACGGTGTCAGAATTTCGGCGACGTGGGGTTGTCGGAGTTGTTGGGGATGGGACAATTGTGAGAATGGGAGGAAGGGATGATGCGGCTCCATTGAGAGATCCTCTCTCTCTCTCTCTCTCTCAAATTAACCTTATCTTTCATCGAATGCTTTGGTTTATTTTATTTTATTTTAATTTATTTTTTTACTTTCTGTGCGGGCCACATGAGTTTATTGTTAGTTTTATTTAATAGAAGAGTGACAAAAGTATATATTCGATGCAAGTGTAAAGTTCGTGAAGTAAATTGGTTGCAATAAAATATATATATATATATTTTTTAGAGTAGTTGAAATAAAAGTTTAAGAGGGTGTAATAGTTTCTACATGATAGTTTAAGAGATGTTAGGGCATTTTTCTCATTTAATTATGAAAAACTTACTCCGGGGAACACTACAAGAAATCTGGGTTTAGGCGGCGTTTTTTTTAGTGACGTTTTTAAATCCGCCACTATAAGTGGCATACTGTGACGTTTTCTAAGAACGCCGCTAAAGACTGAGATTTTAGCGACGTTTTTTAAAAAACGTCGCTGTAGCTCAAAACAATACCAACGTTTCTTAAAACGTCGCAAGAAGTATAGTTTTAGCAGCGCATATCTCGTGTATAGCGACGTTTTATTAAAACGTCACTATAGTGATTAAAGAAAATGTACTGAGCATGTGGCTAAAAAAGAAAGACTCTATAGCGACGTTTTCGAAAACGTCGCTATAGTGATGACAGCAAATGGTCTCCACCTGTTGGTGGGAAAAAAAAAAGCGCTATATTGACTAAAGTATACACATTCAAACACTCTATAGCGACGTTTCTAAAACGTCGCTATAGTGATTACAGCAAATGGTCTCCACCTGTTGGTGGGGCAAAAAAAAAAGGGCGCTATATTGACTAAAGTAAACACTTTCAAACACTCTATAGCGACGTTTTCGGAAACGTCGCTATAGTGATGACAGCAAATGGTCTCCACCTGTTGGTGGGAAAAAAAAAAAAGCGCGATATTCATTAAACCAAACATTTCAAACACTCTATAGCGACGTTTTGAAAACGTCGCTATATGTTATAAACTTTTGGATTTCAGGTTCCCACACTTTTTTTCCCTCTTTATTTTTTTTTTGGCCTACACTTTTTTTTTTCTTTCTTTCCATTAACTCACTCCGTGTCCCACCCTTTTCTTTCTTAGGCTCACTATTGATTGTCCTCTTCTTTTCTTTTCTTTTCTTTTCTTTTCTTTGTTCCTAGTTTTTTCTTTGTGATACATTTTCTCTAGAACCACCACACATCTTTTCCCTTCCACCCATTGCCACCATGGCCATCATCAACCTCCACTAGGACCTACTGCCACCACCATACTTTTTTCCCTCTTTTTTATTGTTCAAGTTTTTTTAGAGTGTAAGTATTTGTTCTTGGCTTATGGGTTTGCTTTGATATAGTATTTCTTTAATGGGTCATGGAGCTTTTGTGCTAATTTTTGCTATTTTTCAGTTTTGGTTTAAAGTTTTTGTTGTTCAAGTTTCTTTAGAGTGTAAGTATTTTTTTTTTGGCTAATGGGTTTGCTTTGATTTGGTTTTTCTTTAATGGGTCATGGAGTTTTGTACTAATTTTTGCTTTTTTCTATTTTGGTTGGAAATTGGTAGAAAATTCTCTTATTCAAATTTGGCTTCTTGGGCAAAAGGACTTGAGGATCAAGGGCTGAATCATTGTAAGTATTTCTTTAGAGTGTTAGTATTTGTTTTTCAATATTATACTTTCTAGCAATGGCAAGGAATGAACAATAGGATTGCAAAATAGACTATGTTCCAAACATATATATTAATGGGTTTTTAACTAACTAAGAAACTTAATTTAATAGCTACAATTAATCTTAGGCAACCAACCCACTTAGTTAAAGTGATACATGTATTGGTATTATACAAATATATATATATATATATATATCTATGGTTAATGTGTTATTGTGGAATATTGATGATTAGTAGGTACATTTGATATATTACAAGCTTGTGTTAGTTATTGTTGAATTTTAAGCAGGTTAATATAGCATTTTTAATTTTTTTTTTAAAATAATGAGCAGCTTTTGCGACGTTTTTGAAACGTCGCTAAATGTATTTTCCTATATTACATACGAAAATGATATATTATTTAGTGACGTTTTAGAAAACGTCACTAAAAGTTTTTGAACGCCACTAAAGAGTAATATATGGCGACGTTTTTTGAAACGTCGCAATAAACCTATAGTGACTGCTCTATTGCGACGTTTTTGAACGTCGCAAAAACAAACGTCGCTATAGACCATTTGTGTCTATAGTGACGTTTTTTGGGTTTTTAGTGACGTTTTACAAACGTCGCCTAAACCCAGATTTCTTGTAGTGGAATAACTTATTGATATCCATTCTTCAATTTCAGGCTAGACTTTGGATTGTCATTGGCATATTGTACTTTAATTGATCTGCTGCTTCTCATTTACATATTAAGTGGCGATAATATGGTTGAGGTTTCTCTCACGCCGCCTAGGGTTTATTTGCTAGGGCTTCTCTAGCCAGGTTTTCCCAGCGACAAGTGTAGAATTTTGTCCCTCCCTCAGTGGAGGTTTTTCTGTTCCCTTCAAGCCTTTGTGCCTGGTAGGACGGTAGGTGGTGCTCTTGGTTCTCTGTTGCGAAGTGGTGTGGCTAGTCAACTCATTGTCATGGCATCTATTGAGGATCTTCGGGCTCGGTTTTCTCTGACAGAAGAAGAAGCGAATGGGGCTGATGTGCCTCGGAAAAAAGAGATCACTATTGTTTGGTTAGCAGCAAAGTTTTTTACAAAGAGAGTGGTAAATGCAGAGGCAGTTAGTCGGACCTTTAAACCGCTTTGGAAACTCATTGGAGAGTTGAAGATTCGGGATATAGGAGGCAATATATTGCTGTTTGAATTTGACGATGCGCTGGATTTAGAACGAGTGCTAGAGTTTGAGCCGTGGACTTATGACAAAAGTATAGTTGTCTTCCGGCGTGCTGTGGATGCTGAACCTGCTCCTTTGCTCTCCTTCGATTCCACTGCCTTTTGGGTGCAACTCCACAACGTCCCTGACCAGTGTTTTACGCAGGCAACGGGTGGGGACGTGAGGTAGTAGGTAACACGATTGGGTCTCTAGTACAAGTTGCTGACCCGGAAGATGATGGTGAGGGAGGTGAGCTCCTGCGAATTCGAGCTGTGATTGGTATTACTAAGCCTCTTCCACGGTGTTGTAAGTTGTGGTTTGAGGGAGAACATGTTGGATGGGCTTTGCTTAAATTTGAGTGGCTTCCCAACTTCTGTTATTGGTGTGGGAGGGTTACGCACAGTGAGAGAGACTGCGAAGTGTGGCTTCGGGGGAAAGGAAACTTGAAAAAAGAAGAACAACAATATGGGGAATGGCTTCGAGCTGATCTGGTGCGTCATAATAGGAAAACAGTGGTGGTTGTATCTGGGAGTTCTCGTGGGAAATCGATGTGGAAGAAGGGTCCGGCAATGGAGAGGAAGCAGCTAACCTCCAATGTTGAGTCCAGCCAAGGTGATCATGTTTCAGACGTTTGCAAGGGGGTTGTGGAAGAGAATACTCGGTCTGAGGTAGTTTCTATGGAGGCTGAACCATCAGGTGAGCTTGTTCCTAATTTTGATAATTTGCACCACAATGAACCTAGTGACATGGGTGGGTTTCCTGCTGAATTGAATTGTAGCATAGTGAGTTTGGTGGGCCAGCCATCTCATACCATTCCCATGCAAAACGTTTTATGTTCTGAGGGTGGGTTTTGTCACACTGAAGATTTGCACGGTATGGTTTCTTTTAGTGCAATAAAAACCCCTTTAGCAGATGTAACTAATAGGGATGCTACGCAGCCTTTGAAAAGCTCCAAGCAAAAATGGTCCAGACTATTGCGTGAGGTGGGGGAATCCGATTCTAGTTCAGATATGGAGATTTTAGAGAGTAGGAGGCCGGAGTTGGAATCTGTGGACTTGACAGTTAGAAAGAAGAAAAGGGTTAGTGCAGCAAGTAAGGGTGGCAAAGAAAATATTCAGGTGGTGGCTGGTTCCTAGCACCACCAGTCGCAATGAGTTGCCTTAGCTGGAACTGTCGTGGGCTTGGAAACCCACAGACAGAGGCCGAACTTGCTGACTTAGTTGGCAAAAAAGATCCCAAAGTGGTTTTCCTCATGGAGACCAAGGTTGACAAGGAAGTCATTGAGAGGATAAGTCGTAAAATGCAATACAAGAATTTTTTTGTTGTTCCCTGTCATAATAGGGGAGGGGGCTTGGCTTTGTTGTGGAAAGAGGATTTTGTAATGAAAGTTCTAACTTCTTCTGATAATCACATTAATGGAGTGGTGGATCCAGGAATGGATGACGCCTGGCGTTTCACGGGTTTCTACGGAGAGCCTGAAACTGCCAGCTGGGAAAATTCTTGGAATCTACTTAGAGAATTGAGCCACAGACTGAGTCTACCTTGGATTTGTTTGGGTGATTTTAATGAAATTCTTAAACTTGAAGAGAAGCAGGGATGGTTGGATCGGTCTGAAAGACAGATGCAGGGGTATCGAGATGCATTGGATTATTGTGGTTTTAAAGACCTTGGTTTTAATGGATTCCCTTTTACATGGTGCAATCGTAGATCGGGTGTCCATAATGTTTGGGTTCGTTTAGATCGTGGGGTGGCAACAGTGGATTGGATATTACAGTTTCCTACCTCTCGCATTCATCATTTAGAGTGCTTTCACTCGGACCATAGACCTATCCTTCTCATTTCAGATGCTAAGCAAAAAAGGTTCTATAGAAAGGGGTGGCCATTCTGGTTTGAGGCTATGTGGCTTAAAGACAAAACTTGTGAGGATGTGGTGAAGCAATCATGGGTTGATTTAAATGACTCCAACCCGGTCAATATTTTGTTAAAAAAAAATCACTAGTTGCCAAGATAACCTTAGCACATGGAACCGGGACACTTTTGGACATGTGAGAAACACTTTGGCCAAGTAATTAAAGGAGTTGAGCCAAGCCGAGGAGGCTGGCCTGTACAGCTTCAATCCAAGTCAGATTGAGATGCTTCAGACATAAATTAATTCGCTTAAGGTGAGGGAGGAAGCAATGTGGAAGCAACGTTCTCATAGTGAATGGTTGAAGGAGGGAGATTGCAACACTCGATACTTTCATTGCAAAGCCAATCAAGGAAATAAGCATAATTATATTGTGGGATTGGAAGATGAGTTTGGTGTGTGGACCGAAGATGAAGAACAAATGGGCAGATTGGCTAGTTCCTTCTTTGATACTATGTTTACCACTTCGAATCCAACTGGCTTTGATGAGATTTTGAGTGGTTTACTTCCCACAGTCACTGATGAGATGAATAATAGCCTGAATAAACCATACAATGTTGATGAGGTACTCAAAGCACTCCACCAAATGGCTCCTCTCACAGCCCCTGGACCAGAGGGTATGTCCCTTATTTTTTACAAATCTTTTTGGCATATTGTTGGTAACACTACAAGAAATCTGGGTTTAGGCAACGTTTGTAAAACGTCACTAAAAACCCAAAAAACGTCACTATAGACACAAATGGTCTATAGCGACGTTTGTTTTTGCGACGTTCAAAAACGTCGCAATAGAGCAATCACTATAGGTTTATTGCGACGTTTCAAAAAACGTCGCCATATATTACTCTTTAGTGGCGTTCAAAAACTTTTAGTGACGTTTTAGAAAACGTCACTAAATAATATACCATTTTAGTATGTAATGTAGGAAAATACATTTAGCGACGTTTCAAAAACGTCGCAAAAGCTGCTCATTATTTAAAAAAAAAAATTAAAAATGCTATATTAACCTGCATAAAATTCAACAATAACTAACACAAGCTTATAATATATCAAATGTACCTACTAATCATCAATATTCCACAATAACACATTAACCATAGATATATATATATATATATATATATATATATATATATATATATATATATATTTGTATAATACCAATACATGTATCACTTTAACTAAGTGGGTTGGTTGCCTAAGATTAATTGTAGCTATTAAATTAAGTTTCTTAGTTAGTTAAAAACCCATTAATATATATGTTTGGAACCTAGTCTATTTTGCAATCCTATTGTTCATTCCTTGCCATTGCTAGAAAGTATAATATTGAAAAACAAATACTAACACTCTAAAGAAATACTTACAATGATTCAGCCCTTGATCCTCAAGTCCTTTTGCCCAAGAAGCCAAATCTGAATAAGAGAATTTTCTACCAATTTCCAACCAAAATAGAAAAAAGCAAAAATTAGTACAAAACTCCATGACCCATTAAAGAAAAACCAAATCAAAGCAAACCCATAAGCCAAAAAAAAATACTTACACTCTAAAGAAACTTGAACAACAAAAACTTTAAACCAAAACTGAAAAATAGCAAAAATTAGCACAAAAGCTCCATGACCCATTAAAGAAATACCATATCAAAGCAAACCCATAAGCCAAGAACAAATACTTACACTCTAAAAAAACTTGAACAATAAAAAAGAAGGAAAAAAGTATGGTGGTGGCAGTAGGTCCTAGTGGAGGTTGATGACAGCCACGGTGGCAATGGGTGGAAGGGAAAAGATGTGTGGTGGTTCTAGAGAAAATGTGTCACAAAGAAAAAACTAGGAACAAAGAACAAAGAAAAGAAAAGAAGGGGACAATCAATAGTGAGCCTAAGAAACAAAAGAGTGGGACACGGAGTGAGTTAATGGAAAGAAAGAAAAAAAAAAGTGTAGGCCAAAAAAAAAAATAAAGAGGGAAAAAAAGTGTGGGAACCTGAAATCCAAAAGTTTAGAACATATAGCGACGTTTTCGAAACGTTGCTATAGAGTATTTGAAAGTGTATGCTTTAATTAATATAGCGCGTTTTTTTTTTCCCACCAACAGGTGGAGACCATTTGCTGTAATCACTATAGCGACGTTTTCGAAACGTCGCTATAGAGTATTTGAAAGTGTTTCCTTTAATTAGTATAGCGCGTTTTTTTTTTTCCCACCAACAGGTGGAGACCGTTTGATGTAATCACTATAGCGACGTTTTCGAAACGTCGCTATAGAGTGTTTGAAAGTGTTTGCTTTAATCAATATAGCGCCTTTTTTTTTCACCAACAGGTGGAGACCATTTGCTGTCATCACTATAGCGACGTTTCGAAAACGTCGCTATAGAGTATTTATTTTTTAGACACATGCTCAGTACATTTTCTTTAATCACTATAGCGACGTTTTAATAAAACGTCGCTATACACGAGATATGCGCTGCTAAAACTATACTTCTTGCGACGTTTTAAGAAACGTTGGTATTGTTTTGAGCTACAACGACATTTTTTAAAAAACGTCGCTAAAAGCTCAATCTTTAGCGGCGTTTTTAGAAAACGTCGCAGTATGCCATTTATAGTGGCAGATTTAAAAACGTCACTAAAAAAAACGCCGCCTAAACCCAGATTTCTTGTAGTGTAAAGATGTGACAGAGGTAGTTCTGACAGCTTTAAATTCAGGCACTATTCCAAATTCTATTAATTCCACTTTTATTGCTCTTATCCCCAAAATAAAAGACCCCAAGAAAGTTTCTGATTTTAGACCTATAAGTCTTTGTAATGTGGTTTACAAACTCATTGCTAAAGTGTTGGTTAACCGTCTGAAATTGTTTTTGCCCTATGTAGTATCTGATTCACAGAGTGCTTTTCTTTCGGGAAGGCTGATTACTGATAATGTGCTGGTTGCTTTTGAGACTCTCCATTTTTTGAAGCGGAAGACCCAAGGGAAAGATGGGTATATGGCCCTTAAGCTTGATATGAGCAAAGCTTATGATAGAGTGGAATGGGATTTTTTGGAAAGGGCAATGTTGCACTTGGGGTTTGCTAGAAGGTTTGTTGCTATTATTATGTCCTGCATCAAATCTGTATCTTACTCTGTTTTGCTCAATGGGGTGCCAGGTAGAAGTATCAAGCCTAGTAGGGGGCTGAGGCAAGGTGATCCATTGTCTCCATATTTATTTTTGCTATGTGCCATGGGCTTGCAAGGTTTGCTTCACAAAGCCGAAGTGGATGGTACTATCAGGGGAGTGTCAATTTGCAGAAACGGGTCATGTGTTTCTCATTTACTTTTTGCTGATGATAGTGTTCTTTTTTGTCGTGCAAAAGAATCTGAGTGCTAGGTGATTCTTGACATTTTATCAGTCTATGAGAGAGGGTCGGGCCAAAAAATAAACAGAGATAAGACTAACATCTTCTTCTTCTCAAATACCCACCATGATGTCCAAGTCAGAATTCAACACCTATTGGGTGTTCCAGCTATCAGGCAATATGAGAAATACTTGGGGTTACCTGCATTTGTGGGAAGAGCAAAGAAATAGGGGTTTGCCTACATTAAGGAGAGAATTTGGAAGAAGCTCCAAGGTTGGAAGGAGAAACTCCTTTCTCAAGCTGGTAGAGAAGTGCTCATTAAATTAGTCATCCAAGCCATTCCAACCTATTCTATGAGTTGTTTCAAACTTCCCAAGGGATTGATTCAGGAAATTGAGGTCATGATCCGTAAATTTTGGTGGGGCTACAATGGCGATAACAAGAAAGTGCATTGGGTAAAATGGGAAAAACTTTGCCAAGCTAAAGATTGTGGAGGCATGGCCAAGCAAGTTTGGCGTATGTTGAAAAATCCCGAATCCCTTTGTCACAAAGTTTTTAAAGCTCGTTTCTTTCCGGATTGCTCCATTCTTAAAGCTAATCCCTCGGCTAATGGGTCATATGCATGGAAGAGCATTTTAAGTGCAAGGGAAGTGGTGAGGAAAGGCATGGTTTGGTGGATAGGTGATGGCAAAACAGTGAGTTTAAGGGAAGACAAGTGGCTTCCGGACCAAGTGTACCATTCGGTTAGTTCTCCTTTCCTTTCTATACCCCCTGATGCAAAGGTTAGTAGATTTATTGACAAGGAGAATGGCACATGGAAGGAGGCTGAAATTAGACAAAATTTTCTGCCACATGAAGCAAAGAAAATCATGAGCATCCCTTTTAGTACCAGACTGCCTCAAGATAGCCCCATATGGTCCAAAACACCTTCGGGTATTTTCTCAACTCAAAGCGCTTATAAGCTGTTGGCTAATGAAGCTTCGGCCAGCAGTCCAGGTAGCTCGAATCCATACCCCCAGATTAACCTTTGGATGCTACGAACCCCAAACAAGGTGAAGCATTTCACTTGGAAAGCCTGCAACAACTCATTCCCAACAATGGACAACTTGTTTCGTTGGCAAATAACCCCCTCTGCCTGCTGCAATATTTGTCAAGCCCAAACTAAAGATACTCTGCATGTTGTGTGGGGCTGTCCAAAGGTTGCTAAGCAGTGGAGCACTCTCAACTAGGTGAATCACTCACTCCCTCACTCACCGAGGGATTTTTCTAACCTTTTCTTAAGTTTTTTGCAAGTCCGGGACGATTATAGGGTGGAGATTTTTGCTATTTCAGCTTGGTTACTCTAGAATAGGCGAAATTCAATTCACTTCCAACGCCTAGCTCGACCTTTGAACCAAGTCTTCTCTGAAGCTGCTAAACTTCTGCACGAATTCCTTGAAGCTCAAGATGAGGCACCAGTCATAGTTCGGCCTCCAATCCAGCCAAAATGGTCTGACCCCGCACAGCCACGGTACAAAGCCAACTTCGACGGAGCGCTGTTTAAAAGTATTGACTCAGTTGGTTTGGGTGTGATAATTTGAGATTCCAATGGGGCGGTCATAGGTACTCTGTCAGCGCAAGTCCCCCTACCTCAGTCCGTGGCTTTGGTCAAAGCTCTAGCTTGCAAGCGAGCTGTACAATTTGCTGTGGAGATTGGTTCACACAAAGTGATCTTTGAAGGTGATGCAGGTGTAATCATCAATGCCATCTCTCATGGAGTGTCCAATCAATCTTTGTATGGCCACATAATCGACGACATCCTAGCCTAAGCTTCTAATCTACATTTTTGTGATTTCTGTTTTTCTCCTTGTTTATGTAATTTAGTTGCAGATGCCCTGGCTAAACGTGCTAGAACAGGGCCTGATTTACTACTATGGTTAGAGGACTGTCCTGAGGACATTGCCCCTCTGGTTTTGGGTGATGTCTCTTGATGTGTTTTTCCCCTGTTTTCAATAAAGCCCAGCCCGTATTTGGGGTCTGGTTTCTCAAAAAAAAAAAATGGCGATAATATAACTAAAATTATTATTGTGTTGAGCTTTAGAGTGTGTCACAGATGAGCTTAGTGAACACTCATGAATAGTATCATATACAAGTACTTTCTAGTTTCTACTTGTGATAAAGCAATAATTTCTGTTAGAACATAATTAAATGAATGTTTGACATGCAGTATTGAGCAATGAATAATTTCTCTAGGATTTTAGAATGAGTTCATGTTATTTCTAGTATTTAAGGTTAGCTTTAAATAAAAGATAAGTGTAATCTCCTATCTAATCTGTATCATATACTATATAATAAAAGTTAAGCTTAGAAGCCGTGGTTGTGCCAAACGATTCACCAAATTGCAAAATTTTTCTTTGATTTTTAGATTTGAAGAGAAAATATATATAATTTTTCTTCTCCTACAATTTCTAAATGGATATTGGACACTCAAGTAAGCCCAGCCGTATTGGACACATAATGCTAAAAAGAAGGAAAGATTTTGATGAACACAAAAACTTATAATTTAATAATAATATATCAATCTCTTCTTTGGATAGGAATACACTTCTCTTAAGGGGAAAAAAAACAATTTAGATAGACACATGGCTACTTCAGCTTTCTTTTAATATATATAAACTTTAAACTCTACTTTTGACATGTAGAAGAAAAGTTTGATACATATGATATAAAATTAGGTTTTTTTTTTTTTCTTATAAAAATTTTAAATGTCCCATAAAAAAAAAAAGTTTAAACGATAGAATTAGAGTCCTACATAAATTAATGAGTTTTTTTTTTTGTTTTTTTTTGTTTTTGTTTTTGGAAACCACGTTAATTAATGAGTTTGAATAGCAAGCATAATGGTATGTAGCATATGGTGATATATATATCAAGTGTAATATTTAATTTTTTGTTGTTGTCTAAATTTTTTTGCAATCTAGTTTCTTAAAAACTCTATATTAACATAGACTTCAAGAAGTTTAGGGTATTTGATTTTTTACTTGGTTTCCTTTTAGGTGGAGTGTATATATATACACGGTTATTAGGTGTTTCCGTTTAGGTGGAGTGTATATATATACACGGTTTTTCATTCTCCAACCTATTGTATGGTTTCTTGGTTTAGTCTTCCATTCTTCTATCTATAGCACCTACAAAGGTATGCATTTGTATACTGTAAGGTCACAATTTGCACCCAAACCCATAGTGAGAAGGGGATAGGCCCAAAAAGCCCAATACAATGAAATTTGTAGAGAGTGGGCTTGAAATCTAGGTTCTAGTGATGTTAGATAACTAAAATGATGGGCTCGATCACAACATTACACACCAAGAATTGTTTATATGAAAGAACTTTATCCTCGGACACAAGCCAAGGATGATTTGTATTATCTCTTTCAAAGATAGATTACAACTAAGGATGGTGATGTATACAGTGTTTTCTCTCAGTTCTCTCCCTCCCCCTTTTTGAGCGTCTTTCTTTTCCTTTTATATCATCCACCCCATTTTCCCCATCTTCCACGTATGGATCAGATTACTGATCTAGATACTTATCCCATCCAACTCTCCTGAAATCTTTGGAGGCAACTGTAAGGCTGAAATCTGATGCTCAGGCATCACTTCCCCATTAATGCGGCCAGAGAAGCAATTGCAGGGCATTCAATGCAGTGGCGGTGGTAGTAGCTTTATCTTTAGATATTCCACCGCCCTTCTTCTTATCTTCTACATCTACCGTATTTACCCTTACCTATAGAATCTTCTAGAATATTGCTTGTGGACGTTAACCAGCCCTTCTCCTACCTTGGCTTTACATAGCCATTGACATACTCTTCCTCGAACCACGCTCTTAGATATGCTTGACCAGATATCACTTCTTTACCTATTAGATTGCTTCGTGGGTTGACATTTACACATCCTCAGACCATTCAGCGTCCTCGGGTGGGGCCTTTAGCCCAACAAATACTCTTGGGCTAACCCAACACATATTCCAGGGCCCATTGACCCTACAATAGCCCCTCGAGATTCTCATTTCTTCTACCTTGGGAAGAAAGAGGATCTCAACATTTGTCCCCGTTTGATCCGTACTCACCACACCTTTTCTATGATAATGATGACGTCCCTTGAACTGCCCACTGCATGTTCCTCACATTTTGGTATGCAGAGCATCCCTTAATTAAATTCTGATGGCTTCTTGTCCCCCGCGTTCAACCACATGATGCACATCCAATGGTTGAGGATTATATAGGAACATAGGCGGGAACTTTCCCGCTTCATAACTCTTGCTAATATAAATATCAAAAATTTAAACATCCTCCTCACTTCAACAATACATACAACGAACCGATGAAATTTTTCAGTCTACACGTTCCCTCACAGTTCCTAAGATTTAGTTTGAGGTGGTCGTTTCTTCTTAAAGTAAGTCTTCCCAAACTTTCTCATTCATTACCTTTTTACATATTCTTCTCTTTTCTATATTTCTTTCACCTGGGCTCACCTTCCTTTTATCTATTCACCAACACTTTTAACCCTCTCCTAAAAATGGGTAGATTTGCCTCCTTAGTAGATTCTGACGAGAAAATAGAACAATTTAAGGCTAAGTATAGGATTCCACCAGGAGTGTCCCTTACATACTGTAAGGAAGGGGAATGGCTCTTAAAAAGGCAAGAGGGAGAGGTAGTAATCCCGATGATCGCCTTCATAGAGGAAGGGATGAAAATCTCAATGGGGACAGTTATGAGGGACTGCCTTAGGGCCTTTAGGTTATCTTCTACCTAGTGCACCTCGAACATGTTTAGGATTTTGGGTTCCATAGATGCGCTAAATGAAAAGATGGGTCTAGGACTTACCCATCATGACGTGAATTGGATTTACAATCTCCACCACCTAAAGGGGTAGGGGTATTACTTAAAATCTAGGTACCCCGAGGTTAGGTTAATCCAATGTCTCCCTGAATCTAACAAGGGAATGAAAAAAGACTTCCTGATCATATCGGGGGATTGGTATGATGGCGTCCTTTGTCCGACCAGGGAAGGGGAACCAGGTGAGGCCCTAGTTTTTAGATGAACTATTCACAATCACACTTTCTCTTTTTTTCCTAATTTGAGTTTATATAAGAATACTGACTTGATTTAATTTTGTTTTTCTTAACAATTTTGCAGACCCTCACGTAGCTATTCGCCACCCCGATCTTGTCAACTTTGAAAAATTGGACGAAATATTGAAGGCCGAGGTGTTCGTGCACATAGATAACCAACTCCGAGCAGCGCATTTGATCCTCGGTTACAATCCCATCTCCAAAGCTTTCCATGCGCCGAAGTGCGTGATTAGAGCGATGGACTCACGCCTACACCAGATAAGTGTTGCTGCCGAGGGCTTTCTTTTACCTGAGGGTGCCCCCATTCCTCAAGGCACCCTCGTTACACAACCCATACAACTCATACCAGACAGTATTCCCCTCATCTCAATTCCAACTCAACACACAATTGGCGAAGCAACCTCCTTTCAACCTAACATAAAGGAAGAAGAAGAGATTGTTGAAGTTTCAGATTTCGAGGATGAATTTAAAGTCTTCAACCAACCTTTTTCTCCTGAGAGTCAAACTGGTGACCTCGGCACATCCTTCTCAGCTCATCCACAAGGAGAAACTCACAACCTTGACGCAATGGGAATCCAACACAAGCCCAAACAGAGCATCAAAGACATAATGGAAGCTCAGGTGGGAGGCCAAGAGATCCAGAAGGCAGCTCAGACCAAACTGCCCTAGACGAAGGATAAAGGCCTAGAGAAGTCTTCTCAGCCCAAACTCCCTCCTCCCCCACCTACCCAGTCCCAACTCATTGATCAAGTTGATCTTAAGCGAAAAAGGGATCAGCACAAGGGGAAAGAGGTGATTAAGGGAGGAAAAGACCTCCTTCCTAAAGATGTGGAGCCTGAGAAGGGAGTTAAACATGCTCGCACAATGCAAATGAGGTCTGAAAAATGGACCGAGACTCACGTGCCTATATCTGCCCCAATTTGGGCTCCATCAATGACCATGGATGATCACGCGGTAACCGCCGACGCATCTATCAGGAAATTTGACGCAGGAATAGCTGCTTGTGTGGTAGACGCACTTGAACAAGCTCTCCTGTTGCCTGAGGATATGCACGAGCTAAGAATGATGAGAGATCAAAATGTATTTATGACGCTAAAAAAGGAGCTCGCCATGGTAAGAATCCTATTTAATTGTCACTCATTTCTTTCCTTTTTCACATTTAGATTTTTTGTTTTAACCATATCTCTGTGGTCCGCCTTATTATTTGTAAATAGGCTGTCCAATCTGCTCATAGGGCTGAAGAGATTGTTATTAGCACCTACAAAGCCCTAAAGAATCAGGAGGTGAGGCGCAGCAACACCCATAAAACCCTTGAGATAGAAAATGAATGGAAGAGTGCTGATGCAGCGTTAAAAACGACTGAGAAACAGGCCGAGACCCAACGTTTGCAACTTTACCAAGCTGACGAGGAAAACGTAGCGGCGAAGAAACAAATAAAGGCCTTAAAGAAAAGCCTAAAGGAATCTGAGAAGGCTAGGGAGGAGGCCAACAAAGTTAAAGAAGAAGTTGTAAGGGCCAAAGAAGAGGCTGAGAAGGCAGTGGACAAAGCTGAGCAAGATGGATACGAGGTCGGTGTGCTTGAGACAACGGAAGACCTCAAATCACAGTTCTCGGAGGTATGTAGGCATTATTGCCTCCAAGTGTGGAATGAGGCACTTACCCGAGCCGGGGTTGATGCCTTTTCTGCCCATTGGAGGACAGAATTCGTCTACTACCCCCCAGCCATCCGAGTCTCTGCTCCATCTAGTGCCAAGGATGACACTGCCACTCAAGGACCAGATGTTGAACAAGGTAACACAGCCAAAGACCTTGCCTTCACTGAAGGTCAGCCCAAGGAGGTTAAGCAATCTGAGGCCACCAAAGAACATACTGAACCAGTAAAAGGAGTGGCACATAATGATACCCAGCCTTCTTACGCTCCTAAGGAATCTTCCAAGGAAAAGGGGTCTAATGAATGTAACGACGCATGGAAAAACGTTAGCCACATCTGCACTATACCTCAAAAGGACTAGTCATAATTGAGGCTTCTTATAGTTGTTAATAAAGCCCAGTTCAACCCAGTAAATACCCGATGTGGGACTTATCACACACCCACACATATCACACAATCAATCAAATTAGGGCATCACAATCTCCCCCACTTAAATCCGTAATGTCCTCGTTAGGGCCTACTTTGTGGGGTAGTGTATCCAAGCCCACGCGGGATTATCGGGCCGGCTTTGATACCATATGTTACAACCCAAGGAAAAGCGCTAGCACATCTACGCTATACCTCAAAAGGACTAGTCACAATTGAGGCTCCTTGTAGTTGTTAATAAAGCCCAGTTCAACCCAGTTCAACCCGATGTGGGACTCATCACACACCCACACATATCACACAATCAATCAAATTGGGGCATCACACAAAACACTGGAACTTGTCTTGGCGACAATTCCAATAACCATAAAGGAAGATCCGAAAGGCAAAGGGATTGCTTCTGACTCCTCGACTCCAATCCAGCTTCCAAAAGACCCTAAGGGCAACCTGAAGTTAAAACTAAAGCCATGATTGATCCTCTTCACTTCAGCTTTTTCCTTTCTTTTTATTTGATGTTTTTGCAAGCAAGTTGTACTTCCAAAGAACTTTAAATCAATGAAGAGATCAACTTGTTCCTTTTATGCATTTGAGACTTATCGTTGTTATATTGTTGTCATTATTTTTTTTATCACCTCTAATGCTTATTGAATAAGACAATGACATATGCCTAGATTTATCCTCTACATAAATGATAATTCTTTTATGATGAATCCAAAATTAGTTAATCAACCAAATCTAGTAAAACCACTCTGTAACTAAAAAGTCTATACATCACAACAGAACAATAACCCACCTCACTTTTCATATCAATTAATAATTCTAAGGAAGTAATCAGGCATGATCCAGACAACATATATGTTTAATATAGTTACAAATGCTTTAAGTGATGCTAATGAACTCCTATCTATTCATCACTATTTTAGGAGTCTTCAAGATATGCGATTAGGATGGCAAAATTGTGCCTAACTCCATGTTAGATACAGGTTGATCGAAGAATTGGTTGTCCGAGGATCAGACATAATTAAGATTCTAACCAATATTTAATAAAACATCGATATATACAAGGTATGGGGTCCGAGGAGCCTAGTATGACCAAGTTTCAGTTTGATACTTAGAAAAAAGAATTGAAGTGTTAATTTCCTCAAAGTAGATGATTCGAGGACCAGACATAACTAAGGTTCTGTTCAATACTTAATAAAATATCAATTTATACAAGGCATGTGGTACGAGGAGCCAGGCATGACCAAGTTTCAGTTTGATACGTAGAAAATAGAATTGAAGTGTTAATTTCCCCAAAGTAGATGATCCAAGGACTAGACATAACTAAGGTTTTGTTCAACACTTAATAAAATATCAATTTACACAAGGCATGTGGTCTAAGGAGTCAGGCATGGCCAAGTTTCAGTTTGATACTTAGAAAAAAGAATTGAAGTGTTAATTTCTCTAAAGTAGATGATCCAAGGACCAGACATAACTAAGGTTCTAATCAACACTTAATAAAATATCAATTTATACAAGGCATGTGGTCCAAGGAGCCAGGCATGGCCAACTTTCAGTTTGATACTTAGAAAAGAGAATTGAGGTGTTAATTTCCCCAAAGTAGATAATTTGAGGACCAAACATAACTAAGGTTCTGTTTAACACTTAACAAAATATCAATTTATACAAGGCATGTGGTCCGAGGAGTCAGGCATGGCCAAGTTTCAGTTTGATACTTAGAAAAAAGAATTGAAGTGTTAATTTCTCTGAAGTAGATGATCCGAGGACCAGACATAACTAAGGTTCTGTTCAACACTTAATAAAATATCAATTTACACAAGGCATGTGGTCTGAGGAGCCAAGCATGACCAAGTTTCAGTTTGATATTTATAAAAAAGAATTGAAGTGTTAGTTTCCCCAAAGTAGATGATTCGAGGAACAGACATAACTAAGGTTCTGTTGAACACTTAATAAAATATCAATTTGTACAAGGCATGTGGTCCGAGGAGCCAAGCATGACCAAGTTTCAGCTTGATATTTATAAACATAATAACCAACGCAATACAATGTGGATGGAAAATAAAATGACAGAAGTTCCTTTCATTAATAATAATACCTTTGCAGGTTATTTACATTCCAGGGACGTGGTACAACATGTTCATCTAGATCTTTGAGATAATAAGCCCCTATGCCAGTAACTGAGGTAATACGATAAGGTCCTTCCTAGTTAGGTCATAGTTTTTCCTATACTGGGTTCTTTGTAGTACCAAAAACTTTCCTCAATACCAAATCTCCAAGTGCAAGTGGCCGTAGCTTCACATGGGAATCATACCCCTGCTTGAGTTTGTGTTGATAGTAAGCTAGTTGAACCATGACATTCTCCCGCTGTTCCTTAACTAAGTCTAAGCTTCTTTCAATAAATTGTCATTACTGCTTGGGATGAAAGAGCTCGTCCTTAGTGTTGGAAACCCAGTTTTCAGAGGGATTACAGCCTCAGCTCCATAAGTCATTTAGAAGGGTGTCTCTGTAGTGGATCTTCGAGGTGTGGTTCGATACGTCCACAAAACATGTGGCAATTCTTCCACCTTTCTCCCCTTAGCATCATCCAGTCTTTTCTTGAGCCTATTAACTATAACTTTATTGACCGCCTCGGCTTGCCCATTCCCTTGTGGATATGCTGGAGTGGAATATCTATTCGTGATGCCAAGATCATAATAATATCTTCTGAAGGCCTTACTATCAAATTATAGGCCGTTATCTAAAATGAGAGTATGCGGGATTCCAAACCTAGTGACATTATTTTTTCAGAAAACTTCTTCACATCCATATCCTTAATGTTTGACAAAGGCTCAGCTTCAACCCATTTAGTGAAATAATTTGTTCTAACGAGCAACCATTTCCTATTCCCTGCTGCCTTTGGGAAAGGCCCTACAATGTCCAAGCCCCATTGAGCAAAAGGCCAAGGACTAGACAGAGGATTAAGGACACCCCCTGGTTGATGGATGTTGGGAGCAAATATTTGACATTGGTCACACTTTTTTGCATAATCTTGTGCCTCCTTCTGCATAGTGGGCCACCAATACCCTTGTGTAAGAGATCTATGAGACAGAGACCTTCCTCCTGTGTGACTTCCGTAAATCCCTTCATACAACTCTTCCAAAAGTAATTCTGTTACTTCAGGGTGTATACACAGCAAAATACGGTCCTGAAAAGAAGCATTTGTACAACTTTTGATCCTCGGATAGGCAGAACCGATGTGCTTTTCAGCGTACTTTATCTGCTTCAGACTTCTCTTCGGGCAAGATATCATTTTTAAAGAATGACACTATAGGATCCATCCAACTAGGTCCCACCCTAATTTGATGAATTCGAATGGTGCCACTACTTGTTCCAACAGGTTTGCACAGATCTTCAATGAGGATGACCCGAGGTAGGTCTTGTGCCAAGGATGTCGCAAGGGTAGCCAGGGAGTCAGCATGGGTATTCATACTTCTGGAGATATGTAACAAGGTAAAAGATTCAAACTTTGATTGTAAATACCTAGCCCGGGTTAGATACTCTTGCATTCTCGGATCTCTAGCCTCTAACTTTCCTTCCACTTGGCCCACCACTAATTGTGAATCATAGAATATTTGCACTGTTTTTCCACCCATTTTCTGAACCATATCTGTTGGGGACATATTTTTATGTAATTGGCATATCCTTTGACAAAATGCACTTTACTTGTATTTGAGTATATCTAAGTAAGTTCAAGATGATCATTACTAGTGGTTAAATTGAAGACATAAAGATTACTCAAGAACTGCTCAAGAAAAGTGCAAACTGTAGGTCTTGATACCTCCTCCATTAAAGCTCCTATTTAAAGGAGGTGGAAAAAGAAAAACCTAACCCTAGAGAGCTTCATAGGGTTTTCTTTTTGAAACCCTAGCCTCCTCCTACAAAAGAAAGAGTTCTTATTGCCTTTCTTGTGCGCCCTTGGGTTTTGTGACCAAGCAAAGTCTCTTGCACCAACATTGAAGATCTTATTGGTGTTTCTATGTGAAGCTGCTGCAAATCAACTACAACAATCAAAGGGTTGCTGTGGAGTTAGTCACATACTGGGATTCATGCAAAGGAATAAGCCGCATACTGGGATCTGCGCAATTAGTTAGTCACGTACTGGGAGCCGTGCATTAAAAGGAGAGATTGTCACTACAGAACAAGTCCAATTGGGTATTGGAGTAAGGGTTCAACTGTAGGTTGGTATAAGGTACTGGGATTCCTTTACTTGTAACCACTTGTTGTGATAATAGTGGATTCTCGGTAGTGGTGATCTTAAAATCATCTGGTGGGGTTTTTGCCTTGGAAGTTTTCCCTATTCGTAAAGAAATCACTATGTCAAATTTATTTTTTGTTGCACTTTAGTTTATTGGTGATTTGTTTGTGCTACCACCTGTTTGCATGCTAATTTGATTAATTAATAAACTTGGCTAATTAATCAACTTAATCCATCACAAGGGGTCAATACGTTTTTGGCATATCAAGTGGTATCAGAGCAGGCACACTCTAATTAGGGTTTAATCCTTGTGTGTGATCCATTGACCCCTGTTGTCATGGATAGAGGACAATCACTTATTATCCCTCCTTTATTTGATGGGACTAACTATGCATATTGAAAAGTACGCATGAGAGCTTTTTCGCAGTCTCTAGATGAGAAGGTGTGGCAAGCTGTAGAGATTGGCTAGACCAAGCCAAAGGAAGTACCGGCCGATTAGGATAAGGCAAAGATCAAGGTGACAAACTTCAACAACTGGGCATTGAATGCTTTGTTCAATGCAGTCACAAATGAGGAATTTAAGAAGATGTCCTCCACTGAAACTGCAAAGGAAGCATGGACCATCCTCTAAACAACCTATGAAGGAACAAAGGCTGTCAAGGACTCGAAGTTTCAGAGTTTCACTACTAGCTTCGAAGAGATAAAAATGGAGAAGGATGAGTCATTTGATGAGTTCTATGCAAAACTCAAAGACATAGTGAACTCTGCCTTTAATCTTGGAGAAACTATCCCAAAACCCACGATTGTGAGAAAAGTGCTCAGATCTCTGCCCGAAAGATTCCCATGCAAAGATCACCGCGATTGAGGAATTAAAGGATATTGACAAAATTCCTTTGACAGAGCTGGTTGAAAATCTATAGACCTATGAGTTAGATTTTTCTAGAATCAGAAAGACAGTAAAAGCAAGAGTATGACACTGAAGGCCAAGAGCAGTGAGACAGAAGAGTCTTCAGATGATGAAGATTCTAAGATGAAGTTCTACCTCACCAGGCAATTCAAGAAGTTTATGAAGAATGCTAATGGAAAAGGCTTCAATAAGGACCATAGGCAATCCAGTTCTTCTCAGTTCAAGGGTCAAGACAAAGGGAAGAAGGATGCAAGGGATGGTAGTTAGTACACTGTTCCTACAGGATTTAAGTGCTTTGGGTGTCAAGGATTCGGGCACATGAAATAGGAATGCCCAACGTATCTCAAGACGATTGGGAAAAGTAAGGCACTTGCTGTTACGCTAAGCAACATCAAGCCTGAAGATGATTCCGACAATGACTCCTACTAGTGTGTGCCGTATGCACATTGCCCTATTTGTCCTATTCCTGTTCAAGATGCAAGGAGTGATCCTCATGCTGGGACCCCATAGACTCCGTATGGTGTGGACCTGAGCCTACCATAATGCTTCCTAAAACACAAGATTTCCCATAGATGGCGCCAATTGTAAGGTCACAATTTGCACCAAGCCCATAGTGAGAAGGGGATAGGCACAAAAAGCCTAATACAATGAAATTTGTAGAGAGTGGGCTTGAAATCTAGGTTCTAATGATATTAGATAACTAAAATGATGAGCTCGATCACAACATTACACACCAGGAGCTGTTTATATGAAAGAACTTTATCCTCGAACACAAGCTGATGATGATTTGTATTATCTCTTTCAAAGATAGATTACAACTAAGGATGGTGATGTATATAGTGTTTTCTCTCCATTCTCTCCCCCCCTCTTCTGAGCGTCTTTTTTTTCCTTTTATATCATCTACCCCCTTCTTCCCATCTTCCACGTATGGATCAGATTACTGATCTAGATACTTGTCCCATCCAACTCTCCTGAAGTCTTTGGAGGCAGCTGTCAGGCTAAAATCTGATGTTCAGGCCTCGCTTCCCCATTAATGCGGCCAAAGAAGCAGTTGTAGGGCATTCAATATGGTGGCGGTGGTAACATCTTTATCTTTAGATATTCCACCGCCCTTTTTTTTATCTTCTACATCTACCGTGTTTACCCTTACCTATAGGATCTTCTAGAATATTACCTGTGGATGTTAACCAGCCCTTCTCCTACCTCGGCTTTACATAGCCGATGACATACTTTTCCTTGGACCACCCTCTTAGATATGCTTGACCAGATATCACTTCTTTACCTATTAGTATTGCTTCGTGAGTTGACATTTACACATCCTCGGACCATTTAGTGTTCTCGGATTGGGCCTTTAGCCCAACAAATACTCTTGGGCCAACCCAACACATCTTCTGGGGCCCATTGACCCTACATATACTATAATTTTTTTTTTATAATCAAATTTAATAGGTTTTTGATTTTTTTTTTATAATAAAATTGATTAGTTTTTTGTTTAATTGTTAAACCATTTTTACATTTCAATTCTCATCATATCTCAATGCTAATGAAGTTATTTACGTCTCAATTCTCATCACATCTTGAAATTTATTTTCAATTATCAATGCAAACTTATTGCCAAGGTTTTAACTTTTAGTTTTTTTTATTAAAAAAATTATTGAAGTTTTTGTGTATATATAAACACTCTTTTTTCTTTTGTAGGGTGAAACTCGCCCAAGTTTTGGTGTCTCCTCCCTATCTTTCAAAGACAAAAATTAAATTAAGGTTACCACCTAAATATGCTTTCAATTATTATTTTTGGTTTGTTTATAAATATTGAATTCAAGGTTTTTGCATTTATATATACAATGGTGAGAACTTAAGCTTTAAAGCTTAATATATATTATGCAAACTCCCTGAACACTTTTTTTCTCAAAAAAAAGAAATGAAAGGAAAAGAAAAGGAGTTATATTGTTATCTATCATCTTCCATTACTAGAATTATATTTGATTTTTTTATTATTATATGAAAACCTTAGTCTTACACAATATGCTTTCATTGAGAAAAGAAAAGAAAAAGAGTTATATAGTTGTTGATGCTCATTTTGGTAATAGGACCAATAGCAGGAAGAAGTCCAACAATATGGGAGGAAAAAGAGTTAGTAAATTGGGAAGAAGAACCATAAGTCCGAATGGCAAGAATAATGGATCACAGGCCTAGAAAATAGCAAATGGGCCTCAAAGAAAGCATGTGGGCCTAAGTGAGCCCAAAAAGCGAAGTAATAAACCCATGGGCAATATGAGAAATAGAAAGCAAGTAAGAATGGGCCAAAGAGGCCAAAAGTAATGAATTAAGTGAGTAAGGGGTTGATGACAAGCGCATAAACCCCAAAGGAAAAGGATATGGAAATTTGGGCTGAGGAAGCCTAAAAGACTTAGCAAAGGCCCACAGAGTGAAGAATTGGAATGGGCCAAGGATGCCCAAGAGAAGGAAATGGGCGGAGGATGCCCAAATGGATGAAATGAGCCAAGAAAGCTCGGAAGCAATAGAAATGGGCCAAGAAAGCCCAAACTAGTATGAATACTAGCCCAATGATAATATTAGACTGCCAGAATTAAGTTAGGAAAAAGTATGCAGCAAACCTAAAAGAAAGCCCAGCAAGCACGGGTCATACAATAGCATAGCAGGAATGGCAAGATGGCACAACAGAAGTACTAGCAGAACCACAAAAGGAACAAAGAATGGGTGTAAAAGAAGAAAACCCACAGTAAAGCAAGGCCTAGTCCAGGAAGGAAGCAATTTATAAAGAACAAAGGCTCAGAAATCTATTCACGCCATAAGAGGCCAAGAATGAACAGCAAAATGCACAGATGAGCCTTCAGGTCATGGCAAACGCATGAGCAATAGACAAGCTATGGATACACACAGAAGTGAAGCACGTACAAGGCCTAGACACCACCAACTTGTACCTAGCCAATACAGGAGTGGTGGGCCATGGGTCAGAGGTAAGAGAGGGTGTGGTCTAGCGGTGGGGAGAAGGGGGAAGCCTATTCTAGGGTTTTCGCTCAAACTCTTTTGGGAAAAATGTCCTATTGGGATGACATACTACCCAAAAGAGGGAAAGATAAGTTGGAATCACTAGGTGCATGCCATGAGGGATAGTGAGAGAGAATGCCCACCCTTATCTAGATGGGAATGCCATAGTGAACAAGCAAACAAAATAAGGATCTTTGTCTGGTAATGGGATGTGGCATGGCCAGCACAGGTAAGTGGTGCTGGCTGGGCAGTTGACAAACCAGTGGGTGGTCGGGAAGAACACTCACACCCAAACAAAAGTGGTTAAGGTGTAAAATGGTAAAAACCTAGTCACAACAGGCAGTATAAAAGGAGCCTCTGTCGTGCACAGGAGACACATCACTAGATAACACAACTACAACCAGGAAAGAACATGCAGCACAACACATCAAAAGAAAACAAGGAACAAGAGAGTAAAAAGAAATAGAGCAGAAAACTTAGAGAGAAAAACAAAAGAGGGTAGGCAAGAGTGAGGCGGCAGGCATGCACCAATAGGCTAATCCCCTTCTCTCTCTCTAAAAGCCTACCCTTTATTTGAGGATTAAGGATTTTCAGAGCATAAGCGATTTAGACCCATTCTATCAAAATGGGTGTGAGAGACCTCACCCAAAAATGCCTCTCAAAAAAGAGAGATTTTTGGAGTGCTTTTTTAGGGCACCTCTCTTTTTGGGTAAGTGATGTGGAGTCGCCACTTATTTTTTTTATACAATAAAAAAAAAAAAACAAATATAAAATACATGACTAAATTATTCTTCTCATTGATTGAATAATAAAATACATAATTGAAAAATTGAAAATTACATGCCTTTGGGTCCTAGTTACAAACTACCAAATAATTACATGGCTTTTTGTCCTAGTTACGTTTTACCCAAAATAAAAAATAAAGACAAGGCATGGATCTACCTATCCAAAAGAACTAGATTCGAAGGCTATGTTACTGAATGGGAAGGTGTTAGGCACCCATTCCACATAGACAAAGTCTGGTCTTCTAGACTTTTGTGGCCAATGTACCATTTATGCATGCTATGAATGACATGTTGTATATACACAAATTTATTTATGAATGAATCCATTTCTTTGTTAAAAAATTCAGATTTGTTTTTGGGGATAAAGAATTTGGTTTTAGTTTAGAAAAATCAGATCTTTTTTTTAGAATAAAAAAAAAAGGTTTTAACTTGGTAAAAGATCAGATTTGTTTTATGATGATAAAAAAAAAAGGATTTTGATAACATAAAAAATCAGATCTGTTTTTTATAGGTTCAAAAAAATATGGAAAAGATTTTTTATGAAAGGAAATTCATTCATAACATAAATTTATGCTACATGAACTAAATAAAACAAACAATCATGAATACAATCGTGCATAATCATGTTTAATCTTCTTCTGTGTTTAAAAATCTGCATATATTAAAGAAAAATCATATCTGTATCTAAGAACAATAGAAATCGATTTTTGATTTGAGAAAAATTCATATCTATATCTAATAAAGATGCAGATCTGTTTTTATTTTAAGAAAAATTCAGATCTACATCTAAGAAAGATGCAGATTTGCTTTTGTTTAAGAAAATTTTTGATCTACATCTAAGAAAGATGCAGATTTGTTTATAATTAAGAAAAAGAATTGGTTATATGCAAATCATTGAAATTAAGAAAAAGATTATAAAAAATCAAGATCATTTAAGCAATGATTAATATTAATATTAAGAATAAAAGAAGACATGCATCATTATAAACAAGAAGCATAAAAGAGAATAGAGTGATTGAAAACAACCTCTTGCATGAACACTCCTTGTTCTTGAAAGGATGTTTTAGGGTTCAAAGAAATTTGTTCAATTATCTTTGAAACTTAAAAACCCTAATTTTGGAAGCAAGTATTAGAGA
Source organism: Castanea sativa (assembly GCF_040712315.1). Classification (NCBI taxonomy): domain Eukaryota; kingdom Viridiplantae; phylum Streptophyta; class Magnoliopsida; order Fagales; family Fagaceae; genus Castanea; species Castanea sativa. The sequence goes on from NC_134020.1 coordinate 13,154,003, forward strand.
GGATCAGCAAATATAAGCACTTGGTGCGTCTAAAAATGTATGCCTTTCAGAGCACCCAAAAAAAATTCCCTGAATTATGAGATCCAGTACTTATTTATAGAGGCCAGAAAACTCTAAAAATTAGCTTCGATGTGTAGAATGCAAATTGGGATTCATCCTTTTGCGAAAAGATCGAAAGGGTGTGCCTTATCGTCACATGAAGGACGTTGGGCCAAAGCGTAAAAGAGGCCAATTCGGCACTCCAAAAGTGTAGAATGGTACTTTGGACGCAGAACGCACTTTCGTGTTTGAGTGCGTTTTGGACTTTCTTTCTTGGGATTTTCTATTTGGACTTTGTATCTAGACATGTTTTCATCCTTAGTCAATGATTTTTATCTCTTCTCTGGATAATTCAGGCTTTTTTGGAACAATTATCTTGAACAATTATCTTGTAGATAAATCAAATCTTGATAACATTCAGATTATCCACAATTTTATTGTTATCCAATCATCCCTTTTATTCCTATGCGTGTAATCCTATTTTAGACACTAATTATCAACCAATCACAAAATTATTTAATTAATTTTAATTGTTAAACCAATCAGAATTAATTTGAATTAATCGTGCGTGGTCGACTCTTCCTAGATGCAATGCATGTTGACCGTGCAAACTTGATCATGCAATATCTTTTGGTCCAATGGTTTGATTTAGAAACCAGACACACCGTTGCGACCATTAGAATCTAAGATCATTTTTTTGATATGCAATGAATAAAATGATGCATGCAATGCAAGAACAAATTGATGCATGTAATGCAAGAACAAATTGATGCATATAATGCAAGAACAAATTGATGCATGTAATGCAATCATGATTTTTTTGGGTACAGGGATGGTCATTCCAGTCATCTTCCTTGATTAAATCATGGGTGCAAAATAAAGTGTCTACAGTCGGTAATCTCCATGGTAGGCTTCTCCGGTGAGGTTACCCATATTGAGGAAGTAGTTCCCTCTTTGGTCTTACCTCCGAAAGGCAACCTAGCGTGGCAGACTAACTTTTTTTGCTTTGTTTTTCTTATTGATTAAATGCTGGTGTTATCTCATCTTCTTTATTGTCATTCTATTACATATTTATGGCCATACTGCTCTTTTCTTTATTTTTTAGGTATTCATCTGACTAACAGTAATCACTTTTCCTTCATTGTTATTATATTATACTTTCCTGCCATGACTCTCTTGCAACAGTCTCATCTGCCATAAGCACGTGACCAAGGCATTAACAAAAGGGCCCTAGTTTGCGCACAAGCCGGTTTAAGGTGAGTTGTAATTAGGATGGCCCTGACTCTCCTACCTAGAACCTTTAGGCCTTAATGCGGCAGGAGGAAGCCCAGCCCACCATCTCAAAAAGGCCCACCACATTTAAATTGGCGACTCCACTGGGGAGTTGGGAAAAAGATAGGGAAAGTAGATAGAAGCCCTTGCAAGCTAAGCCCCTAGACGAAACAAGAGTACTGTGCCCTCGCAGGCAAAGTCGAGACCAACAACGCCCCACCAACACAAGCCCAACCAGGTGGAAGGTGCCAATGGAGTGGGGGTTGAGCCTCAGCAATAGCAAAGGGTCCCCACGGACAATGCCAATGCTTTTGTCGAAATGTTGTAGTCACTACAACACTCGCAGCAACAGATGATGGAAGAAATCTGCCAATTGAAGATGGACAAGACGAAGGAAAAAGGAAGCTAGCATGACCAAGAGCATGCTGCAGACAAAGAGGAAATCCCAATCTGAGGTGCTCTGCAAAACGCAGAATAGCGTTTCATCACTATGGCAGAAGTAGTAGCTCTCTTGGAACAGGAGAGGGCCAAAGTGTCTATAGAAATGTTTTACGCAAGAAGACCTTCTTACCCACTGAGAATACTCAACAAGCCATACCCTGAGAGGTATGAACCATGAGTTTTTGCACAATGTGATGGCAAAAAGGAAATTATCATCGAGCATGTGAGCCAGTTCATTGATACACTTGGCCTTTATGCGGCAGACGAGGACTTATGCCTTTAGGAATTTTCTAAATCATTGTGTGACCGTGTGTACACTTGGTACATCGGTCTGAAACCAGGGCCAATCCCAAAGTGGGACATGGTAGATGTATTTTGTATTAAGTACTTCCACGGAGAGAAAACAGTAACGCTTGCAATTTTACAATAAACTAAGCAAAGAAGCAGTGAATTTTTGATGGAATACATCAAAAGGTTCAGAGACATAGCACTAGATTGCTATGATCATTGCGAAGAAAAAACATTGGTAGAAATGTGTGTGGTAAACATGATCAGGGAGTACAGAGCTATCTAAGAGAATCTGGAAATCTCGTGGTTTGCACAATTGTTGCAGAGAGCCAGGAAGACTGCTTAATCAGTAAGGCCAAGTTCCAACAAAAGGAATGCTCCATAAGCTATGACAATAGCCACTGGCGAAAGGAAGATGAAAGTTGATGAAAGGGAGTATGACACCCCTCCACCACTACCATGTACCCTGAAAGAGTTGGACGTGCTCTTAGATAAATGGATAGCAGACAAAGTCTTTAAGCCTAATCAAGTTTCCAAAGAGCGCACAGAAGAAGAGTGGAGGGACCCACGCTTCTGTCGCTTACACTATTATGTGCAGCATCCTACTGTAGAATGTTGGGCACTCCGTAGACTAGTGCACCATAGAATTAAGGAAGGGGCTCTAGAGTTGTCCCAGCTAGAAGTTCAAAGAAACCCACTCCTAAACCACAAAGGGAAGGGTGTAGCAGAAGTTTTCATTTACACAAATCCAGGGGAGGATGATGTGGAAAGTCCAGCCCTGCCTGCCATAGCAATTACCACCTTGCAGAAAAGTTCCAAGTTCAGGAACTTATTTGACTAGTTGGGGCTCACGGTAAATGAGCGAAGAATAGCTATAGAAGTCCTAGTAAGCATTGCCTTTAGGGCAAAAATAGAATGTTTAACAGCAGAAGTCACAGATGATAGAGCTCTCTTGCAGGAGGCAAGTGAAATCACCTTCAGTGACAAAGATATGGAGATAGGGTACTTGGATCATAGGGGGCCCCTTTACTTAGCAGCATCCATTAATAAAATCCCCATTAAGAGAGCTTCGTGCCTCTATGAATCTGATCCCACTAAGCACCTTGCAAGTAGCAGGAATTTCAGAAAGAATGATTCAGGGATGTCTGATGGAAGTAACAGGATTTGGAGGAAGAGGTGAATACATCACAAGGCATATTCAGCTGTGGTTGAAGGTGGGGCCAATAGCGGAATTATATCACAGGATGCCAGGAGGGGTCTTGTCGAGATGTGTAGGATAAAAGGCGGCCCAAAGAAAGTTGAAAGAAGTACATGACAGAACCTGAGGTCCTGCGAAGAATTCAACCTTTACTGCAGACTCCAAAGGGTAGGTTTCTATTGGCCAAGCATGGGTAAGGACACAGACCAAGTCCACACCTAATGCGAGGCCTGCCAGCTTACGACAGACAGAGAGGAAAGCTATGCTGTCTTCATCAGCGAAGACTGGAGGAACCCATTTGTATAGTATGTGATAGAAGGTATCCTGCCACAGAAGTACAGTGAAAGATACAAGCTCAAGAGATTGGCAACATTTTACTTTTTGCATGACAGAGTCCTTTTTAAGAAAGGGTATAATGGAGACCCATTGCAATGTTTGGGTCTTGAGGAAGCAAGTGAGATGATAAAGTAAGTACATGCAGGAGAGTGTGGGGAGCACCAAGGGAAGAAAAAGTTGTACAGATGCTTGCTAAAGATTGGTTATAATTGGTCCACCATGAAGAAAGACACGGCAGAATTTATGAAGAAATGTCACACTTGCCAAGTGCAAGCTAACCTGATCCACACTCACCTGTAGAACTTACACTGCATGGTCACCCCATGGCCCTTCCACACTTGGGGGCTTGATTTGGTGGGGCTAGTTAATCCACCATCATGTGTGTACATATGGATCTTGGTGGCTACGGAGTATTTTACTAAGTGGGCCGAAGCGGCTCCACTTCGTAAGGCCACAAAAGGGGCAATGGCAAATTTTATCAAGGAAAACATAATTGTTAGGTTTAGAGTACCCCATAGGATCATCTGCAACAATGGCACACCCTTTGTTAATAGTGAGGTGAGAAAAATGCTTGAACTCTACCAGATCAAACACCACTGGTCATTACCCTATTACCCTTAAGGGAACGGGTAGGCAGGGGCGACAAACAAGTTCCTTATAAAGATTATCAACAAGATGAGCTAGGAATACACTGGAGGTTAGGAACGTACCTTTTAGACGCCTTTTGGGTTTACCGAAACTCACAAAATCAGCCACAGGGTTTTCACCCTTCTCTTTGGTTAACGGAACAAAGGTGATGAGCCTCGCAGAAGTAATGACTCCTTCTCTGAGAGTCGTGCAAATACGGAAGAAAGTAGAGGAGAAGGAAGTTTTTGCAGCAGAAATGTGTGAAGACCTAGAAGGGCTGGACAAGAAAAGGGAAGAGGCTCAAGAACGCAGCCGCAAATACAAACAAAGGATGGCTGAAACTTATGGCAGGATGACCAAAGAAAACGTGTTTGCGGAAGGAAAACTTGTACTAAAGGCAGCAGATCACGTCAGGTGAGGTATGGCAGGACCATCTAAGTTCTCACCGAAATGGAAGGGACCCTTTGTGATAAAAGAGGCACATGCGAGTGGGTATTATCGTTTGGCATAGATGGATGGCAGAGATATGATGGACCCCATCAATGGCAAGTGACTATGCTTAAAAAAAAATCATATAGTTTTCCTGTTTGTTTAATTAGTTCCATGTTTCCTTTCCTTTTGTTTAAGTGACTATGTCACAAGGCAATATTGTAACATGCTTTTATCTAGAATGTAATGGAAAGCTATGAAGTGTTAGAAAGTATATTTAAAAGTCGTCAAAGCAATAGCAAGTGTAGAATCATAAGTTTACAAGCTCAAACTATAGCAGTCATGTAAGACTCGCCAAATAAGTGATGTAGAGAACATAAAGTGTACTAGATAGGGAAATAAGGGAAAGAAAATAAAGGGCAAAGCTACATAATATCAACGAAGTTCGGAAATGAGAGTCTGATCTCCAAAGTGACTGGATCCAGCAACACTAGAAGGAAGACGCTCACGACGTCCCTCCAAGTTTGCCACCTCCTTCCTTAAAGCCTCGATGCGTGTATCAATGGCATCCACAGCAAGCTGAACCTTCTTCATGAAGAAGGCTTGGAAAATCTCGCATAGATAGTCCAACATAAACTCTATAGTAAAGCCCACACTAATCAACTCTTGTACTGCAGCCCTCTACTGCAAGATCCTCTCGGTGGAAACAGTATCAATGCAGTTGTGCTCAATGTCATTCATCACACTCCCTAACAACTTTGGGAAGTGCTCCCTCACAGAGTGGCAAAGAAGAAATCCTTGCATGAAGTTTCCACAGCTCCTATATACCACCTTCAAATGAGAAGCACACTCCCCAAGAACTCTGAAGTTATGGAAGTCAACATACGGAGACCCAGCACTCCAGAAGTCTGTAGGACCAAGGTCATTAACCTCAGGCTGATCAAAGCAAGTGAAGAAGGCCGCAGCCTCACTCACAGGATCTAGAACCATGGTAGAACTGCTGTCCACCTCAAACTAGGAAGGGGCAGTAGGGATCGGACTTGAAAGAAGACATGAAATGCAGTATAAGGAATCCATGAAGTGAAGAGGGTGAATTTATAACAAAGACAAGGAAAAGGATAGAGGAAAGAAAACTTACCAAGACCTGTGTGAATGGGGGCTATGGGAGCGGTAGAAACTGGTACAGTGGGTATGACAGAAATAGGTGCTGACGGTACGGCAGAAACAAGTGCTGCAGGTGCGGTAGAAGAAGGGGCTATAGGCATCACTATGTCTACAGCAATCTCAGACTCCTCAGGGATCTCTGTGAATTAGAAGAATGAATACACAGAAATAAATGGAGATTGCATTAGGAAGTCATGTAAATACACAAAAAAAGGAGAGAAGGGAAGAAGATGGCAACAATAAAGGGTGAAAAAAGTAAGTACAAGGGACAACGTACCCAAAGTCTCCACCTTATGCTTATCATCCTCTTCCTTATTAGAATTAGAGATCCTCTTCTTCATAGTAGGCTCATCATTAAAATCCTCAAGAACCTCCTCAGAAGACAAGCCTGCATCAGGCCCATGAGTGGCAAAGCCAGGGATGGACGAAGGAGTAACCACCAGAAAAGAGCCATCCTTCACGGCCTGAGACAAAGCCACGAAAGGATCGCTTGTCGAGATGACAAGAGGTGTAGCAGGAGAGGCAATCTTAAGCTGAGAATCAGGCAGAGGAGTAACTCCTTTCTGGGGAGTAGGAGTCTCGTCAGGAATGGGAGCAAACTAACTGACCCTCTCAGTTCAGGCACCCTAATTTACAAGCATAGGCTCGGTGGAAGGGATATGAGTCTTCGCAGGAATCCCCTGTGTAGTAGTAGGAGTAGCAGAAGCCATGGCCTCAGCCACCACATCGGCCCCATCAAAAGAAGCCCTCCATGGGTGTGCCCATGGTAGCAGAACCCTCCTTAGTAGTGGAGTGATAGATAGAGATGGGCTTCGGTTGGTCTAAGGAACACGTGACACAAAAGAAAATAAGAGAGAGGGGAACACATGATAAGTGGTGATGCAAATGTACGTGTATATATATATGAAGAGAGGAGGAGAGAGAAACATGGCACATGATGATGACACGTGGCAATAGGAACACATACAAAAAGGAAGAGAGAAAGACATACCTCCACCTCGTGCTCATCAAGCAATATCGAGCAGGTGGCAGACATGTCCTCCTTGTGCATAGACTGCAAAAAAAGAAGAAGGAAATAAGTCAAGCATATGAGGTTAATCGCAGAAAAGCCCTATAAAAAAAAGGAAGAAGTGAAATTAGAGATAACATACTCTCCTTTCGGTAGTGGCAGACGTAGGAGGAGGAGATGTCTTCCTCTTGCTGCCTCAGGTCCTGCTAGAAGGAGGAGCATCAGCAGATGGCCGTAGAGCAGTGGGCCTGGACTTGCCTGCAGTAGGGTGCCTGCTGGAACGGGTACGAGTAGAAGGGGGATGATAAATCTCCAAGATTATGCTACCAAGTCATAGAACAGTCATCACCCTTCTTGGCAGACTTATGCTTGGCAGACTTATGCTTGGCAGACCAAGGTGCAGAACCCTTCTTCGTGGGCATGGGTAGGTTTGTCACCTTTACTCTCTTCTCCCAACCCGCGGGAAAGTCAACAACATACCAGAACCACCCCTTCTCCTTTGTACCCCACTCAAATATGCCACTACATGTTAGGATTAGTGTCCTTAAATCCTATTGTATGATGCTATGTATGATATTATATATGACATTATGTATGACATAATATTGTGATTGATAAAGTTGTTTTATTATTATCTAAAATAATGGTAACATGAATATGGGACATTATCTTTTAGTCCATGAGATGCATAGTATGTTATTTATGTGAAAAGTCATAGAAGATATAAATCACAAGTTCTTTGTAAACTCAAAATTTAGTTCGTAGTCAGTGATGGAATTGGGCATTTCATCTACGAAGACTATAACATATCAACTAAGATGATTTGTCTTGATCATGGAAGTGGAGACTTCTAGTTGATGTGTTGATATGTTTTAAGAGTTAAGACTTATTGAATTGGACCGCTGTGAGATTTATTATTCTCCTAACGACTGTCAAATGAATAATAAATCTCACGACTTCTATTTACATGAACTCTTAATCCTGAGAGGATAATGGACCTGATCATGAAATGTTGGCTGCTTTGATATATCAAGAGTCAAATCTAAAGTAACGGTCAAAACCTCAGTATGTTAGGCAGCCACATTTAGTGTTGATGGAACATATATTCTTAAGATGGAATTCATAGTCTCTTAACGGAGATATAAAATATTCCCTTGAGATAAGTTTAATGGGTTTGGTTATTTAGAGTGTTAGGCCTAGCCACTTTAATAAGGAGTTATTAAAGTATATATTTATGGAATTGGATTTCATAAATATATGATGAATAACTTAAAGGATTAAACCGGGTACTCAAGGAATTAAGATGTAGTAATTTACAAAGTGGCAGTCTACATTCATGACTTTATATTACTACGAATATTTTATGAAGGGGTTGCATGTATAATAAAGTCTTGGGATATAATTTATAAATAATGCCTAGAGTGCAACTATATTTATATAGTGGTATTAAATATAGTTAATGGTAACTTTGGACTTGTCAAGAGTTGAAAGAAAAACCCGAGGCCCATTGGAGCTAGTGTCTTATTGGTCCCTTTTGGTCCCACTCCAAGCCACACACTTAAGCCCAATTGGAAAGGCCAGCCCAATTAGATAATCAGGTAGATATTAAGGGAGAAACATACAAAAAAAATTTGTATGAAAGAGAGATACATCATTGTGAAATGGTTTGTATGTGAGTGTTGGACATTCTCTCATTCTCCCTTGAACAAAAACTGATTGAGAGACCACACATCTTGGGCAAAAAGTGGAATTGGAGTGAAGATCAAAAGTATTCGCAAGTGCTTCCGATCGTTGTTTTGAAATTTCACCATACCAAGGTACGCTCTCTTGTTCTTGAATTCTAAAACTTACATAGTGCATGTTATCGATTTTGAATGAAGTAGATCCGTTTATTTTTCCATTGTATACATGCACAATCCATCAAATGGTATCAGAGCAGTCTTCAATTTCCAATTTGCATAACATGTTTCGTAAGTTTTGGAATCAAGAATGATAGTTTCATGATGTTAGAAAGTTATTTGATTGATTTTCTGCATTGTGATTGAAATTATGTTTTGATGAAAACTGAAATTGATGTTATGATGTTGTTTAAGTTTGATATTAAGTATGTTAATTTGAACTTTAAGGCTTTAACATCAATGGAAATCAGTTTAGATATCAATCTTTGTCTATTATGTTCATATGATGGTTGTTCGTTCATGAAAAACCGTTGAAAACGCTTCAGAAAAAATTCTGGAAATTTGAAGTTCTCAAGTTTCCATCGATTGAAAATTGCTTTCAATCGATCGAGTGAATTGGTGGCCAATCTGCTTGATTCGATTGATACCCGATTACTAGTCGATCAAGAAGCGATCGAGTACCGATCGAGCAAGGCAGACAGTCAGGTTCGAATTTTTTAATTTTTTTGATCGATCGAGGGGCACATTCGATTGATTGAAAGAAGGAAATTTTGAATTTCTAAGTGTTTTCAAGCTTTAAATGTGCAAGGCTGTGTGTAATTAGATTACGCATGTTTTATAATTAAAAACCTTTCTTTTAAAACATCTAATAGGAGAGAGATACAAGGGTTGATCTCATGGCCTCCATTGTCGGTTTATAGTAGTATGATTAAACACCTCGCCTTGGCGTATATGCCTTGCTCCCTTCAGAAGGTGTATAATTCATGGTACTATAGATTAAACTTCTTAATGATGGATAATATGTGTTTTTACATTAAGAACAACCATGCTACTGTGGAGTTACTTAATGACTCACATAGAATTTAGTCAATGGTGTACACTAGACTAAGTTTAATGTTAACCTCCCTTCGGAGCTATGTCATTATTACCTAGAGGCTAAAGGAAAAACGACATATTATTAGTGTTTGATAAAAGTTATCATGATAGTACCAATAATGAGAATAGTTCTCAATCAATCATAGTGTTTATAATTTACTTGCTTCCAAGGAATTTTAAACATGGGATTGAGTTGTCGTTGCATATATTATTTTATGGTTTTATTAAGGTTCCATATTATATGCTTATATGCTAAATTGATAATGTCCTGTTTACTTATTATATTCATGTTTATTATTTTCAGATTTGAACATGGCATCTTCTAGCCCACTTGTTTCTATACTTAATCAAAACAAACTGACTAGATCCAACTATGTTGACAGGAAAAGAAATTTGGACATTGTTCCTACAGCTGAAGAGCAAAAATATGTGCTTACTCAACCATGTCCTAGCTTTCCTTCATAAGATGCTCCCCTGAGGAAAAACAACGATATGTTCGTTAGCAAAAATCTAATGAAATGGCCAAGTGCTACATATTAGCATCTATCTTAAATGTTCTACAACATCAAATGCAGGATGTAGAACTAGCTTTGGACATCATGCTAAGTCTGAAGGAGATGTTTGGTGAGCAAGGCCGTTCAGCAAGGCAAGAAACCATGAGGCAAATTTAGGTGCCGACATTGATGGAGAATCCCATGTGGATATGATACTCCAGTCACTACCAGAATCATTCAAAGAATTCAGACTTACTTATAACATGAACAAAAAGATTTATTATTTGTCTAAATTAATAAATGAGTTAGTAACGGTGGAAGGCATCCTTGGTACTTTTAGTGTTGAAGCCAATGTGTGTGAAGCTTATACTTCTCAACCTAAGTTGAAAGGCAAGGGTAAAAAGAAGAAGAAGAAGGACTTCATTAAGCAAAAGGGTAAGCAAATTGCCTTAGGGGTTGCTGAAAAAGGAAAGAAGACCAAAGGAAAGTGTTTCCATTGTGGTGAGAAAGGATATTGGAAGAGGAATTGTCCAAAGTTCAAAGCTACCAAGAATAAGGGTATGAAGAGTTCCTCTCTTCTTGAAATGTGTTTGGTACAAATCCCACAGATTCCTAGTGTGGATTCAGGTTGTACTAATCATATCTGCAATTCTTTGTAGGGGTTTCAAGAGATCAGAAAGCTGAATGAAGGGAAATTGTTTCTTACTTTAGCTGATGGTAGTAGGATTTCGGTTGTAGCTGTTGGTGTTCTTAATTTATGCTTTGAGTCTAGGGTTTTAATATTCGAAGACTGTCTATTTGTATCTAATGTTCGTAGGAATTTAATTTTTGCAACTTATTTAGGTAAGCATGGATATTGTGTTATCCTAAATGACAATGTTGTAATAAAGAAGGATAAAATGTTTATCTGTTCTGGCAATATTGTGGATGGTCTTTATATTTTAATTCTTGATAAGCATGAATTACATAATTTTGAATTGGATTGTGACTCTCATGTAAAATCATTAAAGAGAAAGTTTCCTTCTACCAGTGATGCATATCTTTGGCACTTGCATTTGGGTCATATTAATTCAAATAGAATTCAAAGACTGATCAAAGATGGACTCTTAGAGCGCATGGACTTTGATGAATTTTTAGTTTGTGAATCTTTAGTTTGTGAATCTTGTTCGGAAGGTAAAATGATCAAACAACCTTTTAATGCAAAAGGTAGAAGAGCCCAAGAGTTGCTTGAATTAGTTCATACAGATGTATGTGGTCCTATGTCAACCCAAGTAAAAGGAGGTTATGAGTACTTCATCACTTTTACGGATGATTACTCAAGATATGGTTATGTGTACCTAATGAGACAGAAGTCTGAAGCCTTTGAAAAGTTAAAAGAGTTTAGGGCTGAAGTTGAGAATCAATTAGATAAACGCATAAAAGCCATTCGATCTGATCATGGTGGTTAATACCTTCTTGGGGATTTCAAGGATTACCTAATTTAGAATAGGATTGTATCCCAATTGATTGCACCTGGAATTCCTCAACAAAATAGTGTAGCGGAGAGAAGGAGTACGACTCTTTTGGAAATGGTTCAGTCCATGATGAGTTACTCAACTTTTCCAATTTCTTTTTGGGGGTGTGCCTTAGATATAGCAATACATCTTTTGAATTTAGTTCTATCAACATCTGTTCCCAAAACACCCACGGAATTATGGAGTGGGTGTAAGCCCAACATGAAATATCTCCACATTTGGGGTTGTGCAGCACATGTGCTAAAGGGGAAGCCTGATAAGTTGGAACCAAAATCAGAAGTATGTCTGCTTGTGGGTTATCCAAAATAAACTAGAGGTTATTTATTCTATAGTCATAAGGATAACAAAGTTTTTGTTAGAACAAATGTTAAATTTTTGGAAAATGACTATATGAATAATTTTACTCCTAGAAGTAGAGTTGTATTGGCTGAAATGAATAAATCTGTAAATCAACGACCATTGGATAAAACTAGGGATGATGTGGCTGTATTAGATACACCACAAGATACTACTCATGAGATGTCTAGTACACAGGTGTCTCGTCGTAGTGGGAGAATTGTTCGGCCTCCTATAAGATTTATAGGTTTGGAAAAAACTTATGAAGCTATCTCAGAAGAGGCTGAATTGGATCCCTACACTTATGATGAAGCAATGAATGATATAGATGCACATCATTGGGTCCAAGCTATGAAATCTGAATTAGATTCTATTTATTCCAATCAAGCTTGAGATCTTGTAGAGGCGCTTAACGGAATTAAACCTGTTGGTTGCAAATGGGTTTACAAGAGAAAGAGAGGGATAGATGGAAATGTTGAAACTTTTAAAACAAGGCTAGTGGCGAAAGGGTATACACAAAAAGAAGGTATTGATTATGAAGAAACCTTTTCACCAGTAGCAATGCTTAAATCTATCAGAATTATCTTATCCATTGCTACTCATTATGATTATGAGATTTGACAAATGGATGTCAAGACTGCATTTCTTAATGGCAATCTTGAAGAAATCTATGTGATGCAACCGGAAGGTTTCGTAGCAAAGAACCAAGAGCATATGGTTTGCAAGTTGAAAAGGTCCATTTATGGACTTAAGCAAGCATCTAGGTCATGGAACATCAGATTTGATCAAGAAATCAAGTCATTTGGTTTTGAACAAAATCTTGATGAACCATGTGTGTACAGAAGACTTTGAGATAAAGTAGTAATGTTCCTAGTGCTTTATGTTGATGATATTCTACTCATTGGGAATGATGTAGGGGTAATGTCATCAGTAAAGGTTTGGTTGTCTAGCCAATTTGATATGAAGGACTTGGGTGAGGCTAACTTTATTCTAGGGATCAAGCTTTGGCGAGATCGTAAGAATAAGATGTTAGGCTTATCATAAGCTGGATAAATAGATAAGGTTCTAGAACGGTTTAGCATGCAAAACTCCCAGAAAGGATTACTTCCTTTCAGACATGGAGTTCCTTTGTTTGATGACCAAAGGCCTAAGACTCAAGAGGAAGAAAATATGATGAGACAAGTTTCTTATGCTTCTGCAGTAGGAAGTCTTATGTATGCCATGCTTTGTACTAGACCGGATATTTGTTATTCAGTTGGCATGGTCAACCGATATCAATCAAATCCAGGACTAAAACATCGGCAAGCTGTAAAGCATATTCTTAAGTATCTTAGGAGAACAAGAGATTATATGCTTGTTTACCAATGTGAGGATTTGATTCCCATTGGCTACACAGATTCAGATTTTCAATCGGATCTAGATTTTAGAAAATCCACTTCAGGATGTGTTTTCACCTAGGGAGGTGGAGTCATAAGTTGGAGGAGTGTAAAGCAATTTTGTATTGCAGACTCCACCATGGAAGCTGAATATGTCGCTGCTTATGAGGTAGCAAAGGAAGCTGTTTGGCTCAAGAAATTCCTTTCTGATCTTGGTGTTATGAGAATGGAGCAAGTTCCCATAACATTGTTTTGCGTCAATAGTGGAGCAGTTACACAATCCAAAGATCCAAGGAATCATAAGAAAGGAAAGTACATTGAGAGGAAGTACCACATCATTCGAGACATTGTTGCTTGTGGAGATTTAGTGGTAGCAAAGATTGAAAGTGCAAATAATCTAGCAGATCCCTTTACCAAAGCCTTGCCTCAAAGGACTTTCGAGTCACATTTAGAGGTAATGAGAGTTAGATTAGTGCACAATATTCTTTAGGACAAGTGGGAGATTGTTAGGATTAGTGCTCTTAAATCCTATTGTATGGTGCTATGTATGATAAAGTTGTTTTATTATATCTAAAATAATGGTAACATGAATATGGGACACTATCTATTAGTCCATGAGATGCATAGTATGTGATTTATGTGAAAAGTCACAGAAGATATAAATCACAAGTTCTTTGTAAACTCAAAATTTAGTTTGTAATTGGTGATGGAATTGAGCATTTCATCTACGAAGACTATAACATATCAACTAAGATGATTTGTCTTGATCATAGAAGTGGAGACTTCTAGTTGATGTGTTGATATGTTTTAAGAGTTAAGTCAAATTGAACTGGACCGCTGTGAGATTTATTATTCTCCTAACGACAGTCAAATGAATAGTAAATCTCACGACTTCTATTTATATGAACTCTTAATCCTGAGAGGATAATAGACCTGATCATGAAATGTAGGTTGCTTTGATATATCAAGAGTGAGATCTAAAGTAACGATCAAAACCTTAGTATGTTGGGCAGCTACATTTAGTGTTGATGGAACATATATTCTCAAGATGGAATTCATAGTCTCTTAACGGAGATATAAAATATTCCCTTGAGATAAGTTTGATGGGTTTGGTTATTCAGAGTGTTAGGCCTAACCACTTTAATAAGGAGTTATTAAAGTATATATTTATGGAATTGAATTTCATAAATATATGACGAATAACTTAAAGGATTAAACCGGGTACTTAAGGAATTAAGATATAGTAATTTATAAAGTGGTAGTCTACATTCATGACTTTGTATTACTACGAATATTTTATGAAGGGGTTGCATGTATAATAAAGTTTTGGGATATAATTTATAAATAAGGCCTAGAGTGCAACTATATTTATATAGTGGTATTAAATATAGTTAATGGTAATTTTGGACTTGTCAAGAGTTGACAGAAAAGCCCAAAACCCATTGGAGATAGTGTCTTATTGGTCCCTTTTGGTCCCACTCCAAGCCACACACTTAAGCCCAATTGGAAAGGCCCAAAAGGCTAGCCCAATTAGATAATCAGTTAGATATTAAGGGAGAAACATATAGAATTTTTATGTATGAAAAAGAGAGACATCATTGTGAAATGGTGTGTATGTGAGTGTTGGACACTCTCTCATTCTCCCTTGAACAAAAACTGATTGAGAGACTACACATCTTGGGTTTAAAGTGGAATTGGAGTGAAGATCAAAAGTATTCCCAAGTGCTTCCGATCTTTGTTTTGAAATTTCACCACACCAAGGTACGCTCTCTTGTTCTTGAATTCTGAAACTTACATAATGCATGTTATCGATTGTGAATGAAGTAGATCCGTTTATTTTTCCGTTGCATACATGCATAATCCGTCACTACTAACTTTGAGGGAAGAAGCAATTAAGGATTGGTAGAAATAACTGCGTCAAGGTCATCACGAGGAATGAGGGAGAACCCACGGCTACCCAACAGCTCCTACTCAAATGAGATTATCATGGCCTGCCAGTACCCGTGCATGGCAACAGTGCAAATACCATCCCTTTGTGAGCCTGGGATGGTAACTACAGTGAAGCACCTACTCTAAAACTCAAAGGCACTATGCCGCAGGAATTGCCAAACGGAGGTAGGATACTCCATAATAGTAGGAAAGTCTTCAGGAATATCCTGATCCAACTTGAACTATCTCCTCACCCTATCAGTAGAATAATGTACAAACCGGATCCCCTCATCGGCAAAATAAGGCAACCACCCAGCATTGGTGGCTGCCAAGTAAGTGATACCCCTCTCATTAAAACCAGTTAATAGGGTAGTGGTCCCAACAGTATCAACAAAAGGACCCATGATAGAATCAACACATGTAAAACCGGTACCCAAACTCCTATATGCTCTCCAACAAAACCCAACTCCCTTATCAAAAAACTCAACGGTAGGATGTCCGAATGGCTTCAATCCAACCCAACGAAAAGCCAACGAAAAATTAGATGCAAACCGACCACAGAAATTAGTAATAACTCTTGGACACAACTGATATCTCTCATTGGCAAAGCGAACAGGCCTTCACTTTGCCAAGTGCCTAGCACAGTGCTCCCACAACAAATGCTGCAAAATAGTGCTATGGGCAGAAGTAGTAATTATGTGGCAAGAACCCGCCTGCTTCTCATCACTCTGTAGGATGTCTAACTGATCATACAAATGGCCCGGAAACATGGGTGCCAATGTTAGACTCACCCCAGCAGAAATCTTAATGGCTAAACGAAAATATAGAGGCTTCACAGCATAATGAGGATGAGAGCCAAAAATGAACTTATAGAGCCAGAATGTGATGAAGGTCGCACGGCGAGCAACAATGAAAGCCTTGGAAAAAGATCCGACCCAATGTGACAACTTCGTGTTACCACTCATCCCCTTCTTCAACTCGGCCTCCACGACTTGCTCCTCCACAGAATGCTCTAGGGCATTAGGGTCAACATCACCAAAAATAGGCATGAGTAGTTGGTTTGCCATGTCCTCCAAGGTCACAGTGATCTCACTGCAAGAGAGAAAGAAGGTATGGGTCGCAATGCACCAACGGCAGACTGAATGCTGGAGGTTGAACAAGTCCCCGTAGTTGGACAAGCAATGCGATGAAACTGTTAGGATTAGTGCCCTTAAATCCAATTGTATGATGCTATGTATGATATTAAGTATGACATTATGTATGACTTAATATTGTGATTAATAAAGTTGTTTTATTATTATCTAAAATAATAGTAACATGAATATTCGGACATTATCATATAGTCCATGAGATTCATAGCATGTGATTTATGTGAAAAGTCATAGAAAATATAAATCACAAGTTCTTTGTAAAATCAGAATTTTAGTTCGTAGTCGGTGATGAAATTGGGAATTTCATCTGCGAAGACTATAACATATCAACTAAGATGATTTGTCTTAATCGTGGAAGTGGAGACTTCTAGTTGGTATGTTAATATGTTTTAAGAGTTAAAACATATTAAACTAGACCACTGTGAGATTTATTATTCTCCTAACGACTGTCAAATGAATAATAAATCTCACGACTTCTATTTACATGAACTCCTAATCCCGAGAATATAATGAACCTGATCATGAAATGTAGGTTACTTTGATATATTATGAGTGAGATTTAAAGTAACGGTCAAAACCTCAGTATGTTGGGCAACCACATTTAGTGTTGATGGAACATATATTCTCAAGATGGAATTCATAATCTCTTAACGGAGATATAAAATATTCCCTTGAGATAAGTTTAATGGGTTTGGTTATTCAGAGTGTTAGGCCTAACCACTTTAGTAAGGAGTTACTGAAGTATATATTTATGAAATTGGATTTCATAAATATATGATGAATAACATAGATGATTAAATTGGGTACTCAATGCTTAAGATGTAGTAATTTACAAAGTGACAGTCTTCATTCATGACTTTATTTTACTACAAATATTTTATGAAGGGGTTGCATCTATAATAAAGTCTTGGGATATAATTTATAAGTAAGGCCTAGAATGCAACTATATTTATATAGTGGTATTAAATATAGTTAATGGTAACTTTGGACTTGTCAAGAGTTGATAGAAAAGCCCAAGGCCCATTGGAGCTAGTGTCTTATTGGTCCCTTTTGGTCCCACTCCAAGCCACATACTAAAGCCCAATTGGAAAGGCCCAAAAGGCTAGCCCAATTAGATAATCAGTTATAAGAAGAGAAACCTACAGAATTTTTGTATGAACATGAAATGGTGTGTATGTGAGTGTGAGACACTCTCTTATTCTCCTTTTGAAAACTGATTGAGAGACCTTACTTCTTGGATGTAAAGTGGAATTGGAGTGAATATTAAAAGTGTTCCCAAGTACTTTTGATCCTTTGTTTTTAATTTCACCACACCAATGTACGCTTTCTTATTCTTGAATTTTGAAATTTACATAGTACATGTTATCAATTGCGAAGGAAGTACATCCGTTAATGTTCCACTGCGTATGTTTTGTATGTGATACAAACATGTAATTTTCCAACAGAAATGATGGCCTTTAGCACACTGGCCTGCTGTAATGCTGCCATAAAACCCTCATTGGCCAACTTGGTGTCTACCCACTCTTTCCAACCCAAGGTGATACCTAACCCAAACTCGAAGCGAATGGGCACGGGGAGTGAAATACCTTGGCGGATAACGAGATCGGGGATTGAAAATGCCAATGGAGCCCAAGAAATCTCTGTTTTATGATGGCAAAAGGAGAGCCACAAATGGCCCGACGGTGGAGGTAGGTACTCGCCGGGCACTTTTAGGAAATGGGCATGAGTTTCATACTAAGGGTCTATGAGAGGAGCACACTCTCTGTCTGGGTCGCGGAGTCCCTCTTCCTCATTGGAATGCTCCGATTCGGAGTAGGGAATGTCTTCTCCCACTCTTCTTATGGTAGGATCATCGGAGGCAACCTTTTTTCCTTTACGGTGGGAGGAACCTTGGCTTTTCGTCGATGTCATGATTGATCAGAGTGGATGGGAGAGAGTGTTTGAGGGAGAAAACACGGTAAAGGAAAGGGAAAAGGGAAAAAATGTTTTGTGTCCATGACGTGAAGGGAATCTCCTTAAGTACTAATGTCACTAACATTGACATGAAGGGATGCGATGGGTCACCCATTGGATAAGGCACAGAATTAATGAAGCGAAAAGTTGTGTTTCTGAATAACTACTAAACTAGGAAATTCATAGAGACAACACTATTTGTGGTAAGGAAAAAAAAGGCAAGGCCCACTGTTTAAAAAACCCTGCAAAGAAAAGAAAAAAAGAAAAGACAGAGAAGATGGAGAGTTCTTTTTGTTCGCATATGAACCGCAAGATTACTTCATATGCTCAGGGGGTTGAATGTTCATGCTCATTTTGGCGAGAAGCATAATATCAGGAAGAAGTACAACAATATGGGAGGAAAAAGAGTCAGTAAATTGGGAAGAAGAATCATTAAGTCCGAATGGCAGGAATAATGGATCATAGGCCTAGAAAATAGCAAATGGGCCTCAGAAAAAGCATGCGAGCCTAAGCGAGCCCAGAAAGAGAAGTAATAAACTCATGGGCAATATGAGAAATAGAAAGCAAGCAAGCAAGAAAGGGTCAAAGATGCCCGAAGTAATGAATTAAGTGAGTAAGGGGTTGATTGTAAGCCCATAAACCCTAAAGGAAAAGGATATGGAAATTTAGGCCGATGAAGCCCAAAAGACTTAGCAAAGGCCCATGCGAGTGAAGAATTGGAATGGGCCAAGGGCGCCTAAGAGAAGGAAATGGGTCGAGGATGCCCAAATGGATGAAATGGGCCAAGGAAGCCCAGAAGTAATAGAAACGGACCAAAAAAGCCCAAACTAGTATGAATACTAGCCCAATGATAACACTGGGCCGCTAGAATTAAGCAAGGGAAAAGTATGCAGCAAACCCAAAAGAAAGCCTAGCAAGCACGGGTTATACAATAGCACAGCAAGAATGGCAAGATGGCACAGCAGAAGTATTAGCAGATCCATGAAAGGAACAAAGAATGGGTTTAAAAGAAGAAAAGCTCATAATAAAGCAAGGCCCAGTCCAGGAAGGAAGCAAGCTATAAAGAACAAAGGCTTAGAAATCCCTTCATGTCACAAGAGGCCAAGAATGAGCTACAGAATGCATAGACGAGCCTCTAGGTCATGGCAAACACATGAGCAACAGACAAGCTATGGACACACACGGAAGTGGAGCACGCATAAGACCCAGGCACCACCAACTTGTATCCAGCCAATATAGGGTGGTGGGCCATGGGTTAGAGGTAAGAGAGGGTGTGGTCTGGTGGTGGGGAGAATGAAATAGCCTATTCTAGGGTTCCTGCTCAAACTCTTTTAGGGGAAATGTCCTAATAGGATGACATACTACCCAAAAGAGGGAAAGATGAGTTGGAATTAGTAGGTGCATGCCATGAGGGATAGTGAGAGAGAATGCCCACCCTTATTTGGATGGGAATGCCACGGTGAATAAGCAAACAATATAAGACTCTTTGTCTGGTAATGGGATGTGGCACGGCTAGCACAGGTAAGTGGTGGTGGCTGAGCAGCTGACAAATTAGTGGGTGGTAGGGAAGGACACCCACACCTAGACAAAAGGGGCTAAGGGGTAAAATGATAAAAACCCAGTCATGACAGGCATTATAAAAGGAGCCTCCGTTGTGCACAAGAGACACAACACTAGATAACACAACTACAACCAAGAAAGAACACGCAACACAACACATCAAAAGAAAACACGGAACAAGAGAGTAAAAGAAATAGAGCAGAAAACTTAGAGAGAAAAACAAAAGAGAGTAGGCAAGAGTGAGATGGCAGGCATGCACTAATAGGCCAAGAATGTATTGACCCCTTGTGATTAATTAATTGATTAATTATCCAAGTTTATTAATTAATCAAATTAACATGCAATGTATGTGGGAGAACAAGCAAATCACCAACTAAAGTATAATGCAATGGGAAAAAAAGTTGACACGGTGATTTGTTTACGAATGGGGAAAACCTCCAAGGAAAAAACCCCACCGGGTGATTAAGGTCACCACTCCAGAGAATCCACTATTATCAAAATAAGCGGTTACAAGTACATGAATCCTAGTACCTTATACCAACCTACAATTGAACCTTTACCCCAATATCCAACTGGACTTGTTCTATAGTGACAATGTCTCCTTGTGTTGTACGACTCCTAGTACGTGACTAACCAATAAATGCGAGGATCCCAGTATGCGACTTGATCACCAACTTGAGAAGGATGTTGGCTACAAAGTTCTTCAGTTCATTACAGATGAAGATCAAGAAGTTGCTTGGCCACAAAACCCTATGGTGTATATTACATAGCAACTTCTTCACAAGAGAGATGAACTAGGGCAAGAACTTTTTCTCTGGTCACAACTTGCTTGAACAAGGATTTTTCAATCCTTGTGCAACTTGTGTATACTTTTACGGCCCTTAAAATAATCCTTTTATATGTCTAGGGTTAGAAGAAAAGAAGGCCCAAAGAAACATCCATGGATTGGAATCAAAACAGAACTCAAAATTTGTTTTTCTTAAACCTCGACAGATAGAGGTATCGAGATGCTGTTGGGCAGCTGTCGAGCCACAGGGCTGGAACAGCTCTTTAAACCTCGACACATGCTAGCTGTCGAGATAGCTGTCGAGCTTTAATGAACTTGCACTTTTCAGCTTGTTTCTTGGACAGACTTGATGACTTCAACACTTGATCTTAAAACACAGTTTCTTGAAGCATTAAACACTTCCTAAATCTACCCAATTACAAGTAAAGTACATTTTGTCAAAGGATTAGCCAATTACATAAATGAATGACATATGTTCTTAACAAGTGAAACACATATGTCCTAACAATCTCTCCCTTTGGCAATCCGTGACAAAACCAAACCACAAGAAACAAATAAACATATGAGAGAAGTCATAAATCACTCAACTCATAGTCACTTGTTGAATACAATAAAATCTACCCTAACACAAACTCTTGAAAAACTTTGCAAGAAGAGAGTTTATGGCAAGTAGACTTTGACAACCTGTATTTCTGAAACAGTTTAAATTAAACTCATCAAGGCATATTAGTGTGAAATAGAAATAATAGATTGCATACAAGTAATAAGAATCATGTGTATAAAGATAGAAAAGAAACAACACATGTAAGGGTAGGTGAAAGAAACATACATCAACATACATCAACATATAAATAGAATAAGTCCAATGTCTGTCACATATATGGTCCCAAGACCTAGGTACAAGAGGAAAAATGTATCTAAAGTAGAGAAAAGAAAAAGATACAAGTAAAGTAATCCTCACTACATCCCTTAAAACATCAACACTCCCCCTATCAAAAATGTCCTATATAAGCTCTCCCCCTACGTATGACTACTCTCATAACCCAAAACTACTCCCCTTTTTTGTCACAAGTGACAAAGGGTAGAGTGTCAAATAGACATCTCATCGATAGACATCTCATTGGTAGAGCTAGCATCTCCATCATCATCATCCGAAGCATCATCGTCATCACCATCATCATCCTCAGACACAGAAGCCACAAGAGGTGGAGAAGGAGAAACCTCAAGAGCAAAACCACCCATGGTCGCTTGTCGCCGAACAATGCGACCAACACAAACATTCACCTGATACAACTCTGTAGAGAGCGTATCTAGGCGAGCATTCATGCGCTGAAGCTGCGCCATGATGTCTCCTAGTGACACATCACTCATAGAAGAGGAGGGAGTAGATGAGACTTGAGCAGATCTAAATGGAGTCGGACGGGAGGAAGGAGCTGCTGAATCTGTCTGTTGCGACCTAAATTGTGCCTCACTACGTTTTACGGTAGCAGCGTCTATGGCACACATGACATGAAATGGGTCGGACACGGGAAAAGGGACAGAAAAATGGCGTAAAATCCTCGTGATAGCGGAAGGAAAGATAAGCTTATCACGAGTAACCATATACCTATAGACAACGATGATAGAAAGAATAAAATGTGAAGGAAAGTTTATAGTGAGATGCTCAAGAAGAGACAAAAAAAATCGAGCACGAGGCTCTGTGATAGAGTTATAGTGAGAGAGTGGGTGCAACACAAAAGTCATCACCATGTTCAAGAAACGAGGACCTTTAGCAAAAGGCCGACATGGTGTAAACTGATGCTTACCCCAATCAGAAGGGCGCTCACAGAAAGCGGTGATTATCTCATCTTTGTACACAATTCTCAAGCGCTCACAACCTGGGTAGTCAGGATGCTTTATCCTAGGAACCTGAACCACATCCGCAAAAAGTTGTGGTGTGACAGAAAAGCGCGTACCTTGAACGAGAGTGAAAAATAGAGGTACAGAAGAATCAAATTCATGCATGTTGGAGTAAACTCCTGAATCAGCACAGAAGGACAAGTGACCGGAACGTCACACAGTGACTCCCAAACCCGACTATGAAAGACATTGGGTAGGTCAGTGTCGAGGAAGTCCGCCATAACAACTTGGTGTTCTGAATGAACACCTCGTTTAGAAAAGTTCTCTGAAAAGTCCTGATGGGCTTTCTCATCACGAAACCAAACAGAAAGGGGAGTAGGATCAGAAGACGAAGAGGCCCTAGAACGAAGAGGGTTCTAAGACGGAACAGACTTACATTTTGGTGCCATAGACACTACTAACGTAAACAGGAAGAGAGGGGGAAAGAAAGAAACACTCAGAGAAGTCCCAAAGCAATGAAAATATAACAAGTATATAGAAAAGAGAGAACGTATGCATGGGAAATGCATGAACATGTGACATGCAATATAAAAGCATCATGGGCTCAGCCTAATCCAAACCTACCAGCACACAAACAGTTTGCACACATCTAAATGCATGAGGATACTGTTAAAATGCGAATGTGATGCAATGCATGCAGTTTTTAAGATCAAATCAACAAAAGCCATCCTAAAGATTGCAACAATACTCCTCAATTTTGAAAAACCCCAAAATTTTTCAAGAACCCCAAAAACCAGGTTTCAAAACATGAAATGCATGTAAATGAAGAAGATTAGACGCTTACCAAGTGAAGAAAAACTTGAACAAGCTCAAGGAAACCTTGGGTAGAGGTTTGGAGTGAGAGAGAGAGGTTGGGAGGTGAAGAGACAGAGCTTTCGAGAGAAATGAGAAACCGGATCGCACAGAACCTTTAAATAGAGGTTCAATAAATCTCGATAGATACAGGTGTCGAGAGGTGTCGAGACATCTGTTGAGGAAGGTGTCGAGCAAAACATCATCGATAGATAGAGCTATCGAGAAGGTGTCGAGGAACAAAGCAAAGACAAGAGAACAGAAGCTCGATCGATCCACCAGGTGTCGAGAAGCTATCTAGAGGACACTATTGAGAGGAAAAAAGTTTTCTTGATCAATCCACCAGGTGTCGAGAAGCTATCGAGAGGATAAAAGTTTTCTTGATCGATCCACCAGGTGTCGAGAAGCTGTCGAGATTGCCATCACGCATGAATGCAATCACGCATGCAACTCAACCAATGATCCAATCAACATATTAGACTCTCAAAATCATCTCTTAACAACAATTTTAAGCACATGGATCCCAAAACACACACACACACGCTAAACAAGTCTAACCGATTTTAAATTTCAAAAACAAGTTAAGATTGTTTAGTGAGTATACATCAACACATGTAAACCTTGTGATGGCCAAATCACATTGCACCTACATATGTATCAAAAGTAGCAAAGAATATTTCGTGTTGTGTGTGAAACATCGCAAGAATGCATAAATGTCTCTAAGTTATGACGATTTGAGATATGAGAAACTCCTACAATCATAACTGTTTGATGGGGACTATCACCTTTGAGGTATGTCCTATAACTCCCACATCTCTTAGAAAACACACTTGCAATCATATTTAAAGTATTTTGTTCTTTTAGCTTTTATTTTCTTTGCATATTTTCTTTTATTAAGCAAACCATGCATGGGTATACAAAGGAGAGAAAAAAAATAGCCAATTATGTTAAGCTTTTGACATTGCACTTTTGCTATGCCGAAGCATACAAATGTCATTGATATTGTACTTTTGCTATGCCGAAGCATACAAATGTCATATTATGATTGACGGGTAACAGTGGTGAGACGGTTATTTATGCCTTTCTCTTAGGATTTTCTAGTCCTACCCGTCAAAAAGAGTGATACGAGTGTTAAGTACAAGAGATTTCTTAACCTTACTCATCACAAACAAAGGGCCATAAAGTTCACTTGCTTAGTTGTGCATAAGAATGCTCATCTAAGTTACAAGAGATACAAAGTTTAGAAAACATTGTTTCAAAGGGCATTTTAAGGTTCACAAGAACCGATGTACACAAACACACATTGTTTTTGTATTTTTCAATTTTTCATTTTATTTTTATTTTTATCTGAAAAAAATAAAACAAAAACTGAAAGTAAGGAAACAAAGACATGTTAAACAAAGCAAAACAATGCATAAAACTAGATGCAAATGCATAAGGAGGAAGGAGAGAGATGGAGATTAATCCATGGAGATGACATCGTTGTTTTGACGAAGGAATTCAAAACGTTTACTCTCTAGAGGTTTGGTGAGCAAATCAGCCTTCTGGTCATCAATGTGAATAAACTCAAGGGTGAGAGTACCATCTTCGACAAGCTCCCTAATGAAGTGATGTTGAATCTCTATGTGTTTGGTTCGAGAATGTTGAACTGGATTCTTAGAGATGTTGATAGCACTGGTATTGTCATAGTAGATGGTAAGATGCTCTTGACAAATACCATAATCATGGAGGAGTTTTTGCATCCATAGGAGTTGGGTGCAACAGCTACCAGCAGCAATGTACTTAGCTTCAGCAGTGGATAAAGAGATGGAGTTTTGCTTTTTGCTCATCTAGGAGACAAGATTATTACCCACATAGAAACAACCCCCCGATGTACTTTTTCTATCATCAGCATTCCCAACCTAATCAGCGTCAGAATATCCAACTAAGACATCATTTGTGTCCTTTATGATTCTTTTCAAAGCAATCATATGTGACTCTTTGGGATTAGCCTGATGTCTAGCATACACTCCCACATTGTTACTAATGTCAGGTCTACTAGCAGTAAGGTAAAGAAGACTACCTATCATGCTTCTATAAAGTGATGAGTCTACACTTTTACCTAACAAGTCAACAATGAGTTTAACATTTGGGCTCATAGGGGTTCTAATAGAACTAGTAGATTCTAAACCAAACTTTTTCACAAGATTCTTAGCATATTTAGATTGAGAGATAAATATACCTGAATCTTGTTGACGAATCTGCAATCCAAAGAAGTGAGATAGCTCTCCAATCATGCTCATCTCGAACTCGGCCTGTATGAGTTTTAAGAAGCCATGAGCAAGTTCATCCTTAGTTGATCCAAAGATGATGTCATCAACATAGACTTGAGCAACCATCAGCTCGCCATCTTCCCTCTTGATGAAGAGAGTCTGATCAGCCTTTCCTCTTGTGAACCCATGTGACACCAAGTATTGAGTTAGCCGATCATACCAAGCTCTAGGTGCTTGCTTTAATCCATAAAGTGCCTTCTTGAGGGACACATATGATCCGGAAAGTGTGGATCAATGAATCCTTTTGGTTGAGCCACATAGACATCTTCTTTAAGTAGTCCATTTAAGAAAGCAGTCTTTACATCCATCTAGTAAAGCTTGAACTTTAAGTGACAAGCTAAGGCGAGGAGAATTCTGATGGACTCTATGCGAGCAACTGGGGCAAATGTTTCATCATTGTCTATTCCCTCCATTTGTAAGTATCCTTGAGCTACCAGTCGAGCCTTGTTGCGGATCACGTTACCCTCCCCATCAGTCTTATTGCGGAATATCCACTTTGTGCCAATTACATGCTTTCCCTCCGGTTTAGGAACTAAAGTCCAGACATCATTTCTCTGAAACTGAAGTAGTTCATCATGCATTGCTTCAACCCAACTTTCATCCTGAAGAGCTTCCTCAACTTTAGTGGGTTCAACCTATGACAAATAACAAGAATAAGACACAAAGTTAGCAACGCATTTATCAACTGTACATTTCCTTAATGTGAGTTCATTCATGTTTCCCACAATGACTTCTGGAGGATGATTTAATTTAATCCTGGAGGAAGGTCATTTTTCTTCATGAGATTTATAATCTGGTGAAGTAGGCATATCTACTAACTCTTCCACAACACTTGGAGTACCGGGAGTACTTGGAGATGTGGGCTCTTGTTCAAAGATTTCTTGAACTTCCCTAGGTTCAGGAGGAAGAATTTCTTTAGGAAGTTCCTCATTAACTTTCTCAGAACAAGAATCTGAAGACTCATCAATAACAACATTCACCATTTCCATAACCTTCATAGTTCTTTTGTTATATACTCGATAAGCCTTGCTTGTAGAGGAGTATCCCAGAAATATCCCTTCATCACTTCTGGAGTCAAACTTTCCCACATTCTCTCTATCCTTTAGGATAAAATAAGTACTTCCAAAGTTTCTGAAATATTTCACATTCGGCTTTCTACCTTTCCATAGCTCATATGGTGTCTTTTTAGTACTGGGTCTAAAATACACTCTAATAACCGTATGACATGCAGTGTTAACGGCTTCTCCCCACAAGTTTCTAGCCACATCCTTACTATGCAACATGGCTCTTGCCATCTCCTGAATAACCCTGTTCTTTCTTTCAACTACACCATTCTGCTGAGGAGTAATAGAAGCAAAGAATTCTTGAGATATACCTGATCTTGTACAAAAGGACTCCATATACGAGTTCTCGAATTCTTTACCATGGTCACTTCGAATTCGGTCAATTTTCAGGCTCTTTTCATTCTGCAGTCTTGTGCACAAAGCTTCAATATGTTCAGGAGCATCGGACTTGGATCGTAGAAGAATAACCCAAGTGTACCTAGTGAAGTCATCTACCACAACCATGATGTATCTCTTACCTCCAAGAGACTCGGTTCTAGTTGGACCTATAAGATCCAAATGTAGTAGCTCCAATGGTCTAGATGTAGCTGATGTCTGAGTGCCCAGATGCTTAGCTTTCGTCTGTTTCCCAAGCTGACATGGTCCACACACCACATTGTTCATTCTACTAAGCTTTGGTATCCCTAAAACTGATTCATGCTTAGAGACAATAGAAAGATGTTTGTAACTAGCATGTCCCATTCATTGATGCCATAGATCTTCATTTGGCAACCAAATGCTATTGCACACAATATCAGCATCAGGAACCAATCCGTAGCAGTTGTCTAGAGTGCGAACACCACTTATGAGTTTCTTTCCGGACTCATCCATGACATGACACTTTCCCTTGGAGAATAGCACCATGAAGTCTTGATCACATATCTGACTTATACTTAGCGGGTTCACCCTCAGGCCTTCCACATATAGAACATTTACAATGTCCGGTAGTCCAGGTAGAGAGATAATTCCTTTTCCTTTTATCTGTGATTTTCTCCCATCACTAAAAGTGACATTGCCACCTTTCTTAGACTCTAAGACCTTGAAGAGGGATCGGTCTCCAGTCATGTGTCTTGAGCAACCGCTGTCAAGGTACCACAAGCACATGTCCATAACTTTAAATGCAAACTTCATCATAAAACACACTTCGTGCTTAGATGACAGATCAGTGGGAATGGTATTTTCTCTCATCTGCCTTTTTCGAGCTAGGCATTTAATTTTCACTATTCTCAGACAAACTCCTTTACACATTTTCATTCTGAGACAGTCTAGTTTCTTCTTGTTCAAACTGAGATCTTTTCCAATAGTCATCATAAGAGAATTCAAATAACTTTTAGACTTGTATTTTCTAAGACACTCAAACAAACAAATAGAGATTAGAAAAACAAGATGTATTTGAAAACAAAGATCTCTTCAAGTCGGTTACAGCCATAACAACAAGGGTCAATGGATCACACACAAAGATTAACCCTAATTAGAGTGTGTCTGCTCTGATACCACTTGATAGGCCAAAAATGTATTGACCCCTTGTGATGAATTAAGTTGATTAATTAGCCAAGTTCTTAATTAATCAAATTAACATGCAAAACGCGTGGTAGCACAAACAAATCACCAATTAAACTAAGTATGCAGCAAAAATTAAATGACACTATGATTTGTTTATGAATAGGGAAAACCTACATGGCAAAAACCCCACTAGGTGAATTTAAGATCACCACTCCCGAAATTCCACTATTATCATAACAAGCGGTTACAAGTAAAGGAATCCCAAGTACCTTACCAACCTACAGTTGAACCCTTACCCCAATACCCAAGTGAACTTGTTCTGTAGTGACAATTTCTCCTTTCAATGCACGACTCCCAAGTACGTGACTAGCCAATTGCGCGGATCCCAGTACGCGACTTTAATCACCAACTAGAGAAGATTGTTGGTTGCAAAGTTCTTCAATTCATCCACACGATGAAGATCAAGAAGATGCTTGGTTACAAAACCCTACGGTGCATATTACACAGAAACTTCTTCACAAGAGGGATGAACTAGGGCAAGAACTTTTTCTCTGGTCACAACTTGCTTGAATAAGGATTCTTAATTCTTGTGCAACTTGTGTATACTTTTACGGACCTTAAAATAATCCTTTTATATGTCTATGGTTAGAAGAAAAGAAGGCCCAAAGACACATCCACGGATTGGAATCAAAACAGAACTCAAAATCTGTTTTTCGTAAACCTCAACGGATAGAGGTATCAAGATGCTGTCGAGCAGCTGTCGAGCCACGGGGCTGGAACAGCTCTTTAAACCTCGACACATGCTAGCTGTCGAGATAGCTGTCGAGTTTTAATGAACTTGCACTTTTCAGCTTGTTTCTTGGACAGACTTGATGACTTCAACACTTGATCTTGAAACACAGTTTCTTGAAGCATTAAACACATCCTAAATCTACCCAATTACAAGTAAAGTGCGTTTTGTCAAAGGATTAGCCAATTACATAAATGAATGACATATGTTCTTAACAAGTGAAACACATATGTCCTGACAAATAGAAGTCGTGATATTTATTATTCATTTGACAGTCGTTAGGAGAATAATAAATCTCACAGCGGTCCAGTTCAATATGTTTTAACTCTTAAAACATATCAACACACGAACTAGAAATCTCCATTTCCATGATTAAGACAAATCATCTTAGTTGATATGTTATAGTCTTCGCAAATGAAATGCCCAATTTCATCACCAACTACGAACTAAACTTCTGAGTTTACAAAGAACTTGTGATTTATATCTTCTGTGACTTTTCACATAAATCACATACTATACATCTCATAGACTAAACTAATGTCCCATTAGTTCATTTATAGATAGTTTTATATAATTAAACAATTTAATTATTAATGACATGCCAGTAAATTGGATTTTAGGGCATAAACCCTAACAAAAAATTAGATGAAAATCAGAATTGAAAATCTATTTTTCATAACCTCGACAAATACCCTATCTATCGAGATGCTGTCGAGCCTCAGGCTAAAACAGCTTTTTAAACCTCGATAGATACTAGCTGTCGGGCTAGCTGTCAAGTTTTAATAAACAACACTTCTTCACTTGGATTCTTGGACAGACTTGCATGGGTTTAACACTTGAACTTGAAACCTTGTTTCTTAAAGCATTAAACACATCCTAGATCTATCCAATTACAAGTAAAGTGCATTTTGTCAAAGGATTAGCTAATTACATAAAATGTTGACATATGTTCCTAACATGAATCACATATGTCCTAACATGTACTAATAGGCTAATCCCCTTGTCTCCCTCTAAACGCCTACCCTCTATTTGAGGATTAAGGATTTCTTAAGCATAAACCATTCAGGCCCATTCTATCAAAATGGGTAATCTCCACGGCAGGCTTCTCTTGTGAGGTTATCCACATTGAGGAAGTGGTTCCCTCTTTGCTCTTACCTCCGTAAGGTAACCAAGCGCGGCAGACTAACTGTTTCTGCTTTGTTTTTCTTATTGATTAAATACTGTTGTTATCTCATCTTCATTATTGTCATTCTATTGTCATTATATTATACTTGCCTGCTATAACTCTCTGGCAACAATCTCATTTGCCATAAGCACGTGACCAAGGCATTAACAAAAGGGCCCTAGTTTGCACACAAGTCGGTTTGAGGTGAGTTGCAATCAAGTCGGTTCTAACTCTCCTACCTAAAAATTTTGGGCCTTAGTGTGGCAGGAGGAAGCCTAGCCCACCATCTCAAAAAGGCCCACATAATAGTTATCTATCATCTTCCATTACTAGACCTATATTTGATATTTTTATTATTATATAAAATCCTTAGTTATACACAATATACATTCATTATATAACCCAGTGTAAAAGATTACTTTATTTTTAATATTTAATTTTAATTAAATTAATAAAAAATTTCATCAGTCTACACATTATTCTTGATTAAGCCGTGCATCGTATGGGCATAATTCTAGTGTGTGTGTGTGTGTGTGTGTGTGTGTATAACTGAAGCTTTTAAAGCTCTCACAATTTTCCACGTCATACAATATTTAAATAAAATTATTTTTGTTTAGTCCAAACTTAACAAGGAGTGAAACTCTATCTCTCTAACAAGTCCAACTTAAACTAAAACTCATCATTTTTTTAGACAAAATTATTTTTTTTTAATCCAAACTTAACAAGGAGTAAAACTCTATCTCTCTAAAAAGTTCAACTTAAACTCAAATGTTGATAATTTATCTCTAAATTTTCGAGGTTAATCATGAACACTATAAAAGCAATGCAAACCCCTTTTCTTTTTTCCCTTTTTTTTTAAATTAAAATTTTTGGGTATTACGAATAATTTGGTCGATTCACTTTTTTTTTATACTTCAAAAAAAAGAAGTAATCCTTTTGTAAAAAAAAAAAAAAAATTATTAATTCCTTTTCCCAACAAAAAAAAGGAAATCCATACTTTAGTCCTTAAATTTGACAAAACCAAGCCGACCTTGGCCTAAAATAAATAAACATGCAAATTAGAATTAGAGGGAATTAGGGGAGAAAGAAATGGAACTTTGGTCATAGTGTTTGTTGTTTTGGATTTTGATTTTAGGGGATGGGGTGTGACTTGTGAGATTGTTTTGGAAGATCAAGATGGTACAACTGGGAATAGAAATTATCATATATATATGTGTGTGTGTGTGTATATATATATATAATAACTAATAGCCGAAACATTTGACTTTTTGTTGACCATTCCTCATTGCGCCACATGTCTACATAAATTTCTGCCACATTTACATTTAAAAACACTGAAAAATTGCACCTTTTCGTTGGGATTTTTTTTTTGGAAAATGAAACTTTCACTCAATTATAATAATGAAGCATCATGATACAAGGCTGCCAAGGCAGATGGAGGAGAATCCTCTAACCAAAATAAATCCTCATCTAAATTTCTAACATATTGGGTAAGAACATGTACCACTGTATTCCCTCCCTTCCTAATCTAATTAGTCCTAGCCCAATGTAACCCATGTATCAAAT
Organism: Castanea sativa; assembly: GCF_040712315.1. NCBI lineage: Eukaryota > Viridiplantae > Streptophyta > Magnoliopsida > Fagales > Fagaceae > Castanea > Castanea sativa. Next base: position 13,185,810 of record NC_134020.1, read on the forward strand.
GGCGAATATCATCCACCACATAGCCAAGAATGGAATGGTTGGGTAGAGATGAAGAAATGGCTTGTATTGTATTAACATTATCCCCTTCAATTATCAAACTTGTAAACCCAGCGTCCACGGCAAATTCCAAGGATTCGTTGGGATTATTTATTTATTTATTTATATTTTTTTGGAAAATGAAACTTTCACTCAATTATAATAATGAAGCATCATGATACAAGGCTGCCAAGGTAGGTGGAGGAGAATCTTCTAACCAAAATAAATCCTCATCTAAATTTCTAGCATATTGGGTAAGAACATGTACCACTGTATTCCCTCACTTCCTAATCTGATTAGTCCTAGCCCAATGTAACCCATGTATCAAATGGCGAATATCATCCACCACATAGCCAAGAATGGAATGGTTGGTTAGAGATGAAGAAATGGCTTGTATTGTATTAACATTATCCCCTTCAATTATCAAACTTGTAAACCTAGCGTCCACGGCAAACTCCAAGGATCTTTTGCAAGCCAAAGCTCGGCTTCTTCATTGTTTTCTGCCCTTGGTCCAATAGCAGACATAGCTGCCATAACCTCCCCCTTGTTGTTGCGAATTATAGCTCCTAGACCTGTTCTTTGTAGCCCTAAAAACACTGCAGCATAAAAATTAAGTTTGTATACATTAGACGATGGAGATTGCCACAGTTCAGAGCTAAGTTGCTCAGTTCGAGATACTGTCAACTATGCCTGGGCTTGTTGAAATTCCTAAATGAAGTCCCCTGCTTGCTTATTAAGGCATTTAGGATCCTTCAATTGACCCCCATGCACCACACAATTTCACATGTTCCATATGATACACGCTTGCACCCAAAACAGCTCCAACTCCTCAACCGTTAATTTGTCCACTAGAAACTCCATCAGCTGAAGTGTATCACTAAAAACAGAGCACCCTTTCTGCAACTTTGAAATACTGCCAGCCCATATATCTTGCATTGCAGCACATTCCCACAATGCATGAGTTGTTGTCTTTGACTCTCTGGTACACAATTGACATTTGTCCTCAGTTATGATCCTCTAGCGTGACAGATTGTAGGATGTTGGTAATATATCATGGCAATCTCTCCACCCAAATATTTTGACTGTTGGAAAAACTGGTTTTGTATCTCATACAAAACACATAGCGGAAGAAACAAACGAGGATCTATTTCATTCATGATTAATAATGTGCACTACGTAAATTTCAGAATTTAAAAACAAGATAGCGTACCTTGGTGTGTAGAAATTCAAGACAAAAGATTAGAAGTCCTCGGGAACACTTTTAATCTTCACTCCAATTCCACTTTACGCCCAAGATGTGTGGTCTCTCAATCAGTTTTCAAGGGAGAATGATAGAGTGTCTCACTCTCACACCATTTTTTACAATGATGTTTGTCTCTTATTATTTCTCTCTCTAATAAAAACATTCTATATGTTTCTCCTTTTATAACTAACTGATTATCTAATTGGGTTGGCCTATTGGGGCTTTCCAATTGGGCTTTAGTGTGTAGCTTGGAGTGGGACCAAAAGGGACCAATAAGACACTAGCTTCAATGGGCCTTGGGCTTTTTTGTCAACTTTTGACAAGTCTAAAGTTACCAGTAATTATATTTAATACCACTATATAAATATAATTGCACTCTAGGCCTTATTAATAAATTATATCCCAAGACTTTATTATACATGCATCCCCTTTAGAAAATATTCGTAGTAATACAAAGTCATAAAATATAGACTGCCACTTTGAAAATTACTACATCTTAATCCTTGAGTACCCGGTTTAATCCTTTAAGTTATTCATCATATATTTATGAAATCCAATTTCATAAATATATACTTTAGTAACTCTTTAAAAAAGTGGTTAGGCCTAACACTTTGAATAACCAAACCCATTAAACTTATCTCAAATGAATATTTTATATCTCCGTTAAGAGATTATGAATTCCAGCTTGAGAATATATGTTCCATCAACACTAAATGTGGCTGCCCAACATACTGAGATTTTGATCGTTACTTTAGATCTCACTCCTAATATATCAAAGCAACCTACACTTCATGATCATCCATTATCCTCTCAAGATTAAGAGTTCATGTAAATAGAAGTCGTGAGATTTACTATTCATTTGATAGTCGTTAGGAGAATAATAAATCTCACAGTGGTCCAGTTCAATATGTCTTAACTCTCAAAACATATCAACACATCAACTAGAAGTCTCCACTTCCATGATCAAGACAAATCATCTTAGTTGATATGTTATAGTCTTCGTAGATGAAATGCCAAATTTCATCCCCGACTACAAACTAAAATTCTAAGTTTACAAAGAACTTGTGATTTAGATCTTTTGTGACTTTTCACATAAATCACATACTATGCATCTCATGGACTATATGATAATGTCCCAATATTCATGTTGCCATCATTTAAGATAATAATAAAACAACTTTATTAATCACAATATTAAGTCATACGCAATGTCATACATAATGTCATACATAATATCATACATAAAATCATACAATAGGATTTAAGGGCAGTAATCCTAACATTGACTTTATTTGGAATTTTAAGCTTCCACAAAACGGCCAAATGTTTTTCCCAGCACAGCCACTTGAAAGCCTGAGCCCTATCTCCATGAAATTGAGTCTGTCTTGCAAGTTTATAGGCAGACTTGACAGAAATTTTACCATTCTTATTGTGTAGCTAAATAATAGAATCTGGAATATATCTTTGGCTGAGAGGGATTCTACATATAGCTTCGGCATCTTCTCTGTGAAACATTGCCATAATCATATCTCTTCTCCATGCATGCAACTCCGGGTCAATCAATTTTGAGACTGCTAAATCTCCAACCAACTCATGTCTTGGATGAATGATTTTATTTGTGGGATGGTTAGGAATCCACCTATCCCCTACAATACTTATGGAAGCCCCATTACCAATCCTCCAACAATAACCCAATCTAAGAATAGGTAAGGCAGCCATCAAACTTCTCCACACATAGGAACAACCCGATGATTCTTTGGCCTTAAGAAAAAAGGACCGAGGAAAATATCTTGCTTAGAAACACTTGTATAGCAAAGAATCATTCCCTTGGGTTAATTTCCAGCCTTGTTTAGCCAACATGGCTAAATTAAAATCTCTCAAATCCCGAAAACCCATACCACCCTCCATCTTTGAAGTTGACAACTTATCCCACCTCTTCTAATGGATTTTTCTTTCATCACCTACTTGACCCCTCCAGAATTTAGCACACATACTATTCAGTTCTTCACATAGTTTCATAGGAAGTTGAAACACACTCATGGTAAAAGTAGGTATAGATTGGGCCACCGCCTTAATCAAAATTTCCTTTCCAGCTCTAGATAACAACATACCTTTCCATTCTTGCAGCTTCTTCCAGATACGGTCTTTTAAATAAGAAAAAGTATGATACTTGGCTCTTCCAATCAATGTTGGCAACCCTAAATAAGATTCAAAACTCTCCACCTCCTTCACCCCCAAAATTTGTAGAATCTGTTGCCTATGACTGCCTGTTGTATTACTGCTGAAATAAACTGAAGATTTCTCCAAATTTACACATTGCCTTGAAGCCTGTGCATATGTTTGAAGAATTTACATTATAGCTTACCCTTCATTCTGTGTAGCTTGATAAAACAACAAAGAATCATCAGCAAACAATAAATTAGTAATTCTGGGTGCCCCTCTACATAGGGAACCCCTTTAATCCTCCCTTCCATTTCTACTTTTGCCAACAGAGCCGTAAAGCCTTCTGCACATAAGAGAAATAGATTTGGTGATAATGGATCACCTTGTTGTATTCCTCTTGATGGGTGTATCATACCATAAGGTTTACCATTCACAAAAATAGAGAAAGTTGGAGTAGTGACACAACTCATCACCCTCTCTATCCACAGTGCTGGGAAGCCTATCTTTTCCATAATCCCCTAAAGAAACTGCAACTCCACATGATTATAAGCTTTGCTGACATCCAATTTCAATGCCAAATTCCCTTTCTTTCCCTTCTTCCTAGCATGCATTGTATGTAGTGTTTCATAGGCCACCAAGACATTATTTGTGATCAATCTCCCCGGTACAAAGGCACTTTGAGTAGGCGAGACTATATATGGAAGTACCTGTTTCAATCTGTTTGCCAAGACTTTTGACATAATCTTATAAATCACATTACATAAACTTATAGGTCTAAAATCAGACATTTTTTCATGTTTTTTCACTTTAGGAATAAGAACTATGTTTGTGTGATTTATCTCAGGTAGCATATTACCATAGTTTAAAAAATCCAAAATAGCCATAACAACATCATCACCCACTATGTGCCAGAATTTTTGAAAGAAAAGGGTGTTCATACCATCAAGTCCTGGAGCTTTTGTAGGTCCCATTTGAAATAAGGCCACTTTAACTTCTTCTGCAGTAAACTCCCTAGACAAAGCCTCCTTCACTTCTTCAGTTACCATCTGTGGAACAGCAGCTAAGCACTCCTCCATCTGGTCACATGCTCCTGCATGAAAAAGGCTTTCAAAATAATCAGAAGCAACTGCCACCACCTCCTCTAATTATTCCACCCAATGCCCTTGGCCATTTTTGATACCCCGAATATGATTCTTTCTCCTTCTCTGTGAAGCCTTAGAGTGAAAGAACTTAGTATTTTTATCACCATGCTTCAACCATGAAATTCAAGACCTTTGTGCCCAATAAATTTCCTGTTTTTGGAGAAGCTGATCCATTTTTTTGTTCAGCTCTAGGTATTCGGCCTTGCTGTCAGTGGTCATCTCTTCTTCATTTAATCTATCCAGCCTCTTTTGAATCTGTTTAATAGCTTCTGCATCCGGAGTCACTCTTGTCGAGCCCCACTTCATTAATTCCAATCCACAAGCTTGTATTTTCTTCAAGGTTGAAGCTAATCCTTGCTCAACAGCCAGCTCACTATCCGATGCCTCCATTACTTTAGCTTCACACTCCTCCATAAGTTACCAAGACTCCTCAAATTTAAATCCTCGCTCCCATCTTTGTGGAACTAAAGATTGATCAAGTAAAAGAATTGGTAAATGATCCGAAGCATGAGCTGATTGGTGTACAACTTTGCTTATTTGAAATTTTCCAATCCAGTCTTTATTGGCCACAGCTCTATCCAATCTGAATTTAGTATTTGCCTCACCCGGTCTCTTATTTTTTTTCTTGGTATTTCATTTCAATATTATTTTTTTGCAATTTTTGGTGCACGACGTTACTGTGGTTAGACCGATCTTTCTCAAAAAGCACTGCCGGCAAAGTCTTTTACTCTGTTTTTAAACTCTTCCCATCATTTCCCCAACATTCTCTCGCAAAGTTTTAGACTCTGTTTTTAAACTCTTCCCATTGTTTCCCCCAAAATTCTCTCTTTGCTCGGTAGTTTTAAACTTTGCACGTTTCATAGTTCTTCCCACAAGAAAAATAAAAATTCTATTTCTATATGTTCTTTTCCTCCCTCCCTCTATACTTTATTTCCTACAACTAATTCAGGAAATTCGATTTTGCTTTTCAACTAATTCGGTTAGCAAAGTACCAAAGCAAGTCCCAAGGTTAGATCCCGTCTCTCATTCTATAATTTATTAATCAAACTATACTCATCTTTAACCCAAACCAATAAATACAATGAATGGCCAAAATTGTGTTAAACTTAACCTTCTTCTGATTCTTCCAATTGACGTAGCAATTATTTCTCACCTTCAAATGCTGAGAAATAATTGAATGGGTTTTTCGGTTTTGGTCTGATGGTCTCCCTCAAATGTGGGGGGCTCTTTGAAGGTGAGCGTGTTTGGACTAAAGGATTTTATGTAGATAAAGGAATTTGGGTTAGGGTGTGCTGGCAGATCTATGTGATTAAGATTATTATTATTTTTTAAATGGGTTTTGCTTTGTTTCTTAGATTTAGATGGTTTATCCTTGATCACCGATTATTTCTGTAGTTGAAGCATTTGAAGCTTTAATGTTGTAATGTAGTCATTTGACAAATGCAAATTAATTGTTTATGTTTATTTTGTTGCTTTTAACTCAAAGGTGTTTAAATGTATTGAATAAGTTATAATAGTCATTGCAATGGAATTCTTGCTTTTTAAATCCAAAGCAAACGTGTAGAGGATTATGCTTTATGTTAATTTAAAATTTTCATTTGAATACAACAAATTGATTTATAAAGCAATTAGTGTTACGGTCAAGGGTGAAAGTTTTTTGTTTGCATACTTTCTCTTGGCTTTTGGATCCTTTGGGCATATTTTGATATGATTAGGCAAGGTCATTGTGCAAAATCCATTGTACCATTTAGAGTACATAATATTTTGCATTTCTTACTATATTCAAATTGAGTGTGTTTGATTTTATATGTAGGAACTAAGGGCAACGTGCCAAAGCACAAAAAAGAGGTGATGGCATTGATGAATAGCTACCAAATTTGAAAGCCATTGAAGGTACTCCCTTTCTCTATCTCTCTTGCCTTTCTTTTCTCCTATGAACTGTATATGGAGGTTGCCTTGGACTTGGCCAATGCAATACTTAGAAATTATGACAAACTCTTTGAAAAATAGGGGGGGGGGGGGGAACTCTTCTATTTTTATGGACCATTCAATAAGGGTAAGTTTGTATCTTTAATTTTCCTTGCTATTCTATGTTTAGGTTTTAAGTAGTTAATGAAGAGAGATACAACTTGATTATTTACTATTTAATGGTGCTTTCTTCTCCTTCTTCTTCTTCTCCTTCTTTTTCTCTCCCCCCCTCCTTTTTCTTTTGGTTCTTTTGTGTGGATTGCAAATTGTCAAATATGAACTTTAATTTGAAGGAAAAATACTGGCTAAGGTGCCTCAACATTATTTTAGAGCATGGGATGCTTTTTTCACTATAGTGAGGAAGGTGATTTTACTTTCTATAATATTGTGCCTTTTGTTTTCCGTATCTCAATGCGTTATATCTAATATCTTTCAAAAATTAAGATCTCTATTGACTGATCTCAAAACCCCCAAATTTTATTAGGTAAATTAATTAATTTATGAGAGGTTTATGTGTAGATTACTATGTAGAAGTCAGATGGATACAAGGAGAACAAAGAGATTGCAGAGAAATGGGTTCAACTATTTAGTACTCCCTATTTCTTAGTCACATATATGAATGCAATGGGCACATTCATTTGATAAAAATTATCTCAACAAATTAATTGGCTAGAATATGAGATATCATAATTGCAAATCATTCATAAAATCCTTGACGTGAATAAAGGAATTGCCTTAGAGTGATTTGTAAGTAGATTTTAATATGGTAGAAACATAAAGTCAAATATATATTTTATATGTTGGTTATGATTTGGTACACATTAATAATCATTACATTCATTTTGTTCATAATTTCTCTACATAATGTTATCAAATTTTTCCAATATGTGGAGGAGTTGAACTATGTGGTACCCTTAAAAACTTTGTTGACTTAATAGCATGTTAGTAGTACAATTTAGTTCTTTCTCGTCTTCTTAAAAAAATTTAATAAGTAATGGAGGAATTATTCACTAAGGGGACAGGGTCCTTGGATGACTTGGAGATGGGAAATAACACAAAAGTAAGCGTAGATAATACTCAACTAAGCTAGAAGTTTTTTAGTTCTCATTTGCTTTACTGTTTATCTTGGCTATTAATTTATGTTTAGGCTGCAATAATGAAAATTGGTACAGAAGAGATGAGGGCATTTTCCAAGTTATTGTTTTCATTTGTCAAGGATACCACCCTCTTTAAGAGTCATGGTGTGGTTGATCTAATTAGAACACGCTATAAGGAAGTAGATAATTGTAACATTTATACATGCATAATCTGCAGAAAGAAACAACTACAAGTTTATAGCATAAAGGGAAGTTAAATGATTTGTAATATAAATGCACAGACCCATAAGATAACTGGATAGGATTGGATAATCTATCAATGGTTTCTTTGCTATATATCACATGAAGATTCATGCTAAGATTATGTACTTTTAATGATCTTTTTTTGCAAGGGATAGATTTGTGTGCAACATAGTGGTACGATATAAATGTTTTGGTTTACAAGCTCATCAAGTTTAAATGTTGAGCTGCTTCAACCTGGGAGTAGTAGCTCGAGATGGAATTCAATCTATATTAAAGCTTGGACAAAGAAGTTTAACTCCAATGATCCTTTAATGGTAGAAGCAATGGCCATTAAAGATCATTGGAATTAAAGGGTTGGAGCATATGGTCTATTGTGTAGGGGCTGTGGCATTATTATGAATCCAATGTATGTATATTTTAATAGAGGAGTTTAAACAGATATTTTGATAGGTACAATCTCTCTCTCTCTCTCTCTCTCTCTCTCCAATATGAGTTGCCCATATTTTTGTAATGAATTTGAAAATGTATTTAAACAGATATTTTAAAGTATTTTTCCCGTGCATCGAACGGGTTAGCGACTAGTATATATATAAAATCAAAGCTTCTGAAATTCTCACAATTTTTTATGTCAGCACAATCTTTAAATAAATTATTATTTTATTTGAATAAAATTATTTTTGTTTAGTCCAAACTTGACAAGGAGTGAAACTCTATCTCTCTAACAAGTCTAACTTAAATTCAAACTCATAATTTTTTTAAAACAAAATTATTTTTGCTTAATCCAAACTTAACAAAGAGTAAAACTCTATCTCTCTAACAAGTCCAACTTAAACTCAAACTCAAATGTTGATAATTTATCTCCAAATTTACGAACTTAATCATGAATGCTATAAAAGTAATGCAAACCCCAATATATTTTTTTTAAAGCTAAGTAGAGGTATGAGCTCTTCTTATGTTATTTTCTTCTCCTTTACTTTGTTTTAAAAAATATATATATATTCTATGGTTTTTCATGTATTTTTCAAAAAGTAATTTTCGTACATGAACCACCAAACTCTCTTTAGCCATTTTTTACAAAATAAAGAAGCTGGCAATAATTGAAATTATTCTTTTAAATGTAACTCATCTTTATTTTATATTTCTCTATTGTTTAGTCATATATATTTTGTTTTGTTTTAATAATTTCTAAGCAGTTAATCTTATGATTCTTTAATATTTTTTGGTTTTTCAGAAGTTTTAATATCTGAATTTTTGAGTTATTTTTTTACAGTATCTGAAATTGTCTGACAAATTTTTTGTAAGCCATAATATGTTCAACTACAGGAGCAAATCTTGCAAATGGTGTAGTTTCCCGTGTATAGCACAGGTTAACGAAAGCCTTTAATTATTTGTTGACCTCATGAGAGCTTGTCACGTAAGTTTTGCAACTCTCACAATTTTCCATATTTTTTGAAAACCCGACTATCTATGAAAAACCCACAACCCTCAGTTTCTTCTCCGTTGTCTCTCACCCAAAAAAAAAATGTATGCTCTCTGCCCCAACAAAATCTCCTCCGGCAAAGTTTCAGCCATAGATATCCTATTTTGACAAATAGATCTCTCTCTCTCCCTCTCTCTGTGTGTGAAAAACCCATTGTTCTCCTACTTTGACAAGCTCTCTTTCTCTGAAAAATTAATTGATCAAGATATGAAGGAAATAAAAATATTTAGCGTTGTTTGATTACTGTTTGGTATTTGAATGTTTTTTATTTTTATTTTTTTGAATTTCCATTCTTCATATGTTATCTATCAAAAATAAAATAGAATCATATGTTATAGTTTATATGCTAATGTCAAGCGGACTGGCAGATATAGAAAAATCGTCTGCTGTATTTGTTATTTGGTGGTCTGGAGTTCTTTTATATTTTTGGGCTTTGTATGCCCGCTGTTTGTTTGCTTGCTAAGTGGAGGAAAAGAAATAACTTTTAGTCTTGTTTTTGATACATATTTGGAATTTAATTATGGTAATATTTATTCATTTATTTTCCTGTTTTGTTTATGAGAAAAATATTGAAAAATAGAGTCAAGTAGGTTCTTTTTGGGTGTTTTATATTTTATTATTTTTGAAGAAAAGAATACTTAAAATTATAAAAGAAGCAATTTAAGGAGCTCAAGCTTGGCTCACACTCTAGATCAGCTATAGACTACTTGTTACGGCAAGGACAGAGGATGTATACAACACACGCCAGTACATGTTCCCTGTTTTAAATATAACCAATAATAAAGCATTTAAATGCATTTCTATAGTTCAAGTTGAAGACGCCACAAAGTTGAAAGGAAGGCCGGCCATATACAGTATGGTGAAGGTTGTTATAAGTATATAAAAATATATCAGTTAGTATTGCACTAATTTTTGTTAAGTCACATTAAATGAAAATGTTTATGAAAGGTTTTCGTGGTCACAGGTAAGGAAAGATTTGAGTAATTGGATGTACTGGTCTAAAAAAGTGATTTGGTTTTGGAAAGATTGAATCTTGGGGGAAAGAGTGGCTTAAAGATATCTTTAACTTGCAAGACTTTTATCTAGCAGTAAGTTTATGAGAGGGATTAGAGTTATTTGGAGTATGGTTTTTGGGGGATAAGGCCGAAAAAATATGTAGAGGTCAGGTTTAATTAATAGTTATAATGTTATGTTCTATGTAAAGTAATATAATGAGAAATGATATGTCCACAACATAATATAATTGCTGATTTTCTAATAGATTAGAGAAGAGAAATCAAGTTAATTAAGACCGTTTGGTGTCAACGCATATGTGATAGTGATTATTAGCATATGGATGCATTAAAGTTTCTTATAGTATTATTCTTGAGAAACCAAAACACATGTATTACACCTATATGCAAAGCTTTTTTGTGCTCTTAAGCTTATACTTTTAAGAATTGTAAGCTTTGATTTATAACCATTAGATTATTCTGAGGATCTTCATTTGGAAATTAGATTGAATTGTTGTCTTCACCGATGTATATAAGACCAATCATTTTATATCTATTTGTCAACCATTATTTTGAACTACAATTATTGATTTTAATCGTTTTTAACTCATTGTAAGATTGAACAAAGTGAGGATATTTAACATGTGCTAGCTATCCATGCATCGCATAAGTTAGACTAGTCTTATATATAAAATAACTAATAGCCGAAATTTTTGACTTTTGTTTGACCACTCCTCATTGCACCATGTGGCTACATAAATTTATGTCACATGCTTACATTTAAAAATGGAAGGGATGTTATTAAAAGAGGTGCAACATGGAGAATAGGGTCAGACCTATCTGTCCAAGTATGGGGGGATAATTGGCTGCCTACAAAACATAATCCAAGAATCATCTCACCCGTGGTGACTGGTTGGGAAAGTGCTAAGGTTGGCGATTTTATAGACCAGGGGCAGAAAGTATGGAGGGAAGATTTAATTGATAAAGTCTTTTATGACTTTGAAGCATCGATCATAAAAAACATCCCCCTATGTCGCTTCATTCAAGATGATGTTCTCATATGGCCATTCACGCTGGATGGAAACTATACAGCAAAATCGAGGTACCATTTTTTACAAGAAGCCTCTAGAGTGCAACAACCGGGTCAGCCATCAACCCAAACTCTGAAACCTCTATGGAACAAAATCTGGGCTCTTGATGTTCCAAATAAGGTGAAGACACTGACATGGAGAGCTTGTAAAAACTCTCTACCCACAAAGGCAAATCATTCAGGCGCAAGATAACACCTGACGGACGATGTGAAATCTGTAAACAAGAGGAGGAGGATATAATGCATGCACTTTACCGCTGTCCTGCCTTGCAAACTCTCTGGACCAACACACCAGCGTGGAACCAAGGCAACCTCAAACAGAGCACATGCTTCACTGATTTTATTGGTTTTATTTTTCCAGGCACATCTGATCCGGCACTCTTTTCCTTAGTATTATGGAACTTGTGGAATTGACGGAATAATCTTCGGTTGGGGAAACCAACACTCCCATTGGACAAGGTACTGGAGCACTCTAGGGAGCAACAACTTGAGTCCCATTCTAGCCCCCTGGCGTCCACAAAACAACGAAGCACTCAGCCAGCAACATGGACTCCGCCCCAAGACAATTGGTACAAGATCAATTTTAATGGTGCCACATTTGCCAAAGATAAAAGTGCAGGAATAGGAGTTGTTATAAGAAACAACAAAGGACACGTGATGGCATCTCTGGCTCAAAAAATTCCCCTGCCTATGACAGTCATTGAGGTCGAGGTTCTCGTAGCGAGGAGAGCACTTGAACTTGCCGTGGAGCTGGGTTTTGACTATGTCATACTTGAAGGAGACTCAGAAATCCTACACAAGGCATTGCTAGTAGAAGGCAAAAACTTCACACCCTACGGACATCTAGTACAGGACATTTTGTATCTTAGTAGCTTTGTTCCAGCTTTTAAGACTTCTCTTGTATGCCGCTCGGGTAATAAGTTAGCTCATTCTCTAGCGAGGAACTCAAAATCCCTCAATCATATGCAAATCTGGATGGAAGATGTACCACCAGATCTATTATTTGTACTCCAGACTGACTTTACTAGCCTCCTTTAATAATATTTCAGCGACCAGTTTCTAAAAAAAAAAAAAATGAACATTTATGCTTTTTCGCTCTACATAATAAGAAGGTTTGGCTTACATTATTGCAACTTTTACTTTTAGAAACATTAAATATTGTGCCTTTCCGTGGAACAAAGGAAATGTTTTAGTTATATTTTCACTTGCCTATTAGTTACAAAATATCAGACAAACACTTTTTTTCACAAACACACTCTACATTGTCTACAATCCCTCTCATCCGTTGTTTCTCTTCATATTTGCCAAAACCTACAGACTACAGTTTCAAACTCTTAATCTAATTCTCCCTAGCATTTTCCCTTAAAAACCAATTAACCAACAAAACGTTCTTGCTCTAGGACATTACAAATTTGTACCTTTCATATTCCTTCTTGGCTCCCTCAACTTCTTTCTTTATCTGTCTCTCTCTCTCTCTCTCTCTCTCTCTCTCTCTCTCTACGTTCTTCTCTCTATTCCCATATCTAAAGCACCCAAGCAACCTTCTCTCATTCTACAACCCTTCCTTCTTCTTACCTCTCACCTTTCTTTGAATCTATCAACGATGAAGAAGCATGATGATTGAATCCGAACTGTTTAAATTGGGGCTATTGAAAATGGTGCCATGAAAGGCGAGAGTGGCCTCAATGATCGCCTCCTAGATTGTTCGTTTCTCCAACACAGTAGAATGAGTCATCCTGCACAATGATTTAAAGGTTGCCCAATAGGTTTATAATCCCAAAGATCAAAATTCTTTTTTTTTTCTTTTTTGTTTGGTGTGTTTTGTTGAAATTTGCTATATGAATGAAATGTTTTATTTCTGAACATGGGATTTGAAGAATTTTTACTTATTTTGTAGTATTACATAAAGCCCAATTCGTGGAAATGCAAATTGAAACATATAGGAAGAATAGAAAGTAGTTTTATTTTTGGATCAAGAAATGGATGTGTGAATATATATGGAGACTATGGTGATAATTAGTTGGTTGATAAATCTTTAATTTGCAAATAATTTGGAGGCCATGCCTAGCAAGTTGTTATATTTAAAGTTGTTTTAATATGTGGTTAAATGGTATCCTTTATTTTGAAGCAAACTGACTGTGTTAGATGGTTGAGGGTTTTTTAGGAGTGTAATTCTTTTTTTTTTTTTGGCTAGAAGGAGAATGATTGTTTAGAGTTTTGTTGTTACATTTGAATTATGCATTGATTCATGTTTTTTGTGCTACTATTTAAACCCCTATTTTAAACTAGGATAAATTTCATAGTGTTGTTTCTTTTACATGTACACAAATTGTTTGATGAAATTCTTAAGTGATGTTTTGTTAGCCTTTTTTAAAAATTGCATTTTTCATACAATACAACCAAAGTTGCCAACAAATGTTTTTATTTGGATTATGTTTCTCTAACTTAAAATGAATTACTGGCTTCTATGGATTGCATCTTTTCTTTGAACTTGATTTTAGGTTGCTTTTGATTCTATTCTTTTAGAAAACGTATACATTCTCCAATTGTAAATTTTGGTTTAGTTGACAGATATTGAATTGGCAAGCAAGCAGAAGCTATCTTTGATAGTTTTAAGGTTGGTAATTACAGTCATTCATTAACCTAACAGATGTTCAGGATTGTGTTTGGTTCTAAAGGGGTGGTTTCCCTCTCTATTATTCGATGAAATTTGTTTTTATTTTATTTTATCTTGGGTCTCATATTGTTTTTCTCATTGTTTAATCAAAATGCAGAATTTTAGTTTCATGGTCATCAAACCTGTTGGCCAATATCCTATACTCATGGGCCTATCTGTTGGGAACTTAATTGCTAGATGAGATGAAACGGTAAGTGTTTTTTCTTGAAACATCTTTTTGGGTTGCTTTGAATTAATCTATTCTATAGGTGTTCGTTTGGTGTTGCACGACATATGCTTGATGAAATCTCTTTTAAATTTGATGTGAGATCTTTCCATTCAAATGTTTTTCCCTCCTCATGTTGTGATAAATCTGAGTAGCTATACTATGGTTGTAAAAAATTAAATTTTTTTTTTTATGGAAATGATTATTTTGGTTATAATAGAAATTTCCCAAATATATTTATTTAAATAAAAAATTACATGTTCTTTTTGTGTTGCATGATATATGTTCGATGAAATTATATAGAATCCTCAAATGTTTCTTCTCTACATTTAAATGGTACTTTTAAATTGATTATGTATGTCCTCCAAAGTTTGCAAACATAGTTTCTTTTGTTCTTCAATTCTAGATAATCCATAGAAGTTATTTCTTGTTGTTGGAATGAAGCTATTGGTATGGGGGCTATTCAAATTTCTGGTAACACTTCCGTTGTTTTAATATGCAAAAATGATCCATTAATGAAAAGTGAAAATTGGAAATAGCAGACACCAATAATGAATCCATTAACTAATTTATTTTGATGATTTACTTCATTAGCTTCATCAAAAACTCTTACAACAAAATCTAAAATTAAAGATTTTTCCTTTAGTTTTTATAAAATTTCTATTCAGTTTGGTTTCGTGCTAAGTTTTTCATTTAAAATGTGTTTTTGATGATTCAACCTATGATCCTCCAAATTAAGGAGGCATTATGGAAATTTCTTTGGTGATGATATTGCTTATGGTCAAAGGAAAAATGAGAGTGACTCTCCTATAGCCACACTATTTCCACAACATATAGCGTAGTGACTCTCTCAATGACTTTGACGAGTCCAAACAAGTTCCTCTAAGTACACTTTGGTGAGATTATTTATCTTCAAAGAATTGGCATTACAATAATCATGGAATTTATTATAGCATAGGAACTATAAAGCAATCTACTATAAATAATTATTTCATCGCCATGAATTTTGATTCTTTATGTCTATTATACCAAGCAATGATTGATGCTTTTGAATGCTTCAAATTCTATCCTCAATTTGTTTGGTCATCATGGATAATCTATTATATAGATATAGATAATAGATTACAGTAAAAGTTATCTTCTATTTACCAATCAAGGGATTCAAAGTTTTGCAATATTGTGATATTGGAATATATATAATTAAGGGATTCAAAGTTGTATTTGTGTCCAATGCTTGGGCCAAATCCAACTTCATGGAGGAGATGGGCCGAGCTCAAAGCTTCAGGCGATTTTCCCTCGTGGATTTTTGTTTCTTTTTGTATGATGGAGATTCTTGAGGTCAATACCCTACCATGGGAAAAGTATTGAAGAACATGGACATGGTCAGGCCTTCATAACAATGACACCATACTTTTGCACTCCATGGCATTTGTGTCTATTTTTACATACCCAAAAGTGGGGACAAAAATGTGTATTTGTTCCATACACTCCATGGAAGAGAATTACCTCCTTAGCTGCTTTGCTCATACTGGAGAAAAGGAAAAAATTGTATTACTAGAAAAAAGAAGGTATGAAAAGAATAACATGGGAATGATCCAAGCCAATGCAATGGCTTAAGCTCTAGGAAAAAAAATATACAGGGAAATACCCATAGAAAGCTTCTGGTAGTTGTTTAAGAGTGTTAATTGTTTATTAATGGATTGCCTACACTGTGTTTGATTATAGGTGTCAACAACTCTCACGTTGCTCTATTTCAAAATAAATCCTCTTGAAGCAACCAAAGTCTAGAAGATGGGACTACTATTGCAAGGAATTGGTGGACGAAGGTATTGCGATTGATAATGCTGATGGAAAAATGCATGTACGCGGAAAATAAATGGATCTACTTCATTCGTAATTGTTAACATGCACTATGTAAATTTCAAAATTCTAGAACAGAGAGCGTACCTTGATGCGGTGAAATTCAAAACCAAATATTGAAGTACTCGGGAAAACTTTTAATCTTCACTCTAATTCCACTATACGTCCAAGATGTGCGGTCTCTTAATCAGTTCCAAAAGGAGAATGTCAAAGTATCTAACACTTCTTTACACCACTTCACAATAGTGTTCTTAATGTTCTCTTTCTCTACCTCTACAGAAAATTTTGTATGTTTCTCCCTTTGTATCTAACTGATTATCTAATTGGGCTGGCCTTTTGGGCCTTTCCAATTGGGCTAAAATGTGTGGCTTGGACTGGGACCAAAAGGGACCAATAAGACACTAGCTCCAATGGGCCTTGGGCTTTTCTGTCAACTCTTGACAAGTCTAAAGTTTCCATTAATTATATTTGATACCACTATATAAATATAATTGCACTCTAGGCCTTATCTATAAATTATATCCCAAGACTTTATTATACATGTAACCCATTGATAAAATATTCGTAGTAATACAAAGTCATGAATGTAGATTGCTACTTTGTAAATTACTACATCTTATCCTTGAGTACCCGGTTTAATCCTTTAAAGTTATTCATTATATATTTATGAAATCTAATTTCATAAATATATACTTTAGTAACTTCTTACCATAGTGGTTAGGCCTAACTCTTTGAATAACTAAACCCATTAAACTTTGTCAATGGAATATTTTATATCTCCGTTAAGAGACTATGAATTCGATCTTGAGAATATATGCTCCATCAACACTAAATGTGGCTGCCCAACATATGGAGGTTTTGAATGTAACTTTAGATCTCACTCTTGACATATCAAAGCAACCTACATTTCATGATTAGGTCCATTATTCTCTCAGGATTAAGAGTTCATGTAAATAGAAGTCGTGAGTTTATTATTCATTTGACAGTCGTTCGGAGAATAATAAATCTCACAACGGTCCAGTTCAATATGTTTTAACTCTTAAAACATATCAACATACAAACTAGAAATCTCCATTTCCATGATCAAGACAAAACATCTAAGTTGATATGTTATAGTCTTCGCAGATGAAATGCCCAATTTCATCACCAATTACGAACTACTCTTTGAGTCTATAAGGAACTTGTGATTTACATCTTCTGTGACTAAATCACATACAATACATCTCATGGACTATATGATAATGTCTCATATTCATGTTACTATTATTTTAGATAATAATAATAAAACAAATTTATCAATCACATTATTAAGTCATACATAATGTCATACATAATATCATACATAGCATCATACAATAGGATTTAAGGGCATTAATCCTAACAATCTCTCACTTGCCCTAAAGACTATTGTGCCCTAATCTAACTCTCATTCCCTCCAAATGTGACACGAAAGTCCTTTGAGGCAAGGCTTTGGTAAAGGGATCTGCTAGATTATTTGCACTTTCAATCTTTGCTACCACTACATCTCCATGAGCAACGATGTCTCGAATGATGTGGTACTTCCTCTCAATGTGCTTTCCTTTCTTGTGATTCCTTGGATCTTTGGATTGTGCAACCGCTCCACTATTGTCACAAAACAATGTGATGGGAACTTGCTCCATTCTCACAACACCAAGACTAGAAAGGAATTTTTTGAGCCAAACAGCTTCCTTTGCTACTTCACAAGTAGCAACATACTCAGCTTCCATGGTGGAGTCCGCAATACAAGATTGCTTTACACTCCTCCAACTTATGGCTCCACCTCCCAAGGTGAAAACACATCTCGAAGTAGATTTTCTGAAATCTAGATCCGATTGAAAATATGAATCTGTATAGCCAATGGGAATCAAATCCTCACAACTCTTGGGTTCTTCTACCTTTTGCATTAAAAGATCGTTTGGTCATTTTACCTTCCAAACAAGATTCGCAAACAGGAAATTCATCAAAGTCCATGGACTGTAAAAGTCCATCTTTGATTAGTCTTTGAATCTTATTTGAATTAATATGACCTAAACGCAAGTGCCAAAGATATGCATCACTAGAAGGAAACTTTCTCTTTAATGATTTTACATGAGAGTTGTCATCAAATTCAGAATTATGTAATTCATGCTTATCAGGAATTCAAATATAATATTGCCAGAACAGATAAACATTTTATCCTTCTTTATTACAACAATGTCCTTTAGGATAACACAATATACATGTTTACCTAAATAAGTTGCAGAAATTAAATTCCTACAAAAATTAGGTACATAAAGACAGTTTTTCAATATTAAAACCCTAGACTCAAAGCACAAATTAACAACACCAATAGCTTCAACCGGAATTCTACTCCCATTAGCCAAAGTAAGAAACAATTCCCCTTCACTCAGCTTTCTGGTCTCTTGAAACCCCCGCAAAAAATTGCAGATATGATTAGTACAACCTAAATCCACACACCAGGAATCTGTGGGATTCTATACCAGACATATTTTAAGAAGAAAGGAAGTTTTCATACCCTTGTTCTTGGCAGCTTTAAACTTTGGACAATTTCTCTTCCAATGTCCTTTCTCACCACAATGGAAACACTTCCTTTGTCGAAAACTCCCAAGGCAATTTGCTTACCCTCTTGCTTAATGAAGTCCTTCTTCTTTTTCTTACCCTTGCCTTTCGACTTAGGTTGAGAAGTAGAAGCTTCACCCACATTGGCTTCAAGACTAGAAGTACCAAGGATGTCTTCCGCCGCTACTAACTCATTCATTAATTCAGACAAAGAAAAAATCTTTTTGTTAATGTTATAATTAAGTCTGAATTCCTTGAATGATTCTGGTGGTGACTAAAGTATCATATCCACTTGGGACTCTCCATCAATGTCGGCACCTAAAATTTTCAATGTATTCAGATTAGAGATCATTGTAAGACAATGTTCTCTCACTGAACTACCTTCCGCCATTTTGGTATTATAAATTTGCCCCATGGTTTCTTGCCTTGCTGAACGGCCTTGCTCACCAAGCATCTCCTTCAGACTATGCATAATGTCTGAAGCTAGTTCTACATCCTGCATTTGATGCTATTGAACATTTGAGATAGATTCTAGTGTTAGAAAAAACTGGTTTTGTATCTCATACAAAACACATAGCGGAAGCAACAAACAAGGATCTATTTCATTCATGATTGATAACATGCACTATGTAAATTTCAGAATTTAAGAACATGATAGCGTACCTTGGTGTGGTGAAATTCAAAACCAAAGATTGAAGTACTCGAGAATACTTTTAATCTTCACTCCAATTCAACTTTATGCCTAAGATGTGTGGTCTCTCAATCAGTTTTCAAAGGGAGAATGAAAGTGTGTCTCACACTCTCTCTTTTTCTTTTTCTCTATTCTTATATAAAAAAAAATTTGTATGTTTCTCCTTTTATAACTAACTGATTATCTAATTGGGCTGGCCTATTAGGCCTTTCCAATTAGGTTGGCCTATTGGGCCTTTCCAATTGGGTTTTAGTGTGTGGCTTGGAGTGGGACCAAAAGGGACCAATAAGACACTAACTCCAATAGGCCTTGGGTTTTTCCGTCAACTCTTGACAAGTCCAAAGTTACCATTAATTATATTTAATACCACTATATAAATATAATTGCACTCTAGGCCTTATTAATAAATTATATCCCAAGACTTTATTATACATGCAACCCTTTCATAAAATATTCGTAGTAATACAAAATCATGAATGTAAATTGCCACTTTGTAAATTACTACATCTTATCCTTGAGTACCCAGTTTAATCCTTTAAGTTATTCATCATATATTTATGAAATCCAATTTCATAAATATATACTTTAGTAACTTTTTACTAAAGTGGTTAGGCCTAACACTCTGAATAACCAAACCCATTAAACTTATCTCAAGTGAATATTTTATATCTCCATCAAGAGACTATGAATTCCATCTTGAGAATATATGTTCCATCAACACTAAATGTGGTTGCCCAACATACTTTAGATCTCACTTCTGATATATCAACGCAACCTACATGTCATGATCAGGTCCATTATTCTCTCAGGATTAAGAGTTCATGCAAATAGAAGTCGTGAGATTTATTATTCATTTGACAGACGTTAGGAGAATAATAAATCTCACAGCGACCCAGTTCAATATGTCTTAACTCTTAAAACATATCAACATATCAACATATCAATTAGAAGTCTCCGCTTCCATGATCAAGACAAATCATCTTAGTTGATACGTTATAGTCTTCGTAGATAAAATGTCCAATTTTATCACCGATTACGAACTATAAATTTTGAGTTTACAAAGAACTTGTGACTTATATCTTCTGTGACTAAATCTCATAAATCACATACTATGCATCTCATGGACTATATGATAATGTCCCAATTTTCATGTTACCATTATTTTAGATAATAATAAAACAATTTTATTAAAAACAACATTAAGTCATACATAATGTCATACATAGCATCATACAATAGGATTTAAGGGCACACATCCTAACAGCTAGGATATAGCACTTGGCCATTTCATTAGGTTTTTGCCAATGATCATATCGTTTTTTTTCCTCAAGAGGAGCATCTAATGAAGGAAAGCTAGGACATGGTTGAGTAAGCACATATTTGTGCTCTTCAGCTGTTAAAACAATGTCCAAATTTCTTTTCCAATTAACATAGTTGGATCCAGTCAGTTTGTTTTGATTAAGAATAGAAACAAGTGGGCTAAATGATATCGTGTTCAAATCTGAAAATAATAAACATAAATATAATAAATAAACGGGACATTATCAAATTAGCATATAAACATATAGTATGGAACCTTAACAAAACCATAATATAAATATGCAACGACAACCCAATCCCATGTTTAAAATTCCTTGGAAGCAAGTAAATTATAAACACTATGATTGATTGAGAACCATTCTCATTATTAGTACTATCATGATAACTCTCATCAAACACTAATAACATGCAGTATTTCCTTTAGCCTCTAAGTAATAATGACATAACTCCAAAGGGAGGTTAATATTAAGCTTAGTCTAATGTACACCATTGACTGAATTCTATGTGAGCCATTAAGCAACTCCATGGTAGCATGGTCGTTCTTAATGTAAAACAACATATTATCCATCCATAAGAATTTAAATTTGTAGTACCATTAATTAAACACCCTCTGAAGGGAGCAAGGCATACACGCCAAGGTGAGTTGCTTAATTACACTACTATAAATCGACAATGGAGACCGTGAGATGCAACCCTTGTATCTCTCTCCCATTAGATGTTTTAAATTAAAGGTTTTTTAATTAGTAAACATATGTAATCTAATCACACAGAGTTTTGCACTTTATACATTTGAAAACACTTAGAAAAAGTTCAAAATTCCCTTCAGTGACATTTTCGCGAGTATCTCACGACTAAGCTCTTCCCACAAAAATGAATTAAAACAAAAAATGAAAACACAAAATTCAGACAGAGAGTTTCACTACTGTCTCGCGAGTGTTTCGTGAGTAAAGCTTACCTGCGAAAGTTTTTGTAGAAAAACAAAATTCAAACAGAAACTTTCGCGACTATCTCGCGACTAGCTCGCGAGTAAGGCTTACCCGCGAAAAACCCGTATTTTCAGTTTTTAAAGGGAAGATCTGAAACATTTCCAACGGTTTTCTATGAACAAACAACCACCATATGAACATAATAAATGGAATTTGATATCAAAACTGAATTTCATTGATGCTATAGCCTTAAATATCAATTTAACATACTTAAATTCAAATTTAAATAACATCATAACATCAATATCAGTTTTTATCAAATAATAGTTTCAACAACCGTGTAGAAAATTAAATACATATATAATCTTCTAACATCATGAAACTATTACTTCTAATTCCAAAACTCACAAAACATGTTATACAGATTCAAATTGAAGACCGCTCTGATACCAATTGATGGAAAAATGCATATACGCAGCAGAACATAAACGGATCTACTTCATTCGTAATTGTTAACATGCACTATGTAAGTTTCAGAATTCTAGAACAAGAGAGTGTACCTTGATGCGGTAAAATTCAAAACCAAAGATTGAAGTACACGGGAATACTTTTAATCTTCACTCCAATTCCACTTTACGCCCAAGATGTGTGGTCTCTTAATCAGTTCCAAGAGGAGAATATCAAAGTTGTTGGACACTCTCCTATTCTCTCATTCAAAACTGATTGAGAGACCACATATCTTGGGCATTAAATGGAATTGGAGTGAAGATTAAAAGTGTTCCCAAGTGCTTCTGATCTTCGGT
The DNA here is from genome assembly GCF_040712315.1 of Castanea sativa. Classification (NCBI taxonomy): domain Eukaryota; kingdom Viridiplantae; phylum Streptophyta; class Magnoliopsida; order Fagales; family Fagaceae; genus Castanea; species Castanea sativa. Next base: position 13,208,326 of record NC_134020.1, read on the forward strand.
TTTAAATTTCACCGCATCAAGGTACGCTTTCTTATTCTATAATTCTGTAACTTACATAGTACATGTTATCAATTGCGAATGAAGTAGATCCGTTAATTTTTCTGCTGTGCATGTTTTGTATGAGATACAAACAAGTATTTTCCATGAATTTTTCCAACAATTGGTATCAGAGCGGTCTTCAATTTGAATTGTATAACATGTTTTGTGATTTTTTGGAATTAGAGATAATAGTTTCATGTTGTGAGAAATTTAATTTTCTCATGGTTGTTGAAACTATATTTTGATGAAAACTGATTTTGATGTTATGATGTTGTTTAAATTTTGAGTTTAAGTATGTTAAACTGATATTTAAGGCTATAACATCAATGATATTTAGTTTAGATATCAATCTGTGTCCATTATGTTCATATGATGGTTGTTTTGTTCATGAAAACGTTGAAAAACTGTCTTAGAAAAATTCTTGGAAATTCAAAATTTGCAATGCTCGATCAATCGAGCATCTGTTGAGCATCGATCGAGCTGGCAGGAAGTTTCTTGATCGATCGAGGATCTGTTGAGCATCGATCGAGCTTCGTAGAATTTTTCCCGATCGATCGAGGATCTGTCGAGCATCGATCGAGCTTCGTAGAATTTTTCTTGATCGATCGAGCATCTATCGAGGATCGATCAAGCAGCCAGAACTTTTCTCGATCGATTAAGGTACATTCTCGATCGATCGAGAATTGGGTATTCATAATTTTTTCTAAGTGTTTTTCACATTTATAAAGAACAAAGATGTGTGTGATGAGATTACACATGGTTCTAACTAAAAGACCTAATGAAATCAAAGATATTAGTTAAATAGAACTCTTAGTCCTAAATGGTTTGGGACTTGTCTTTTAACAAACATTCTAATGAGATTGGAATTGTTGTATGTTGAAAAGTCCTTAATTTATTTCAATTAGAAGTTTTAATGAGATTGAAGCTTAATTAAAAGGTATATAGTTTCTAATGAAATTAGAACTTTTCTTTAGTAAGTTAAGGATAGAGTTCTATATAACTAATTTTTTATTCATTAATGTTTAAGGTATCCTAAATAGTTTAGGACTTCCATTTTAGTTAGTGATTCTAATGAGATTAGAGTCTTGAACAAGTGCAAAGTTATTAGTTGTGATGGGATCACAATTATTTAAGAAAAACCCAAATAACGAGTGGGAGTGTTGAAATGACCATTTTGTTAAGTTTATTGTAATGTGAATAGATACCTTGCCTTGACTTAGAGTCTTGCATTCCATGCGGAGGGTATTTACTTCACGGATTACAAGGTTAAACTTCTTTGTGATTGCGCGAATGTTCGTTGCGCTATTGTGACATGACTTAGTAACATTACATCGAATTTAAACAATTAAACACATATGATGTGTAGGGTTAAAATTGTGATGAGATCACAATGATTTTAGTACAATCCACTTGTTTTAAAATTTCTAGTGGGAGAGAGATACAAGGGTTGGATCTCACGGCCTCCATTGTTGGTTCATAGTAGTGTGAAATATATACTTTGTCTTTGCTTCGAGCTTAGCATTCCATGCGGAGAGTATTTATTTCATGGTACTACAGGATTGAATTTCTTGGTTTATAGTAGTTTGATCAAACACCTTGTCTTAGCCTCAAGCTTTGCATTCCATGCAGAGGGTGTTTTGTATCATGGCACTACATAATAAGCCTGTTGAGGGGATGAAATGTGTCTACACATGATTCTATGCAATGGTGTACACTAGACTAAGTGTAACATTAACCTCCCAAAGGAGTTATGTCATTATTACTTAGAGGCTAAAGGAAAAACGGCAAATTATTTTTGTTTGGTAAGAGTTACCATGATAGCATTAATAATGAGAATAATTCTCGCTTGATCATAGTGATTGGTATAGCCTCACTTCCGAGGAATATTAATTGCAGGATTAGGTTGTCGTTGCACCTTGTATAGTATGTTTTTTGGGTTTTATACTATATGGTTATGGATGCAAAATATAATGTCCCTGTAATTATGTTCATAGTCTCAAAATAAAGTTGTCATAATTTTGTTCTCTAGCTACTATTTTTATTGAATCACATTAACTAAGATATAATTTTGGACATAGTGCTTAAAGGAGCTGAAGTACATAAATATGTTTTGATTCAGCATTATCATAATTTCTTATGCATGATGCATTGATGGAAGATGGCTTATGATATGATCATACTCTCCATTGAAATGCTAATAGGTTACATTGGCTTTTATCTCAAATGTACTATAGCATGAGATGTAAGAGTTAGTACTAGATTTAGACTTTATATTAAGTCTAAATGAGATGTTTTGGTATGAAATATCGTGCTACTAGACGATATTCAATATAAGTCATATTGAGTGCCAAGAAAAGCTTAAGGAGTTCCAATTCTATATCATTTTATGAAAACATTTTATTTTTAAAATGAATTGAAATTCTTGGATGTAGAGATTAAATGTTAATCTCATACGGATATGATCCATAAGCCCTTGTTAGAATCATTTGATCAATTCAGATTGTTTTGTAAATGAATTTCTTTTATATTATCTGAATTGATGAGTGAGTTCTACGCAAAGGAAGACATCCTAAAAGCTAAGGCTATGATCAATATGATTTAATTCAAATTCTTAGCCTAGACCGAAAGGTAAGGGTTGTGAGAATAGGAATTATAATACCAAACAGTTGAACAAACAAGTTGTCCTAGTAGTTGCCAAAAAGGAAATTAGACTCAAAAGTATGACCAAAAGGAAAATGTTTCCAGTTTTGGTAAAGTTAAGCATTGTCCATGATTATTTTCTAGATGGAAGTTTTCATGTTTTACCTTTTAAAGAGAAAGTTTTCATCCTTTAGCAATGTATGTTTTGGCACTTATGTCTAGATCTTATTAATCTAAATAATATTCAAGATTGGTGAAAGTTGGGCTTTTAGAACCATTATTTGGTTATATTCTCAATCTATGAATTCTATTTAGAGGATAATATGATCTAGAGCTCCTTTTGTAAAGGAATGTAGTCTCAAAAACTTCTTTAAGTGAGTGCATACATGAAGGATGAATAAGACTCTTTTAAAAATAGTAAAGTACATGATTAATATTTCTGTTTACTTATTTCTTTTGGAGATATACTCTAATAATTACTATACATTTTTTTAAGTTGATTTCAAAAAATTTTTCCTAGGACATTAGTCAAATTGTGGATTGGGTGAAAACCTAGTATATGATACTTCCACTTTTAGGGATGTCCAACACTTGTGCTAGAAAGGAAGTCTAACAAATTGAAATCAAAAGATAGAAAAATGTGTGTTTATGTTGGGTATCCAAAAGGAATTGCAGAAGATTGTTTTGGTAGTCATAAAGAAGACAAGATGTTTGTAAAGTACAAATGCAAAGTTCTTGACGATGACTATGTGAATAATCTTAAAGTAAAATATAGAATTGTTCTAGAAGGATGATGTCAGAATTTGTTGTAGGACAACTATGAAATATATTTAGAAATGAGATGGTTGTATTAGATACACCACAAGAGATTATTCTAAATATGCTAGTAAACAAGTACAATATTGTAGTGGGAGGATTGTTAATTATCAAATAAATTCGTACTTTTGGGATAGACTTTTGAAGTACTTCCACAAGGATATGAATTTTGATCCTCGGTCCTACGTAGAGGCAATAGATGATATGAATATGGATTATTGGATCAAGGTTATGTAAATACAAATGCAAAGTTCTTGACGATGACTATGTGATTAATCTTAAAGCAAAATATGGAATTGTTCTAGAAGGAAGATGTTAGAATTTGCTGTAGGACAACTATGAAATACATTTAGAAATGAGATGGTTGTATTAGATTCACCACAAGGGATTATTCTAAATATATAGCTAGTACATAGGTACATTATTGTAGTGGGACGATTGTTAATTATCAAATAAATTTGTACTTTTGGGATAGACTTTTGAAGTAATTCCACAAGGATATGAATTTTGATCCTCGGTCCTACGTAGAGGCAATATATGATATGAATATGGATTATTGGATCAAGGTTATATAAATAGAATTAGATTCTATTTAAAGTCTAGAATTTGAAAAGGCGCCTAATGGCATTAAGCCTATTGTTCTCAAATAAGTCTACAAGAAAATGAGATTGATAGATTTGAAGGTGTAAACTTTCAAAGTCAAGACTAATGGCGAAAAGATTTATTAAAAAAGAAATGGTTCGACTATGAAAAGATTTTTTCACCAATAGTCAAGTTTGACACTATCTAGATTCTCTTATCCATTATATTTCATTTAAATGAAATATGGTAATGGATGTCAAGAAAGCTTCTTTTAATAGCAATCTTGAGAAAGACATCTATATGATGTAACTAGACTTGTACATAACAAAGAACCGGTAATGTTTACTATGAAGTTGTTTAAATTCCATTTATGGACTCAAACAAGCATCTAAATCAGAAAATATCATATTTGATCAAGAAATCAAATTGTTTGATTTTGATCAAGTATTACAAGGCCTTATGTGTGTAAATGCTATATAGAATAATAAATTTCTTAATGTATGTTGATGACATTCTAATCATTTAGAATGATGTAGAGTTATTGTCATCAATGGAGTTTTTGGTTGTCTATTCCAGTTTGATATAAAGTACTTTGGAAAGATTGGTCACATAATTAAACTTTGTTAAAATTCAGAATTTAGGATGTTTAGTCTATCTCAAACTGCTTAAATAGATTAGATTCTAGCCAAGTATAGCATGTAATGCTTCAAGAAATGATTCTTTCCTTTTAAGTTTGAAGTTCCTTTATATAGGATTGTGGTCCTAAGACATATAAAAGGAAGAGCATATTAAGACAGTTCCTTATATTAAATAAATAGGAAGTCTTTATGTTATGCAAAATACTAGGCCAAATATCTATTTTGCGGTGGGCATACTAAGCAAATATCAATTGAATCAAAGATCACTTATTGACTATATGCTCAAATATCTTGGGAGAATAAGGGATTATATGCTTGTCCACAGAAGTGAAATTTTGATAGTTACCGGATTTACAAATACTGACTTGTAGTTTGATTGTGATTCATGAAGTTGAACTTCAAGATATGTGTTCATCCTAGGTGGTGAAGATACACATTATGAAGTTGAACTTCAAGATATGTGTTCATCCTAGGTGGTGAAGATACACATTTAAGCGTAAGTATCATCTCATTAGAGAGATATGAGTATGTGAAAAGTAGTAGTAGAAAAGATAACTTATGCAATAAATTTGCTGTAACTTGTTTCCAAGCCTTGCCTTAGAGTGATTATGAATTACTCTAAAGAGAAATAAGTGTCGGGTATATGATAAATTGTCTTTGAGGGCAAGTGGGCGATCTTCATTCGCAATTGATAACATGTACTATGTAAGTTACAAAATTAAAGAACAAGAAAGCGTACCTTGAAGCAGTGAAATTCAAAACCGAAGATCAGAAGCACTTGAGAACACTTTTAATCTTCACTCCAATTCCACTTAATGTCCAAGATGTGTGGTCTCTCAATCAATTTCTAAAAAGAGAATAGGAGAGTGTCCAACACACACATACTCACCATTTCAGAATGATGTCTCACACCACCCACCAAATTTTGTATGTTTCTCTTCTTATATATAACTGATTATCTAATTGGGCTAGCCTTTTGGGCCATTCAAATTAGGCTCTTGTGTGTGGCTTGGAGTGGGACAAAAAGGGACCAATAAGACACTAGCTCGAATGGGCCTTGGGCTTTTCTGTCAACTCTTGACAAATCCAAAATTACCATTAACTATATTTAATACCACTATATAAATATAGTTGCACTCTAGGCCTTATCTATAAGTTATATCCCAAGACTTTATTATACATGCAATCCCTTCATAAAATATTCGTAGTAATACAAAGTCATGAATGTAGACTGCCACTTTGTAAATTACTACATCTTATCCTTGAGTACCTGGTTTAAAATTATTCATTATATATTTATGAAATCCAATTTCATAAATATATAGTTTAGTAACTTCTTACCAAAGTGGTTAGGCCTAACTCTCTGAATAACTGAACCCATTAAACTTATCTCAAGAGAATATTTTATTTCTCCGTTAAGAGACTATGAATTCGATCTTGAAAATATATGTTCCATCAACACTAAATGTGGCTGCTCAACATACTGAGGTTTTGACCATAACTTTAGATCTCACTCCTGACATATCAAAGCAACCTACATTTCATGATCAGGTCCATTATTCTCTCAGGATTAAGAGTTCATGTAAAAAGAAGTCGCGAGTTTATTATTCATTTGACAGTCGTTCGGAGAATAATAAATCTCACAGTGGTCCAGTTCAATATGTTTTAAAACATATCAACTTACCAACTAGAAATCTCCATTTCCATGATCAAGATAAAACATCTTAGTTGATATGTTATAGTCTTCGCAGATGAAATGCCCAATTTCATCACTGACTACGAACCACTCTTTGAATTTACAAGGAACTTGTGATTTGCATCTTCTGTGACTAAATCACATAAATCACATACAATGCATCTCATGAACTATATGATAATGTCCCATATTCATGTTACCATTATTTTAGATAATAATAATAAAACAAATTTATCAATCACATTATTAAATCATACATAATGTCATACATAACATCATACAATAGGTTTATGGAATAAATAACTCTATAAGACCTTTAGTTGGTATATGTAATTATAGGCCATCTTGACATTGGTATAATACTTAGATTAAAGGCATTTTTAATGTCTATCTTACTATAAATGCATTGTTGTTGTTGTGCAGCCCTATCATGGTTTATGAGAGAAATAATGATTGGATGGCACCCAATAAAGGCTGATGGGGATCATATGTTTTTATGTACCTTGGTAAAATTATTGATTAAACTAATTAGACACTTCCTAAAAAAGAAAAAAGCTTAACACCTGAAGCAGAGGATTCAGTGCTTTTTCATAGAAACCCATTGAACTAGCTCTTGATCAGCTTGATTTTCTTTGTAGGTAGAACAAAATTGCTTGTCCAATAGATGTGAATACCAAAACAAAATACAACACTTACAGGAAGTTTGGATTAGTTGAAGTCTCCCATCAAATGACAAAATATTTGTTGTCCATGAATTGATTCTTACCAAAATCTTTTCGATTACAGGGCTGCATTCTTATCACCTATAGCTTCAAACAATTTGATAAACTATATTTGGTTTGTTATCTATTTATTCTTTTCACAATATTTGACTCATGAAAAAATGTGGCTATTTAAGCTTTCTAGTTTACTATTTCAGGCTTTTGTAAAGTTGCAAGAAAGGTTAATTTTAGAGATACCTCAAGCCAAATAGCAATAGAATTTGCATTTGGAAGTTTAATTTTTTTTTTTCTATCTATCCATTTTATATAAGCATTTTTATGTATATTCGTTCTTCTTTACATGTTTACGACACAAGTTCTTATGCTCTGAGGAAGAGGAAAGTGATTACTTTATGGAATGTTAATTTATTGTTCAAAGCTTTGGTTGTTAGGAGGACTAGAAACTCTTTTTATTTTTTTTGTCTGCAATAATTTTTTTTTTCTTAAATCAATGGTTGTATTGTAATATTTAACCAAAATATTTTTACTCATGGAAATTATGACTATTTATGTTTTCTATGTTGGTGTTTCAACTTTGCTTGAACTTGCAAGAAAGGATAATTTCAGAGATATCTTAAGGTTTGCATCTATAAGGTGTATTTTTTTTTTCCTTAACTCCCTATGGATCTAAACATTTTTAATTGTATTATTTTTTATACATATTTATGGCATTGGTTCTTATGCTTCAAGGTAGAATAACGTGATCAAAGTGTATTTTTAAGTGTCATTGTGAGATGAAATATGTACTTATGGTATTTGGGTTAGAATTGGTTTTGATTAAGGTATTTGGATTAGTATTCATTTTTTATTTTTTTGGGTTATTAACCAGATCAAAGTTATTTAAGGTTGTAATGGAATTGCAAGTAGTATGCCAGTATAGACTTCTTTTATATTAAATGATCACATAATAACTAAATAGTGGTCACCTCATTATTTCCCCAAAAACAAAACCGATTACTTCTCCTTCCCCAAAAACTCCTCATCTAAAGTTGCTCTCTCTCCCACCCTTTGACCAAACCTTACATCCTTACCCTAAATCTGCCTCTATTGCAGGGCTTCCACTCTCTCTTCTATCAAACCCAAGGTGAGTGTGGGGAGTAAAAGGGCCCAAATGGGCATGTGGGCCTTTGGGCTATAACATGAAGGGCCGACTTGCTCCAGGGTTAAACTCTATGAGTCGGCCCATACGCCGAGGGTCTGAGGATACAGCCGAGGACGAGATTCTCCTCGGAAAAGCCCTAGAGAGTTCAAAGTTTCATTATGAAGGTCAAAGCACAAACTCTGGAGAGACCAGTGGTTAAAAGGGGACATCCTGAATCTTCTAGATGCACCGGTATTAAAGAAAATATCAAGAATAAAGGCTGCCACCTCCGCATTAAAGGCTCTGCACCTACCTCCCTGGCCGCATTAATGGGGAGGTGACCCCTGAACAGTGAGGTGGAAACTTCTAGTCACTGTTCAAAAAGTATCAGAAAAGGCAGTATAAAAGGGGGGTAAAGGCCAAAGAAAAGGGGGATCGGAAAACTAAGAAAGAAATTAAGAACTTGTAATTTTCAAGGAAGAAAGAGAAATAATAAAGAAATAGTCCTCGGCTTGAGTCCGAGGAGACCCATTTGTCATTATCGTTCTTTATTTACTTGTGTTTGCTTATAAAAGCCTGTTATCAAGATCCCAACGTTTCTAACATAGGTTTCAAGCCCACACTAAATCTTATTGTTTAAGGCTCATTGGGCCTGAGCCCGTAACTGTTCTTGGGGCCAGGTGCAATTGTGCACTTACAATTGGCGCCGTCTGTGGGAAATCTAGTCTAGAAGAGGTAGGGATATTATGGCAGGCTTAGGCTCTCACCATGCAGAGTCATAGGGATTACAACCGGAGGACCATTTCGAGCGTCTTGAACATCTAAGGGATCGTGAGGGAAGTGTCCATACAGAATACCCAGGAGCTAGCCATATTCATGAAGGGGGTAGCACCACCCACGATGAGGGTTCTAAATCCATGCAGAAGGAAATCAATCGTTTGAAGAGAAGGTTACGCCGTGCCAAGTGTAGGCTTTCACCGTCCTCATCTAATTCTTCCTCAGAGGAGGATAGGGGAGGTGGCTACAGCTCAAGGTCGCGCTCTCCCACCAGTGCAACATCCTCCGGTGAGGAGGACGACCAGCCAACTCGCAGACGTAAGAAGCCTCATTCTAGGGGCTTAGGCAACGATGCTATGAGTAGGGCGTTGCATCAGCTCTCCAAATCTCCATTTACACGGAGGGTTGAGAAAGGAAGGCTTCCCAGAAGGTTTACCCAGCCCACTTTCACCATCTATAATGGCCGGACTGATCCGGTGGAGCACGTGAGTCACTTTAACCAGAGGATGGCGGTGCACTCTCACAATGAGACCCTGATGTGTAAAGTTTTCCCCTCTAGCCTGGGACCTGTTGCTATGAGGTGGTTCAACGGCCTTAAGTCGGGGTCTATAAGTTCGTTTGGGGAGCTTACTAGAGCATTCGCTTCGCGGTTCATTACGTGTAGTAGAGTACCTCGGCCATTGGACTCGCTGTTATCCATGACCATGAGGGAAGGGGAGACGATACTCCGACCTTTACTGGGAGATGTTTAATGAAATAGATGGTGACTTTGATGAGGTAGCGCTTAATACCTTTAAGGTAGGCCTTCCTACTGATCACGACCTGAGAAAGTCTTTGACTAAAAAGCCTATTCGCAGTGTACGTTGCCTCATGGACCGTATTGACGAGTATAAGAGAGTGGAGGAAGACCAACAGCAAGGTAAGAGAAAGGAGAAGGTTATCCCGCAGGAGAGAAGGGATTTCAGGTCGGACAGATACCACAATAACAGGCCGAGGAGAGATTACGTCGGACAGTCCGCCTCGGCAGCACCTCAGGTCGTGAACACTGTATTCCGGGAACCAGTACATCAGCTGCTGGAGAAATTTCGTAAGGAACCCTTCTTTAAATGGCCTGATAAGATGGCAGGAGACCCTGCGAAGAGGAATCAGAACCTCTTTTGCCAATACCACCGGGATGTGGGCCATACTACTGAGAACTGTCGGACCCTTTGGAACCACTTGGAGCAGCTTGTCAGTGAAGGAAAACTGAAGCAGCACCTGTGCCAACCTAGCGGGCAGGGCAGTCAATCTGGTTCAAATAATCAGCGGAATAATTCATCTCAGCCAGCTTTAGGAACAATTAATGTTATTTTTGCTGCACCTGGCAGGACCGGCTCGGCTCCCACTAGGGTGATGGCAGTTTCTGATTCTCAGGCCGAGGATACAGGCTGCAGGCCGAAGAGGTTGAAGCTCAATTTGCCCGTCTTGGGATTTTCTGAGGAGGATAAAATAGGGACTGTCCAGCCCCATGACGATGCCCTTGTAGTTACGATTAGGATAGGGAATTATGATGTGAAGAGGGTGATGATAGATTAGGGCAGCGATGCAGATATCATGTACCCTGATCTATTTAAGGGGTTAAGATTGAAGCTAGAAGATCTTACTCCTTATGATTCGCCGCTTATAAGCTTTGAAGGGAGAGCCGTTGTGCCGAAGGGACAGATCCGTTTGCCCGTTCAATCCGGCTCAGAAATGGTTGAGGTGGATTTTATTGTGGTTGACGCGTACTCTCCATATACAGCCATCCTCGCCAGGCCTTGGCTGCACGCGCTTGGAGCCGTCTCCTTTACCTTACATGTTAAAGTTAAATTCCCCTCGGGGAAATGTATTGAGGAAATCCTCGGTAGCCAATCAGTAGTCAGGCAGTGCATATCGGCTGCAGTACTGCATCAGACAGAAGCCGAGTCTTCGGCTTTAATCACCAAAGACTTATAGCAGTTAACAGCTCCTAGTTCATCTGGGATGGTGACAGGAGAGGAGACACATTGCGAGGAGTTAGAGAAGTTTCCAGTAGCTGATAATCCAGAGAGGTTCTTCCAGGTTGGCATACTTTTGCCACACTAAGAGAAGATCGAATTGTTAGAATTTCTGAAGGACAATATTGATGTTTTTGCGTGGGATCCTTACGAAGCTCCAGGCGTCGATCCGAGCTTCATTTGTCATCATTTAAATGTCAACCCAGCTACTGTTCCGAGAAGGCAGCCACCGCGGCGCTCTTCCAGAGAACATTCCGAGGCCGTGAAGGAAGAGGTGCTTAAACTTAAGAGGGCTGGGGCTATCAAAGAAGTTTTCTACCCCGAGTGGTTGGCCCATACAGTCGTTGTTAAAAAGAAGAACGGAACGTGGAGGGTATGTGTGGACTTTACTGATCTGAACAAGGCCTGTCCCAAAGATTCGTTCCCAATGCCGCGTATTGATCAACTGGTGGACGCCACTATCGGACATCCTCGGATGAGTTTTTTGGACGCTTTCCAAGGTTACCACCAGATTCCTTTGGCATTGGAGGACCAGGAGAAGACTGCCTTCATTACTCCGATGGGGAATTATCATTATAAGGTCATGCCGTTTGGTTTGAAAAATGCTGGGGCTACTTACCAAAGAATGATGACCAGGATGTTCGAACATCAGTTGGGGAAGACTATTGAGGTGTATGTGGACGATATGGTGATAAAGAGCAAAACGATACCTTCACACATGAGAGACCTGGCTGACACCTTTCAAGTGTTAAGAAAGTACAAGCTGCACCTTAATGCCTCAAAATGCTCTTTCGGCGTTGGATCTGGAAAGTTTTTGGGGTACATGATCACTCATAGAGGCATAGAGGTAAACCCAACACAGGTTAAGGCTATTCAGGACTTGCAGCCTCCTCGGAACCCAAAGGAAATCCAGAAATTGACTGGGATGATTGCCGCGTTAAATAGGTTTATCTCTCGGTCAGCTGACCGATGCCGTCCCTTCTTCCAATTGTTGAATAAATGGAAAGGGTTTCAATGGACCGAGGACTGTGTGTTAGCTTTCCAGCAGCTTAAACAATATCTTTCTCGGCCACCCATTTTGTCTCGCCCCGAGGCAGACGAGGTCTTGTTTGCTTATCTGGCAGTGGCCGTACACGCGGTCAGCCTGGTCCTTATCAGGAATGAAAGTGGGGTGCAAAGACCGGTCTATTACGTTAGTAAGTCTTTGAATGAGGCCGAGGTGCGCTACTTGCTCTTGGAGAAAGCGCTTCTGGCCATAGTTCATGCCACACGGAAGCTCCCTCATTATTTTCAGTCTCATACGGTGGTGGTTCTGACCCAATTGCCTCTCAAAGCAGTGTTACGCAGCGCCGACTACACTGGTAGGGTAGCAAAGTGGGGAACCATTTTAGGAGCTTTTGACGTTAAATACAAACCTCGCACCTCGGTGAAAGGCCAGGTCCTCGCTGACTTGGTGGCAGAGTTTACTGAACCATTGGCAGAAGAGACTCTAAAAGAAGCACGCATAAATGGAAAATCAGTTGGTGTGATCACGGCCGCAAGGCCTTCGCCTTGGAAAATGTATGTGGATGGGGCAGCTAATCAGAGAGGGTCTGGTGTGGGACTTGTTCTGATATCCCCGGAGGGAATTATCTTTGAAAAATCTCTAAGATTATCATTCTCGGCCACTAATAATGAAGCCGAATACGAAGCCGTTCTGGTAGGCATGAATATGTTACATAAAATGGGTGGAAAGGAAGTCCATGCATTCTCGGACTCTCAGTTAGTGGTCGGCCAGGTCATGGGGACCATGGAGGCCAGGGATACAAGAATGCAAGAATATCTAGCCCAGGTCAAGCATCAGCAGGCAGAGTTTGACTCCTTTGTCTTAGCTCACATCCCTAGGAGTGGGAACACTCATGCCGATTCCTTGGCTACGTTAGCAACGTCCTCGGCTCAGGACTTGCCCAGGATTATCCTTATGGAGGATCTGCTGGAGCCAACTCTTATCCCCGCCAGGGCGGCTCGCGTCCATCTAATAAGGTTTGGACCTAGTTGGATGGACCCAGTCGTATCTTTTCTTAAGAACGACATCCTCCCTGAGGAAAAGTCTGAAGCGGAGAAGGTGCGTCGAAAGGCGCCACGTTTTTGGCTATCTGAGGATCAGAAGCTATATAAACGATCCTTCTCAGGACCGTACTTGTTGTGTGTGCACCCTGAATCAACGAAAGCGTTACTGGAGGAACTGCATGAGGGAATTTGTGGGAGCCACACTGGGGGAAGATCCTTAGCCCATAGAGCTCTAACTCAGGGTTATTGGTGGCCCAACATGCAGAGAGAGGCCCAGGACTATGCCAGGAAATGTGATCAGTGCCAGAGGTTCGCCCCTAATATTCATCAACCTGGTGGGGTTCTTAACCCTCTCTCCAGTTCTTGGCCTTTTGCGCAATGGGGATTGGACATAGTGGGGCCATTTTTGAGAGCAGCAGGAAATAAGAGATGGCTTCTTGTGGGAACAGACTATTTCACCAAATGGGTTGAGGCCGAGCCCTTAGCAAATATCAGGGATATTGATTCCAAGAAGTTTGTCTGGAAAAATATTGTCACTAGATTCGGCATACCACACACACTCATCTCCGACAATGGCGTTCAATTTGACAGCAAGGCCTTTAGGCAATATTGTGGTGACATGGGTATCATAAACAGATACTCCACCCCCGCTTATCCTCAGGGAAATGGACAAGCCGAGGCCGTTAACAAGGTTATAGTCAGTGGGCTTAAGAAAAGGTTGGACGATGCGAAGGGCAGATGGGTAGAAGAGCTCCCTCATGTTCTATGGACGTATCGGACCACACCGCACAGGTCCACGGGAGAAACGCCATTCTCTATGACTTATGGAGCCGAGGCGGTGATACCTCTGGAATCTGGTTTTCCCACCCTAAAGACGAGCTCCTTTAGCCCGAAGAATAACAATGGACTCCTGGAGAAAGATCTTGATTTGCTTGAGGAACGACGCGAGGCAGCTATGGTCCAAATGGCTTATTATCAACAGAAGCTAAAACGGGGATATGACGCCCACGTGAAGCTAAGACCACTTGCACCTGGTGATCTTGTACTAAGGAAAGTTGTAGGCACCTCTAAGAACCCAGCTTGGGGTAAATTAGGACCCAACTGGGAAGGCCCCTATCGCATTGTTTCAGTAGCAGGCATAGGGTCATATCAGCTAGCTGACCTAGACGAAAGAATTGTACCACGTCCGTGGAATGTAAATAATCTTAGAAGGTATTATTATTAATAAAATGTGCTTTTGACAGTCAATATTTCAAAGTTATGAGTGCCTCTGACGCATGCAGTTACAATCCTTAAGAATCAAACAGAAACTTGGTTAAGTGTAGTCCTCGAAACACAAACCTTGTGGAAATTGATGTCTTGTCATTTGTTAAACAGAACCTTAGTTATGCCGGGTTCTCGGACCTCCTACTTTGGGGAAATTAACATTTGAGGCTACTGTTCTTAAGAATCAAACAGAAACTTGGTTAAGTGTAGTCCTCGGACCACAAACCTTGTGGAAATTGATGTCTTGTCATTTGTTAAACAGAACCTTAGTCATGCCGGGTCCTCGGACCTCCTACTTTAGGGAAATTAACATTTGAGGCTACTGTTCTTAAGAATCAAACAGAAACTTGGTTAAGTGTCGTCCTCGGACCACAAACCTTGTGAAAATTGATGTCTTGTCATTTGTTAAACAGAACCTTAGTTATGCCGGGTCCTCGGACCTCCTACTTTGGGGAAATTAACATTTGAGGTTACAATCCTTAAGAATCAAACAGAAAAGTGGTTAAGTGTAGTCCCCGGACCACAAACCTTGTGGAAATTGATGTTTTGTCATTTGTTAAACAGAACCTTAGTTATGCCGGGTCCTCGGACCTCCTACTTTGGGGAAATTAACATTTGAGGCTACTGTTCTTAAGAATCAAACAGAAACTCGGTTAAGTGTAGTCCTCGGACCACAAACCTTGTGGAAATTGATGTCTTGTCATTTGTTAAACAGAACCTTAGTTATGCCGGGTCCTCGGACCTCCTACTTTGGGGAAATTAACATTTGAGGCTACTGTTCTTAAGAATCAAACGAAACTTGGTTAAGTGTAGTCCTCGGACCACAAACCTTGTGGAAATTGATGTCTTGTCATTTGTTAAAACGGAACCTTAGTTATGCCGGGTCCTCGGACCTCCTACTTTGGGGAAATTAACATTTGAGGCTACCGTTCTTAAGAATCAAACGAAACTTGGTTAAGTGTAGTCCTCGGACCACAAACCTTGTGGAAATTGATGTCTTGTCATTTGTTAAACGGAACCTTAGTTATGCCGGGTCCTCGGACCTCCTACTTTGGGGAAATTAACATTTGAGGCTACTGTTCTTAAGAATCAAACGAAACTTGGTTAAGTGTAGTCCTCGGACCACAAACCTTGTGTAAATTGATGTCTTGTCATTTGTTAAACCGAACCTTAGTTATGCCGGGTCCTTGGACCTCCTACTTTGGGGAAATTAACATTTGAGGTTACAATCCTTAAGAATCAAACAAAAACTTGGTTAAGTGTAGTCCTCGGACCACAAACCTTGTGGAAATTGACGTCTTGTCATTTGTTAAACGGTAACCTTAGTTATGCCGGGTCCTCGGACCTCCTACTTTGGGGAAATTAACATTTGAGGTTACAATCCTTAAGAATCAAACAAAAACTTGGTTAAGTGTAGTCCTCGGACCACAAACCTTGTGGAAATTGATGTCTTGTCATTTGTTAAACGTAACCTTAGTTATGCCGGGTCCTCGAACCTCCTACTTTGGGGAAATTAACATTTGAGGCTACCGTTCTTAAGAATCACACCGAAACTCGGTTAAGTGTAGTCCTCGGACCACAAACCTTGTGGAAATTGATGTCTTGTCATTTGTTAAACAGAACCTTAGTTATGCCGGGTCCTTGGACCTCCTACTTTGGGGAAATTAACATTTGAGGATACAATCCTTAAGAATCAAACGAAACGTGGTTAAGTGTAGTCCCGGACCACAAACCTTGTGGAAATTGATGTTTTGTCATTTGTTAAACGGAACCTTAGTTATGCCGGGTCCTCGGACCTCCTACTTTGGGGAAATTAACATTTGAGGCTACCGTTCTTAAGAATCAAACGTAAACTCGGTTAAGTGTAGTCCTCGGACCACAAACCTTGTGGAAATTGATGTCTTGTCATTTGTTAAACAAAACCTTAGTTATGCCGGGTCCTCGGACCTCCTACTTTGGGGAAATTAACATTTGAGGCTACCGTTCTTAAGAATCAAACAGAAACTTGGTTAAGTGTAGTCCTCGGACCACAAACCTTGTGGAAATTGATGTCTTGTCATTTGTTAAACAACCTTAGTTATGCCGGGTCCTCGGACCTCCTACTTTGGGGAAATTAACATTTGAGGCTACCGTTCTTAAGAATCAAACGTAAACTTGGTTAAGTGTAGTCCTCGGACCACAAACCTTGTGGAAATTGATGTCTTGTCATTTGTTAAACGGAACCTTAGTTATGCGGGTCCTCGGACCTCCTACTTTGGGGAAATTAACATTTGAGGCTACCGTTCTTAAGAATCAAACGAAACTTGGTTAAGTGTAGTCCTCGGACCACAAACCTTGTGGAAATTGATGTCTTGTCATTTGTTAAACAGAACCTTAGTTATGCCGGGTCCTCGGACCTCCTACTTTGGGGAAATTAACATTTGAGGCTACCGTTCTTAAGAATCAAACGAAACTTGGTTAAGTGTAGTCCTCGGACCACAAACCTTGTGGAAATTGATGTCTTGTCATTTGTTAAACAGAACCTTAGTTATGCCGGGTCCTCGGACCTCCTACTTTGGGGAAATTAACATTTGAGGTTACAATCCTTAAGAATCAAACAAAAACTTGGTTAAGTGTAGTCCTCGGACCACAAACCTTGTGGAAATTGATGTCTTGTCATTTGTTAAACAGAACCTTAGTTATGCCGGGTCCTCGGACCTCCTACTTTGGGGAAATTAACATTTGAGGCTACTGTTCTTAAGAATCAAACAGAAACTCGGTTAAGTGTAGTCCTCGGACCACAAACCTTGTGGAAATTGATGTCTTGTCATTTGTTAAACAAAACCTTAGTTATGCCGGGTCCTCGGACCTCCTACTTTGGGGAAATTAACATTTGAGGCTACTGTTCTTAAGAATCAAACGAAACTTGGTTAAGTGTAGTCCTCGGACCACAAACCTTGTGGAAATTGATGTCTTGTCATTTGTTAAACGGTAACCTTAGTTATGCCGGGTCCTCGGACCTCCTACTTTGGGGAAATTAACATTTGAGGCTACCGTTCTTAAGAATCAAACGAAACTTGGTTAAGTGTAGTCCTCGGACCACAAACCTTGTGGAAATTGATGTCTTGTCATTTGTTAAACGTAACCTTAGTTATGCCGGGTCCTCGGACCTCCTACTTTGGGGAAATTAACATTTGAGGCTACCGTTCTTAAGAATCAAACGAAACTTGGTTAAGTGTAGTCCTCGGACCACAAACCTTGTGGAAATTGATGTCTTGTCATTTGTTAAACAACCTTAGTTATGCCGGGTCCTTGGACCTCCTACTTTGGGGAAATTAACATTTGAGGTTACAATCCTTAAGAATCAAACGTAAACGTGGTTAAGTGTAGTCCCCGGACCACAAACCTTGTGGAAATTGATGTTTTGTCATTTGTTAAACGGAACCTTAGTTATGCCGGGTCCTCGGACCTCCTACTTTGGGGAAATTAACATTTGAGGCTACCGTTCTTAAGAATCAAACGAAACTTGGTTAAGTGTAGTCCTCGGACCACAAACCTTGTGGAAATTGATGTCTTGTCATTTGTTAAACGGAACCTTAGTTATGCCGGGTCCTCGGACCTCCTACTTTGGGGAAATTAACATTTGAGGCTACCGTTCTTAAGAATCAAACGAAACTTGGTTAAGTGTAGTCCTCGGACCACAAACCTTGTGGAAATTAATGTCTTGTCATTTGTTAAACAGAACCTTAGTTATGCCGGGTCCTCGGACCTCCTACTTTGGGGAAATAAAAAAAAGAAGATACACTACATAAGAATAAAACACAAACTTGGTTAAGTGTAGTCCTCGGACCACAAACCTTGTGGAAATTGAGGGCTTGTCATTTGTTAAACGGAACCTTAGTTATGCCGGGTCCTCGGACCTCCTACTTTGGGTAAATTAACATTTGAGGTTACAATCCTTAAGAATCAAACAAAAACTTGGTTAAGTGTAGTCCTCGGACCACAAACCTTGTGGAAATTGACGTCTTGGCATGTGGTAAACGGAAGCTTAGTTATGCCGGGTCCTCGAACCTCCTACTTTGGGGAAATTAACATTTGAGGCTACCGTTCTTAAGAATCAAACGAAACTCGGTTAAGTGTAGTCCTCGGACCACAAACCTTGTGGAAATTGATGTCTTGTCATTTGTTAAACAGTAACCTTAGTTATGCCGGGTCCTTGGACCTCCTACTTTGGGGAAATTAACATTTGAGGTTACAATCCTTAAGAATCAAACGAAACGTGGTTAAGTGTAGTCCCGGACCACAAACCTTGTGGAAATTGATGTTTTGTCATTTGTTAAACAGAACCTTAGTTATGCCGGGTCCTCGGACCTCCTACTTTGGGGAAATTAACATTTGAGGCTACTGTTCTTAAGAATCAAACAGAAACTCGGTTAAGTGTAGTCCTCGGACCACAAACCTTGTGGAAATTGATGTCTTGTCATTTGTTAAACAAAACCTTAGTTATGCCGGGTCCTCGGACCTCCTACTTTGGGGAAATTAACATTTGAGGCTACCGTTCTTAAGAATCAAACGAAACTTGGTTAAGTGTAGTCCTCGGACCACAAACCTTGTGGAAATTGATGTCTTGTCATTTGTTAAACGGAACCTTAGTTATGCCGGGTCCTCGGACCTCCTACTTTGGGGAAATTAACATTTGAGGCTACCGTTCTTAAGAATCAAACGTAAACTTGGTTAAGTGTAGTCCTCGGACCACAAACCTTGTGGAAATTGATGTCTTGTCATTTGTTAAACGTAACCTTAGTTATGCGGGTCCTCGGACCTCCTACTTTGGGGAAATTAACATTTGAGGCTACCGTTCTTAAGAATCAAACGAAACTTGGTTAAGTGTAGTCCTCGGACCACAAACCTTGTGGAAATTGATGTCTTGTCATTTGTTAAACAGAACCTTAGTTATGCCGGGTCCTCGGACCTCCTACTTTGGGGAAATTAACATTTGAGGCTACTGTTCTTAAGAATCAAACGAAACTTGGTTAAGTGTAGTCCTCGGACCACAAACCTTGTGGAAATTGATGTCTTGTCATTTGTTAAACAGAACCTTAGTTATGCCGGGTCCTCGGACCTCCTACTTTGGGGAAATTAACATTTGAGGTTACAATCCTTAAGAATCAAACAAAAACTTGGTTAAGTGTAGTCCTCGGACCACAAACCTTGTGGAAATTGATGTCTTGTCATTTGTTAAACAGAACCTTAGTTATGCCGGGTCCTCGGACCTCCTACTTTGGGGAAATTAACATTTGAGGCTACTGTTCTTAAGAATCAAACAGAAACTCGGTTAAGTGTAGTCCTCGGACGACAAACCTTGTGGAAATTGATGTCTTGTCATTTGTTAAACAAAACCTTAGTTATGCCGGGTCCTCGGACCTCCTACTTTGGGGAAATTAACATTTGATGTTACAAACCTTAAGAATCAAACAAAAACTTGGTTAAGTGTAGTCCTCGGACCACAAACCTTGTGGAAATTGATGTCTTGTCATTTGTTAAACAGAACCTTAGTTATGCCGGGTCCTCGGACCTCCTACTTTGGGGAAATTAACATTTGAGGTTACAATCCTTAAGAATCAAACAAAAACTTGGTTAAGTGTAGTCCTCGGACCACAAACCTTGTGGAAATTGATGTCTTGTCATTTGTTAAACAACCTTAGTTATGCCGGGTCCTCGGACCTCCTACTTTGGGGAAATTAACATTTGAGGCTACCGTTCTTAAGAATCAAACGAAACTTGGTTAAGTGTAGTCCTCGGACCACACACCTTGTGGAAATTGATGTCTTGTCATTTGTTAAACATAACCTTAGTTATGCCGGGTCCTTGGACCTCCTACTTTGGGGAAATTAACATTTCAAGTTACAAAAATTAAGAAACTAAAATAAACGTGGTTAAGTGTAGTCCTCGGACCACAAACCTTGTGGAAATTGATGTTTTGTCATTTGTTAAACAGAACCTTAGTTATGCCGGGTCCTCGGACCTCCTACTTTGGGGAAATTAACATTTGAGGCTACTGTTCTTAAGAATCAAACAGAAACTTGGTTAAGTGTAGTCCTCGGACCACAAACCTTGTGGAAATTGATGTCTTGTCATTTGTTAAACAAAACCTTAGTTATGCCGGGTCCTCGGACCTCCTACTTTGGGGAAATTAACATTTGAGGCTACTGTTCTTAAGAATCAAACAGAAACTTGGTTAAGTGTAGTCCTCGGACCACAAACCTTGTGGAAATTGATGTCTTGTCATTTGTTAAACAGAACCTTAGTTATGCCGGGTCCTCGGACCTCCTACTTTGGGGAAATTAACATTTGATGTTACAAACCTTAAGAATCAAACAAAAACTTGGTTAAGTGTAGTCCTCGGACCACAAACCTTGTGGAAATTGATGTCTTGTCATTTGTTAAACAGAACCTTAGTTATGCCGGGTCCTCGGACCTCCTACTTTGGGGAAATTAACATTTGAGGCTACCGTTCTTAAGAATCAAACGAAACTTGGTTAAGTGTAGTCCTCGGACCACAAACCTTGTGGAAATTGATGTCTTGTCATTTGTTAAACAAAACCTTAGTTATGCCGGGTCCTCGGACCTCCTACTTTGGGGAAATTAACATTTGAGGCTACCGTTCTTAAGAATCAAACGAAACTTGGTTAAGTGTAGTCCTCGGACCACAAACCTTGTGGAAATTGATGTCTTGTCATTTGTTAAAACGTAACCTTAGTTATGCCGGGTCCTCGGACCTCCTACTTTGGGGAAATTAACATTTGAGGCTACCGTTCTTAAGAATCAAACGAAACTTGGTTAAGTGTAGTCCTCGGACCACAAACCTTGTGGAAATTGATGTCTTGTCATTTGTTAAACAACCTTAGTTATGCCGGGTCCTCGGACCTCCTACTTTGGGGAAATTAACATTTGAGGCTACTGTTCTTAAGAATCAAACGAAACTTGGTTAAGTGTAGTCCTCGGACCACAAACCTTGTGGAAATTGATGTCTTGTCATTTGTTAAACTGAACCTTAGTTATGACGGGTCCTCGGACCTCCTACTTTGGGGAAATTAACATTTGAGGCTACCGTTCTTAAGAATCAAACGAAACTTGGTTAAGTGTAGTCCTCGGACCACAAACCTTGTGGAAATTGATGTCTTGTCATTTGTTAAACAGAACATTAGTTATGCCGGGTCCTCGGACCTCCTACTTTGGGGAAATTAACATTTGAGGTTACAATCCTTAAGAATCAAACAAAAACTTGGTTAAGAGTAGTCCTCGGACCACAAACCTTGTGGAAATTGACGTCTTGTCATTTGTTAAACGAACCTTAGTTATGCCGGGTCCTCGGACCTCCTACTTTGGGGAAATTAACATTTGAGGTTACAATCCTTAAGAATCAAACAAAAACTTGGTTAAGTGTAGTCCTCGGACCACAAACCTTGTGGAAATTGATGTCTTGTCATTTGTTAAACAGAACCTTAGTTATGCCGGGTCCTCGAACCTCCTACTTTGGGGAAATTAACATTTGAGGCTACTGTTCTTAAGAATCAAACAGAAACTCGGTTAAGTGTAGTCCTCGGACCACAAACCTTGTGGAAATTGATGTCTTGTCATTTGTTAAACAGAACCTTAGTTATGCCGGGTCCTTGGACCTCCTACTTTGGGGAAATTAACATTTGAGGTTACAATCCTTAAGAATCAAACAGAAACGTGGTTAAGTGTAGTCCCCGGACCACAAACCTTGTGGAAATTGATGTTTTGTCATTTGTTAAACAGAACCTTAGTTATGCCGGGTCCTCGGACCTCCTACTTTGGGGAAATTAACATTTGAGGCTACTGTTCTTAAGAATCAAACAGAAACTCGGTTAAGTGTAGTCCTCGGACCACAAACCTTGTGGAAATTGATGTCTTGTCATTTGTTAAACAAAACCTTAGTTATGCCGGGTCCTCGGACCTCCTACTTTGGGGAAATTAACATTTGAGGCTACTGTTCTTAAGAATCAAACGAAACTTGGTTAAGTGTAGTCCTCGGACCACAAACCTTGTGGAAATTGATGTCTTGTCATTTGTTAAACGAACCTTAGTTATGCCGGGTCCTCGGACCTCCTACTTTGGGGAAATTAACATTTGAGGTTACAACCCTTAAGACTCAAACAACAACTTGGTTAAGTGTAGTCCTCGGACCACAAACCTTGTGGAAATTGATGTCTTGTCTTTTGTTTAACTGAACCTTAGTTATGCCGGGTCCTCGGACCTCCTACTTTGGGGAAATTAACATTTGAGGCTTTTGTTCTTAAAAATCAAACGAAACTTGGTTAAGTGTAGTCCTCGAACCACAAACCTTGTGGAAATTGATGTCTTGTCATTTGTTAAACATAACCTTAGTTATGCCGGGTCCTCGGACCTCCTACTTTGGGGAAATTAACATTTGAGGCTACCGTTCTTAAGAATCAAACAGAAACTTGGTTAAGTGTAGTCCTCGGAACACAAACCATGGAAATTGATGTCTTGTCATTTGTTAAACAGAACCTTAGTTATGCCGGGTCCTCGGACCTCCTACTGTGGGGAAATTAACATTTGAAGTTACCGGTCTTTAGAATCAAACAGAATCTTGCTTAAGTGTAGTCCTCGGACCACAAACCTTGTGGAAATTAATGTCTTGTCATTTGTTAAACGGAACCTTAGTTATGCCGGGTCCTCGGACCTCCTACTTTGGTGTAATTAACATTTGAATCTACCGTTCTTTAGAATCAAACATATTCTTGGTTAAGTGCAGTCCTCGGACCACAAACATTGTGGTAATTTATGTCTTGTCATTTGTTAAACGGAACCTTAGTTATGCCGGGTCCTCGGACCTCCTACTTTGGGGAAATTAACATTTGAGGCTACCGTTCTTAAGAATCAAACGAAACTTGGTTAAGTGTAGTCCTAGGACCACAAACCTTGTTTAAATTGATCTCTTGTCAATTGTTAAACATAACCTTAGCTATGCCGGGTCCTCGGACCTCCTACTTTGGGGAAATTAACATTTGAGGTTACAATCCTTAAGAATCAAACAAAAACTTGGTTAAGTGTAGTCCTCGGACCACAAACCTTGTGGAAATTTATGTCTTGTCATTTGTTAAACAGAACCTTAGTTATGCCGGGTCCTCGGACCTCCTACTTTGGGGAAATTAACATTTGAGGCTACCGTTCTTAAGAATCAAACGAAACTTGGTTAAGTGTAGTCCTCGGACCACAAACCTTGTGGAAATTGATGTCTTGTCATTTGTTAAAACTAACCTTTGTTATTCCGGGTCCTCGGACCTCCTACTTTGGGGAAATTAACATTTGAGGTTACAATCCTTAAGAATCAAACAAAAACTTGGTTAAGTGTAGTCCTCGGACCACAAACCTTGTGGAAATTGACGTCTTGTCATTTGTTAAACGAACCTTAGTTATGCCGGGTCCTCGGACCTCCTACTTTGGGTAAATTAACTTTTGACGTTACATTCCTTAAGAATCAAACAAAAACTTGGTTAAGTGTAGTCCTCGGACCACAAACCTTGTGGAAATTGATGTCTTGTCATTTGTTAAACAGAACCTTAGTTATGCCGGGTCCTCGAACCTCCTACTTTGGGGAAATTAACATTTGAGGCTACTGTTATAAAGAGTCAAAAAGAAACTAGTAAAGTAATAGACCAAGCACCACAAACCTTGTGGAAATTGATGTCTTGTCATTTGTTAAACAGAACCTTAGTTATGCCGGGTCCTTGGACCTCCTACTTTGGGGAAATTAACATTTGAGGTTACAATCCTTAAGAATCAAACGAAACGTGGTTAAGTGTAGTCCTCGGACCACAAACCTTGTGGAAATTGATGTTTTGTCATTTGTTAAACAGAACCTTAGTTATGCCGGGTCCTCGGACCTCCTACTTTGGGGAAATTAACATTTGAGGCTACTGTTCTTAAGAATCAAACAGAAACTCGGTTAAGTGTAGTCCTCGGACCACAAACCTTGTGGAAATTGATGTCTTGTCATTTGTTAAACAAAACCTTAGTTATGCCGGGTCCTCGGACCTCCTACTTTGGGGAAATTAACATTTGAGGCTACCGTTCTTAAGAATCAAACGAAACTTGGTTAAGTGTAGTCCTCGGACCACAAACCTTGTGGAAATTGATGTCTTGTCATTTGTTAAAACGGAACCTTAGTTATGCCGGGTCCTCGGACCTCCTACTTTGGGGAAATTAACATTTGAGGCTACTGTTCTTAAGAATCAAACAGAAACTTGGTTAAGTGTAGTCCTCGGACCACAAACCTTGTGGAAATTGATGTCTTGTCATTTGTTAAACAGAACCTTAGTTATGCCGGGTCCTCGGACCTCCTACTTTGGGGAAATTAACATTTGAGGCTACCGTTCTTAAGAATCAAACGAAACTTGGTTAAGTGTAGTCCTCGGACCACAAACCTTGTGGAAATTGATGTCTTGTCATTTGTTAAACGTAACCTTAGTTATGCCGGGTCCTCGGACCTCCTACTTTGGGGAAATTAACATTTGAGGCTACTGTTCATAACAATCAAACGAAACTTGGTTAAGTGTAGTCCTCGGACCACAAACCTTGTGGAAATTGATGTCTTGTCATTTGTTAAACGGAACCTTAGTTATGCCGGGTCCTCGGACCTCCTACTTTGGGGAAATTAACATTTGAGGTTACAATCCTTAAGAATCAAACAAAAACTTGGTTAAGTGTAGTCCTCGGACCACAAACCTTGTGGAAATTGATGTCTTGTCATTTGTTAAACGAACCTTAGTTATGCCGGGTCCTCGGACCTCCTACTTTGGGGAAATTAACATTTGAGGCTACCGTTCTTAAGAATCAAACGAAACTTGGTTAAGTGTAGTCCTCGGACCACAAACCTTGTGGAAATTGATGTCTTGTCATTTGTTAAACAACCTTAGTTATGCCGGGTCCTCGGACCTCCTACTTTGGGGAAATTAACATTTGAGGTTACAATCCTTAAGAATCAAACAAAAACTTGGTTAAGTGTAGTCCTCGGACCACAAACCTTGTGGAAATTGAAGTCTTGTCATTTGTTAAACGGAACCTTAGTTATGCCGGGTCCTCTGACCTCCTACTTTGGTGAAATTAACATTTGAGGTTACAATCCTTAAGAATCAAACAAAAACTTGGTTAAGTGTAGTCCTCGGACCACAAACCTTGTGGAAATTGATGTCTTGTCATTTGTTAAACGTAACCTTAGTTATGCCGGGTCCACGAACCTCCTACTTTGGGGAAATTAACATTTGAGGCTACCGTTCTTAAGAATCAAACGTAAACTCGGTTAAGTGTAGTCCTCGGACCACAAACCTTGTGGAAATTGATGTCTTGTCATTTGTTATACATAACCTTAGTTATGCCGGGTCCTCGGACCTCCTACTTTGGGGAAATTAACATTTGAGGTTACAATCCTTAAGAATCAAACAAAAACTTGGTTAAGTGTAGTCCTCGGACCACAAACCTTGTGGAAATTGATGTCTTGTCATTTGTTAAACGGAACCTTAGTTATGCCGGGTCCTCGGACCTCCTACTTTGGGGAAATTAACATTTGAGGTTACAATCCTTAAGAATCAAACAAAAACTTGGTTAAGTGTAGTCCTCGGACCACAAACCTTGTGGAAATTGATGTCTTGTCATTTGTTAAACAGAACCTTAGTTATGCCGGGTCCTCGAACCTCCTACTTTGGGGAAATTAACATTTGAGGCTACTGTTCTTAAGAATCAAACAGAAACTCGGTTAAGTGTAGTCCTCGGACCACAAACCTTGTGGAAATTGATGTCTTGTCATTTGTTAAACAAAACCTTAGTTATGCCGGGTCCTCGGACCTCCTACTTTGGGGAAATTAACATTTGAGGCTACTGTTCTTAAGAATCAAACAGAAACTTGGTTAAGTGTAGTCCTCGGACCACAAACCTTGTGGAAATTGATGTCTTGTCATTTGTTAAACGAACCTTAGTTATGCCGGGTCCTCGGACCTCCTACTTTGGGGAAATTAACATTTGAGGCTACCGTTCTTAAGAATCAAACGAAACTTGGTTAAGTGTAGTCCTCGGACCACAAACCTTGTGGAAATTGATGTCTTGTCATTTGTTAAACAGAACCTTAGTTATGCCGGGTCCTCGGACCTCCTACTTTGGGGAAATTAACATTTGAGGCTACCGTTCTTAAGAATCAAACGAAACTTGGTTAAGTGTAGTCCTCGGACCACAAACCTTGTGGAAATTGATGTCTTGTCATTTGTTAAACAGAACCTTAGTTATGCCGGGTCCTCGGACCTCCTACTTTGGGGAAATTAACATTTGAGGCTACCGTTCTTAAGAATCAAACGAAACTTGGTTAAGTGTAGTCCTCGGACCACAAACCTTGTGGAAATTGATGTCTTGTCATTTGTTAAACAGAACCTTAGTTATGCCGGGTCCTCGGACCTCCTACTTTGGGGAAATTAACATTTGAGGTTACAATCCTTAAGAATCAAACAAAAACTTGGTTAAGTGTAGTCCTCGGACCACAAACCTTGTGGAAATTGATGTCTTGTCATTTGTTAAACAGAACCTTAGTTATGCCGGGTCCTCGGACCTCCTACTTTGGGGAAATTAACATTTGGGGCTACTGTTCTTAAGAATCAAACAGAAACTTGGTTACGTGTAGTCCTCGGACCACAAAGCTTGTGGAAATTGATGTCTTGTCATTTGTTAAACAGAACCTTAGTTATGCCGGGTCCTCGGACCTCCTACTTTGGGGAAATTAACATTTGAGGTTACAATCCTTAAGAATCAAACAAAAACTTGGTTAAGTGTAGTCCTCGGACCACAAACCTTGTGGAAATTGACGTCTTGTCATTTGTTAAACAGAACCTTAGTTATGCCGGGTCCTCGGACCTCCTACTTTGGGGAAATTAACATTTGAGGTTACAATCCTTAAGAATCAAACAAAAACTTGGTTAAGTGTAGTCCTCGGACCACAAACCTTGTGGAAATTGATGTCTTGTCATTTGTTAAACAGAACCTTAGTTATGCCGGGTCCTCGAACCTCCTACTTTGGGGAAATTAACATTTGAGGCTACTGTTCTTAAGAATCAAACAGAAACTCGGTTAAGTGTAGTCCTCGGACCACAAACCTTGTGGAAATTGATGTCTTGTCATTTGTTAAACAGAACCTTAGTTATGCCGGGTCCTTGGACCTCCTACTTTGGGGAAATTAACATTTGAGGTTACAATCCTTAAGAATCAAACAGAAACGTGGTTAAGTGTAGTCCACGGACCACAAACCTTGTGGAAATTGATGTTTTGTCATTTGTTAAACGTAACCTTAGTTATGCCGGGTCCTCGGACCTCCTACTTTGGGGAAATTAACATTTGAGGCTACCGTTCTTAAGAATCAAACGAAACTCGGTTAAGTGTAGTCCTCGGACCACAAACCTTGTGGAAATTGATGTCTTGTCATTTGTTAAACAAAACCTTAGTTATGCCGGGTCCTCGGACCTCCTACTTTGGGGAAATTAACATTTGAGGCTACTGTTCTTAAGAATCAAACGAAACTTGGTTAAGTGTAGTCCTCAGACCACAAACCTTATGGAAATTGATGTCTTGTCATTTGTTAAACAGAACCTTAGTTATGCCGGGTCCTCGGACCTCCTACTTTTGGGGAAATTAACATTTGAAGCTACTGTTCTTAAGAATCAAACGAAACTTGGTTAAGTGTAGTCCTCGGACCACAAACCTTGTGGAAATTGATGTCTTGTCATTTGTTAAACGGAACCTTAGTTATGCCGGGTCCTCGGACCTCCTACTTTGGGGAAATTAACATTTGAGGCTACTGTTCTTAAGAATCAAACGAAACTTGGTTAAGTGTAGTCCTCGGACCACAAACCTTGTGGAAATTGATGTCTTGTCATTTGTTAAACAGAACCTTAGTTATGCCGGGTCCTCGGACCTCCTACTTTGGGGAAATTAACATTTGAGGATACAGTGCTTAAGAATCAAACAGAAACTTGGTTAAGTGTAGTCCTCGGACCACAAACCTTGTGGAAATTGACGACTTGTTATTTGTTAAACAGAACCTTAGTTATGCCGGGTCCTCGGACCTCCTACTTTGGGGAAATTAACATTTGAGGTTACAATCCTTAAGAATCAAACAAAAACTTGGTTAAGTGTAGTCCTCGGACCACAAACCTTGTGGAAATTGACGTCTTGTCATTTGTTAAACAGAACCTTAGTTATGCCGGGTCCTCGGACCTCCTACTTTGGGGAAATTAACATTTGAGGCTACTGTTCTTAAGAATCAAACAGAAACTTGGTTAAGTGTAGTCCTCGGACCACAAACCTTGTGGAAATTGATGTCTTGTCATTTGTTAAACAGAACCTTAGTTATGCCGGGTCCTCGGACCTCCTACTTTGGGGAAATTAACATTTGAGGTTACAATCCTTAAGAATCAAACAAAAACTTGGTTAAGTGTAGTCCTCGGACCACAAACCTTGTGGAAATTGACGTCTTGTCATTTGTTAAACAGAACCTTAGTTATGCCGGGTCCTCGGACCTCCTACTTTGGGGAAATTAACATTTGAGGTTACAATCCTTAAGAATCAAACAAAAACTTGGTTAAGTGTAGTCCTCGGACCACAAACCTTGTGGAAATTGATGTCTTGTCATTTGTTAAACAGAACCTTAGTTATGCCGGGTCCTCGAACCTCCTACTTTGGGGAAATTAACATTTGAGGCTACTGTTCTTAAGAATCAAACAGAAACTCGGTTAAGTGTAGTCCTCGGACCACAAACCTTGTGGAAATTGATGTCTTGTCATTTGTTAAACAGAACCTTAGTTATGCCGGGTCCTTGGACCTCCTACTTTGGGGAAATTAACATTTGAGGTTACAATCCTTAAGAATCAAACAGAAACGTGGTTAAGTGTAGTCCCCGGACCACAAACCTTGTGGAAATTGATGTTTTGTCATTTGTTAAACAGAACCTTAGTTATGCCGGGTCCTCGGACCTCCTACTTTGGGGAAATTAACATTTGAGGCTACTGTTCTGAAGAATCAAACAGAAACTCGGTTAAGTGTAGTCCTCGGACCACAAACCTTGTGGAAATTGATGTCTTGTCATTTGTTAAACAAAACCTTAGTTATGCCGGGTCCTCGGACCTCCTACTTTGGGGAAATTAACATTTGAGGCTACTGTTCTTAAGAATCAAACAGAAACTTGGTTAAGTGTAGTCCTCGGACCACAAACCTTGTGGAAATTGATGTCTTGTCATTTGTTAAACAGAACCTTAGTTATGCCGGGTCCTCGGACCTCCTACTTTTGGGAAATTAACATTTGAGGCTACTGTTCTTAAGAATCAAACAGAAACTTGGTTAAGTGTAGTCCTCGGACAACAAACCTTGTGGAAATTGATGTCTTGTCATTTGTTAAACAGAACCTTAGTTATGCCGGGTCCTCGGACCTCCTACTTTGGGTAAATTAACATTTGAGGCTACTGTTCTTAAGAATCAAACAGAAACTTGGTTAAGTGTAGTCCTCGGACCACAAACCTTGTGGAAATTGATGTCTTGTCATTTGTTAAACGGAACCTTAGTTATGCCGGGTCCTCGGACCTCCTACTTTGGGGAAATTAACATTTGAGGCTACTGTTCTTAAGAATCAAACAGAAACTTGGTTAAGTGTAGTCCTCGGACCACAAACCTTGTGGAAATTGATGTCTTGTCATTTGTTAAACAGAACCTTAGTTATGCCGGGTCCTCGGACCTCCTACTTTGGGGAAATTAACATTTGAGGTTACAATCCTTAAGAATCAAACAAAAACTTGGTTAAGTGTAGTCCTCGGACCACAAACCTTGTGGAAATTGACGTCTTGTCATTTGTTAAACAGAACCTTAGTTATGCCGGGTCCTCGGACCTCCTACTTTGGGGAAATTAACATTTGAGGCTACTGTTCTTAAGAATCAAACAGAAACTTGGTTAAGTGTAGTCCTCGGACCACAAACCTTGTGGAAATTGATGTCTTGTCATTTGTTAAACAGAACCTTAGTTATGCCGGGTCCTCGGACCTCCTACTTTGGGGAAATTAACATTTGAGGTTACAATCCTTAAGAATCAAACAAAAACTTGGTTAAGTGTAGTCCTCGGACCACAAACCTTGTGGAAATTGACGTCTTGTCATTTGTTAAACAGAACCTTAGTTATGCCGGGTCCTCGGACCTCCTACTTTGGGGAAATTAACATTTGAGGTTACAATCCTTAAGAATCAAACAAAAACTTGGTTAAGTGTAGTCCTCGGACCACAAACCTTGTGGAAATTGATGTCTTGTCATTTGTTAAACAGAACCTTAGTTATGCCGGGTCCTCGAACCTCCTACTTTGGGGAAATTAACATTTGAGGCTACTGTTCTTAAGAATCAAACAGAAACTCGGTTAAGTGTAGTCCTCGGACCACAAACCTTGTGGAAATTGATGTCTTGTCATTTGTTAAACAGAACCTTAGTTATGCCGGGTCCTCGGACCTCCTACTTTGGGGAAATTAACATTTGAGGTTACAATCCTTAAGAATCAAACACAAACTTGGTTAAGTGTAGTCCTCGGACCACAAACCTTGTGGAAATTGATGTCTTGTCATTTGTTAAACAGAACCTTAGTTATGCCGGGTCCTCGGACCTCCTACTTTGGGAAAATTAACATTTGAGGTTACAATCCTTAAGAATCAAACAAAAACTTGGTTAAGTGTAGTCCTCGGACCACAAACCTTGTGGAAATTGATGTCTTGTCATTTGTTAAACAAAACCTTAGTTATGCCGGGTCCTCGGACCTCCTACTTTGGGGAAATTAACATTTGAGGCTACTGTTCTTAAGAATCAAACAGAAACTTGGTTAAGTGTAGTCCTCGGACCACAAACCTTGTGGAAATTGATGTCTTGTCATTTGTTAAACAAAACCTTAGTTATGCCGGGTCCTCGGACCTCCTACTTTGGGGAAATTAACATTTGAGGCTACTGTTCTTAAGAATCAAACAGAAACTTGGTTAAGTGTAGTCCTCGGACCACAAACCTTGTGGAAATTGATGTCTTGTCATTTGTTAAACAGAACCTTAGTTATGCCGGGTCCTCGGACCTCCTACTTTGGGGAAATAAACAGTTCAGACTACTGTACTAAAGAAACAAACAGAAACTTGGTTAAGTGTAGTCCTCGGACCACAAACCTTGTGGAAATTGATGTCTTGTCATTTGTTAAACAAAACCTTAGTTATGCCGGGTCCTCGGACCTCCTACTTTGGGGAAATTAACATTTGAGGCTACTGTTCTTAAGTTTGAATGGTTTTCTTGGTTTAGTGTAGTCCTCGGACCACAAACCTTGTGGAAATTGATGTCTTGTCATTTGTTAAACAGAACCTTAGTTATGCCGGGTCCTCGGACCTCCTACTTTGGGGAAATTAACATTTGAGGCTACCGTTCTTAAGAATCAAACGAAACTGGGTTAAGTGTAGTCCTCGGACCACAAACCTTGTGGAAATTGATGTCTTGTCATTTGTTAAACAGAACCTTAGTTATGCCGGGTCCTCGGACCTCCTACTTTGGGGAAATTAACATTTGAGGTTACAATCCTTAAGAATCAAACAAAAACTTGTTTAAGTGTAGTCCTCGGACCACAAACCTTGTGGAAATTGATGTCTTGTCATTTGTTAAAACGTAACCTTAGTTATGCCGGGTCCTCGGACCTCCTACTTTGGGGAAATTAACATTTGAGGCTACCGTTCTTAAGAATCAAACAGAAACTTGGTTAAGTGTAGTCCTCGGACCACAAACCTTGTGGAAATTGATGTCTTGTCATTTGTTAAACAGAACCTTAGTTATGCCGGGTCCTCGGACCTCCTACTTTGGGAAAATTAACATTTGAGGTTACAATCCTTAAGAATCAAACAAAAACTTGGTTAAGTGTAGTCCTCGGACCACAAACCTTGTGGAAATTGATGTCTTGTCATTTGTTAAACAGAACCTTAGTTATGCCGGGTCCTCGGACCTCCTACTTTGGGGAAATTAACATTTGAGGTTACAATCCTTAAGAATCAAACAAAAACTTGGTTAAGTGTAGTCCTCGGACCACAAACCTTGTGGAAATTGATGTCTTGTCATTTGTTAAACGAACCTTAGTTATGCCGGGTCCTCGGACCTCCTACTTTGGGGAAATTAACATTTGAGGTTACAATCCTTAAGAATCAAACAAAAACTTGGTTAAGTGTAGTCCTCGGACCACAAACCTTGTGGAAATTGATGTCTTGTCATTTGTTAAACAGAACCTTAGTTATGCCGGGTCCTCGAACCTCCTACTTTGGGGAAATTAACATTTGAGGCTACTGTTCTTAAGAATCAAACAGAAACTCGGTTAAGTGTAGTCCTCGGACCACAAACCTTGTGGAAATTGATGTCTTGTCATTTGTTAAACAGAACCTTAGTTATGCCGGGTCCTTGGACCTCCTACTTTGGGGAAATTAACATTTGAGGTTACAATCCTTAAGAATCAAACAGAAACGTGGTTAAGTGTAGTCCTCGGACCACAAACCTTGTGGAAATTGATGTTTTGTCATTTGTTAAACAGAACCTTAGTTATGCCGGGTCCTCGGACCTCCTACTTTGGGGAAATTAACATTTGAGGCTACTGTTCTTAAGAATCAAACAGAAACTCGGTTAAGTGTAGTCCTCGGACCACAAACCTTGTGGAAATTGATGTCTTGTCATTTGTTAAACAAAACCTTAGTTATGCCGGGTCCTCGGACCTCCTACTTTGGGGAAATTAACATTTGAGGCTACTGTTCTTAAGAATCAAACGAAACTTGGTTAAGTGTAGTCCTCGGACCACAAACCTTGTGGAAATTGATGTCTTGTCATTTGTTAAACAGAACCTTAGTTATGCCGGGTCCTCGGACCTCCTACTTTGGGGAAATTAACATTTGAGGCTACTGTTCTTAAGAATCAAACAGAAACTTGGTTAAGTGTAGTCCTCGGACCACAAACCTTGTGGAAATTGATGTCTTGTCATTTGTTAAACAACCTTAGTTATGCCGGGTCCTCGGACCTCCTACTTTGGGGAAATTAAAATTTGAGGCTACTGTTCTTAAAAAACAAACATAAACTTGGTTAAGTGTAGTCCTCGGACCACAAACCTTGTGGAAATTGATGTCTTGTCATTTGTTAAACAGAACCTTAGTTATGCCGGGTCCTCGGACCTCCTACTTTGGGGAAATTAACATTTGAGGCTACTGTTCTTAAGAATCAAACAGAAACTTGGTTAAGTGTAGTCCTCGGACCACAAACCTTGTGGAAATTGATGTCTTGTCATTTGTTAAACAGAACCTTAGTTATGCCGGGTCCTCGGACCTCCTACTTTGGGGAAATTAACATTTGAGGCTACTGTTCTTAAGAATCAAACAGAAACTTGGTTAAGTGTAGTCCTCGGACCACAAACCTTGTGGAAATTGATGTCTTGTCATTTGTTAAACATAACCTTAGTTATGCCGGGTCCTCGGACCTCCTACTTTGGGGAAATTAACATTTGAGGTTACAATCCTTAAGAATCAAACAAAAACTTGGTTAAGTGTAGTCCTCGGACCACAAACCTTGTGGAAATTGACGTCTTGTCATTTGTTAAACAGAACCTTAGTTATGCCGGGTCCTCGGACCTCCTACTTTGGGGAAATTAACATTTGAGGTTACAATCCTTAAGAATCAAACAAAAACTTGGTTAAGTGTAGTCCTCGGACCACAAACCTTGTGGAAATTGATGTCTTGTCATTTGTTAAACAGAACCTTAGTTATGCCGGGTCCTCGGACCTCCTACTTTGGGGAAATTAACATTTGAGGCTACTGTTCTTAAGAATAAAACAGAAACTCGGTTAAGTGTAGTCCTCGGACCACAAACCTTGTGGAAATTGATGTCTTGTCATTTGTTAAACAGAACCTTAGTTATGCCGGGTCCTTGGACCTCCTACTTTGGGGAAATTAACATTTGAGGTTACAATCCTTAAGAATCAAACAGAAACGTGGTTAAGTGTAGTCCTCGGACCACAAACCTTGTGGAAATTGATGTTTTGTCATTTGTTAAACAGAACCTTAGTTATGCCGGGTCCTCGGACCTCCTACTTTGGGAAAATTAACATTTGAGGCTACTGTTCTTAAGAATCAAACAGAAACTTGGTTAAGTGTAGTCCTCGGACCACAAACCTTGTGGAAATTGATGTCTTGTCATTTGTTAAACAGAACCTTAGTTATGCCGGGTCCTCGGACCTCCTACTTTGGGGAAATTAACATTTGAGGATACAGTACTTAAGAATCAAACAGAAACTTGGTTAAGTGTAGTCCTCGGACCACAAACCTTGTGGAAATTGATGTCTTGTCATTTGTTAAACAGAACCTTAGTTATGCCGGGTCCTCGGACCTCCTACTTTGGGGAAATTAACATTTGAGGTTACAATCCTTAAGAATCAAACAAAAACTTGGTTAAGTGTAGTCCTCGGACCACAAACCTTGTGGAAATTGACGTCTTGTCATTTGTTAAACAGAACCTTAGTTATGCCGGGTCCTCGGACCTCCTACTTTGGGGAAATTAACATTTGAGGTTACAATCCTTAAGAATCAAACAAAAACTTGGTTAAGTGTAGTCCTCGGACCACAAACCTTGTGGAAATTGATGTCTTGTCATTTGTTAAACAGAACCTTAGTTATGCCGGGTCCTCGAACCTCCTACTTTGGGGAAATTAACATTTGAGGCTACTGTTCTTAAGAATCAAACAGAAACTCGGTTAAGTGTAGTCCTCGGACCACAAACCTTGTGGAAATTGATGTCTTGTCATTTGTTAAACAGAACCTTAGTTATGCCGGGTCCTTGGACCTCCTACTTTGGGGAAATTAACATTTGAGGTTACAATCCTTAAGAATCAAACAGAAACGTGGTTAAGTGTAGTCCCCGGACCACAAACCTTGTGGAAATTGATGTTTTGTCATTTGTTAAACAGAACCTTAGTTATGCCGGGTCCTCGGACCTCCTACTTTGGGGAAATTAACATTTGAGGCTACTGTTCTTAAGAATCAAACAGAAACTCGGTTAAGTGTAGTCCTCGGACCACAAACCTTGTGGAAATTGATGTCTTGTCATTTGTTAAACAAAACCTTAGTTATGCCGGGTCCTCGGACCTCCTACTTTGGGGAAATTAACATTTGAGGCTACTGTTCTTAAGAATCAAACAGAAACTTGGTTAAGTGTAGTCCTCGGACCACAAACCTTGTGGAAATTGATGTCTTGTCATTTGTTAAACAGAACCTTAGTTATGCCGGGTCCTCGGACCTCCTACTTTGGGGAAATTAACATTTGAGGCTACCCGTTCTTAAGAATCAAACAGAAACTTGGTTAAGTGTAGTCCTCGGACCACAAACCTTGTGGAAATTGATGTCTTGTCATTTGTTAAATAGAACCTTAGTTATGCCGGGTCCTCGGACCTCCTACTTTGGGGAAATTAACATTTGAGGCTACTGTTCTTAAGAATCAAACAGAAACTTGGTTAAGTGTAGTCCTCGGACCACAAACCTTGTGGAAATTGATGTCTTGTCATTTGTTAAACGTAGACCTTAGTTATGCCGGGTCCTCGGACCTCCTACTTTGGGGAAATT
This sequence comes from Castanea sativa, assembly GCF_040712315.1. Taxonomy (NCBI): domain Eukaryota; kingdom Viridiplantae; phylum Streptophyta; class Magnoliopsida; order Fagales; family Fagaceae; genus Castanea; species Castanea sativa. The sequence continues at coordinate 13,244,382 of NC_134020.1, forward strand.
AACATTTGAGGTTACAATCCTTAACAATCAAACAAAAACTTGGTTAAGTGTAGTCCTCGGACCACAAACCTTGTGGAAATTGATGTCTTGTCATTTGTTAAACAGAACCTTAGTTATGCCGGGTCCTCGGACCTCCTACTTTGGGGAAATTAACATTTGAGGGTACAGTGCTTAAGAATCAAACGAAACTTGGTTAAGTGTGGTCCTCGGACCACAAACCTTGTGGAAATTGATGTCTTGTCATTTGTTAAACAGAACCTTAGTTATGCCGGGTCCTCGGACCTCCTACTTTGGGGAAATTAACATTTGAGGTTACAATCCTTAAGAATCAAACAAAAACTTGGTTAAGTGTAGTCCTCGGACCACAAACCTTGTGGAAATTGATGTCTTGTCATTTGTTAAAACAGAACCTTAGTTATGCCGGGTCCTCGGACCTCCTACTTTGGGGAAATTAACATTTGAGGTTACAATCCTTAAGAATCAAACAAAAACTTGGTTAAGTGTAGTCCTCGGACCACAAACCTTGTGGAAATTGATGTCTTGTCATTTGTTAAAACAGAACCTTAGTTATGCCGGGTCCTCGGACCTCCTACTTTGGGGAAATTAACATTTGAGGCTACTGTTCTTAAGAATCAAACAAAAACTTGGTTAAGTGTAGTCCTCGGACCACAAACCTTGTGGAAATTGATGTCTTGTCATTTGTTAAACAGAACCTTAGTTATGCCGGGTCCTCGGACCTCCTACTTTGGGGAAATTAACATTTGAGGCTACTGTTCTTAAGAATCAAACAAAAACTTGGTTAAGTGTAGTCCTCGGACCACAAACCTTGTGGAAATTGATGTCTTGTCATTTGTTAAACAGAACCTTAGTTATGCCGGGTCCTCGGACCTCCTACTTTGGGGAAATTAACATTTGAGGCTACTGTTCTTAAGAATCAAACGAAACTTGGGTAAGTGTAGTCCTCGGACCACAAACCTTGTGGAAATTGATGTCTTGTCATTTGTTAAACAGAACCTTAGTTATGCCGGGTCCTCGGACCTCCTACTTTGGGGAAATTAACATTTGAGGCTACCGTTCTTAAGAATCAAACGAAACTTGGTTAAGTGTAGTCCTCGGACCACAAACCTTGTGGAAATTGATGTCTTGTCATTTGTTAAACAGAACCTTAGTTATGCCGGGTCCTCGGACCTCCTACTTTGGGGAAATTAACATTTGAGGCTACTGTTCTTAAGAATCAAACAGAAACTTGGTTAAGTGTAGTCCTCGGACCACAAACCTTGTGGAAATTGATGTCTTGTCATTTGTTAAAAAGAACCTTAGTTATGCCGGGTCCTCGGACCTCCTACTTTGGGGAAATTAACATTTGAGGCTACTATCCTTAAGAATCAAACAGAAACTTGGTTAAGTGTAGTCCTCGGACCACAAACCTTGTGGAAATTGATGTCTTGTCATTTGTTAAACAGAACCTTAGTTATGCCGGGTCCTCGGACCTCCTACTTTGGGGAAATTAACATTTGAGGCTACTGTTCTTAAGAATCAAACAGAAACTTGGTTAAGTGTAGTCCTCGGACCACAAACCTTGTGGAAATTGATGTCTTGTCATTTGTTAAACAGAACCTTAGTTATGCCGGGTCCTCGGACCTCCTACTTTGGGGAAATTAACATTTGAGGCTACTGTTCTTAAGAATCAAACAGAAACTTGGTTAAGTGTAGTCCTCGGACCACAAACCTTGTGGAAATTGATGTCTTGTCATTTGTTAAACAGAACCTTAGTTATGCCGGGTCCTCGGACCTCCTACTTTGGGGAAATTAACATTTGAGGTTACAATCCTTAAGAATCAAACAAAAACTTGGTTAAGTGTAGTCCTCGGACCACAAACCTTGTGGAAATTGATGTCTTGTCATTTGTTAAACAGAACCTTAGTTATGCCGGGTCCTCGGACCTCCTACTTTGGGGAAATTAACATTTGAGGCTACTGTTCTTAAGAATCAAACAGAAACTTGGTTAAGTGTAGTCCTCGGACCACAAACCTTGTGGAAATTGATGTCTTGTCATTTGTTAAACAGAACCTTAGTTATGCCGGGTCCTCGGACCTCCTACTTTGGGGAAATTAACATTTGAGGCTACTGTTCTTAAGAATCAAACCGAAACTTGGTTAAGTGTAGTCCTCGGACCACAAACCTTGTGGAAATTGATGTCTTGTCATTTGTTAAACAGAACCTTAGTTATGCCGGGTCCTCGGACCTCCTACTTTGGGGAAATTAACATTTGAGGCTACAGTTCTTAAGAATCAAACAGAAACTTGGTTAAGTGTAGTCCTCGGACCACAAACCTTGTGGAAATTGATGTCTTGTCATTTGTTAAAACAGAACCTTAGTTATGCCGGGTCCTCGGACCTCCTACTTTGGGGAAATTAACATTTGAGGCTACTGTTCTTAAGAATCAAACAGAAACTTGGTTAAGTGTAGTCCTCGGACCACAAACCTTGTGGAAATTGATGTCTTGTCATTTGTTAAACAGAACCTTAGTTATGCCGGGTCCTCGGACCTCCTACTTTGGGGAAATTAACATTTGAGGTTACAATCCTTAAGAATCAAACAAAAACTTGGTTAAGTGTAGTCCTCGGACCACAAACCTTGTGGAAATTGATGTCTTGTCATTTGTTAAACAGAACCTTAGTTATGCCGGGTCCTCGGACCTCCTACTTTGGGGAAATTAACATTTGAGGCTACTGTGCTTAAGAATCAAACGAAACTTGGTTAAGTGTAGTCCTCGGACCACAAACCTTGTGGAAATTGATGTCTTGTCATTTGTTAAACAGAACCTTAGTTATGCCGGGTCCTCGGACCTCCTACTTTGGGGAAATTAACATTTGAGGTTACAATCCTTAAGAATCAAACAAAAACTTGGTTAAGTGTAGTCCTCGGACCACAAACCTTGTGGAAATTGATGTCTTGTCATTTGTTAAACAGAACCTTAGTTATGCCGGGTCCTCGGACCTCCTACTTTGGGGAAATTAACATTTGAGGCTACCGTTCTTAAGAATCAAACGAAACTTGGTTAAGTGTAGTCCTCGGACCACAAACCTTGTGGAAATTGATGTCTTGTCATTTGTTAAACGGAACCTTAGTTATGCCGGGTCCTCGGACCTCCTACTTTGGGGAAATTAACATTTGAGGTTACAATCCTTAAGAATCAAACAAAAACTTGGTTAAGTGTAGTCCTCGGACCACAAACCTTGTGGAAATTGATGTCTTGTCATTTGTTAAACAGTAACCTTAGTTATGCCGGGTCCTCGGACCTCCTACTTTGGGGAAATTAACATTTGAGGCTAATGAACATAAGAAACTAACATAAAATTCGATAAGTTTTGTCCTCGGACCACAAACCTTGTGGAAATTGATGTCTTGTCATTTGTTAAACAGAACCTTAGTTATGCCGGGTCCTCGGACCTCCTACTTTGGGGAAATTAACATTTGAGGCTACTGTTCTTAAGAATCAAACAGAAACTTGGTTAAGTGTAGTCCTCGGACCACAAACCTTGTGGAAATTGATGTCTTGTCATTTGTTAAACAAAACCTTAGTTATGCCGGGTCCTCGGACCTCCTACTTTGGGGAAATTAACATTTGAGGCTACCGTTCTTAAGAATCAAACGAAACTTGGTTAAGTGTAGTCCTCGGACCACAAACCTTGTGGAAATTGATGTCTTGTCATTTGTTAAACGGAACCTTAGTTATGCGGGTCCTCGGACCTCCTACTTTGGGGAAATTAACATTTGAGGCTACCGTTCTTAAGAATCAAACGAAACTTGGTTAAGTGTAGTCCTCGGACCACAAACCTTGTGGAAATTGATGTCTTGTCATTTGTTAAACGAACCTTAGTTATGCCGGGTCCTCGGACCTCCTACTTTGGGGAAATTAACATTTGAGGCTACTGTTCTTAAGAATCAAACGAAACTTGGTTAAGTGTAGTCCTCGGACCACAAACCTTGTGGAAATTGATGTCTTGTCATTTGTTAAACGGAACCTTAGTTATGCCGGTCCTCGGACCTCCTACTTTGGGGAAATTAACATTTGAGGCTACCGTTCTTAAGAATCAAACGAAACTTGGTTAAGTGTAGTCCTCGGACCACAAACCTTGTGGAAATTGATGTCTTGTCATTTGTTAAACAGAACCTTAGTTATGCCGGGTCCTCGGACCTCCTACTTTGGGGAAATTAAAATTTGAGTTTAAAATCCTTAAGAATCAAACAAAAACTTTGTTAAGTGTAGTCCTCGGACCACAAACCTTGTGGAAATTGATGTCTTGTCATTTGTTAAACGGAACCTTAGTTATGCCGGGTCCTCGGACCTCCTACTTTGGGGAAATTAACATTTGAGGCTACTGTTCTTAAGAATCAAACGAAACTTGGTTAAGTGTAGTCCTCGGACCACAAACCTTGTGGAAATTGATGTCTTGTCAATTGTTAAAAACGAACCTTAGTTATGCCGGGTCCTCGGACCTCCTACTTTGGGGAAATTAACATTTGAGGTTACAATCCTTAAGAATCAAACAAAAACTTGGTTAAGTGTAGTCCTCGGACCACAAACCTTGTGGAAATTGATGTCTTGTCATTTGTTAAACAGAACCTTAGTTATGCCGGGTCCTCGGACCTCCTACTTTGGGGAAATTAACATTTGAGGTTACAATCCTTAAGAATCAAACAAAAACTTGGTTAAGTGTAGTCCTCGGACCACAAACCTTGTGGAAATTGATGTCTTGTCATTTGTTAAACAGAACCTTAGTTATGCCGGGTCCTCGGACCTCCTACTTTGGGGAAATTAACATTTGAGGCTACTGTTCTTAAGAATCAAACATAAACTTGGTTAAGTGTAGTCCTCGGACCACAAACCTTGTGGAAATTGATGTCTTGTCATTTGTTAAACAGAACCTTAGTTATGCCGGGTCCTCGGACCTCCTACTTTGGGGAAATTAACATTTGAGGTTACAATTCTTAAGAATCAAACAAACTTGGTTAAGTGTAGTCCTCGGACCACAAACCTTGTGGAAATTGATGTCTTGTCATTTGTTAAACAAAACCTTAGTTATGCCGGGTCCTCGGACCTCCTACTTTGGGGAAATTAACATTTGAGGCTACTGTTCTTAAGAATCAAACAGAAACTTGGTTAAGTGTAGTCCTCGGACCACAAACCTTGTGGAAATTGATGTCTTGTCATTTGTTAAACAGAACCTTAGTTATGCCGGGTCCTCGGACCTCCTACTTTGGGGAAATTAACATTTGAGGCTACTGTTCTTAAGAATCAAACAGAAACTTGGTTAAGTGTAGTCCTCGGACCACAAACCTTGTGGAAATTGATGTCTTGTCATTTGTTAAACAGAACCTTAGTTATGCCGGGTCCTCGGACCTCCTACTTTGGGGAAATTAACATTTGAGGTTACAATCCTTAAGAATCAAACAGAAACTTGGTTAAGTGTAGTCCTCGGACCACAAACCTTGTGGAAATTGATGTCTTGTCATTTGTTAAACAGAACCTTAGTTATGCCGGGTCCTCGGACCTCCTACTTTGGGGAAATTAACATTTGAGGCTACCGTTCTTAAGAATCAAACGAAACTTGGTTAAGTGTAGTCCTCGGACCACAAACCTTGTGGAAATTGATGTCTTGTCATTTGTTAAACAGAACCTTAGTTATGCCGGGTCCTCGGACCTCCTACTTTGGGGAAATTAACATTTGAGGTTACAATCCTTAAGAATCAAACAAAAACTTGGTTAAGTGTAGTCCTCGGACCACAAACCTTGTGGAAATTGATGTCTTGTCATTTGTTAAACAGAACCTTAGTTATGCCGGGTCCTCGGACCTCCTACTTTGGGGAAATTAACATTTGAGGCTACTGTTCTTAAGAATCAAACAAAAACTTGGTTAAGTGTAGTCCTCGGACCACAAACCTTGTGGAAATTGATGTCTTGTCATTTGTTAAACAGAACCTTAGTTATGCCGGGTCCTCGGACCTCCTACTTTGGGGAAATTAACATTTGAGGTTACAATCCTTAAGAATCAAACAAAAACTTGGTTAAGTGTAGTCCTCGGACCACAAACCTTGTGGAAATTGATGTCTTGTCATTTGTTAAACGAGAACCTTAGTTATGCCGGGTCCTCGGACCTCCTACTTTGGGGAAATTAACATTTGAGGCTACTGTTCTTAAGAATCAAACAGAAACTTGGTTAAGTGTAGTCCTCGGACCACAAACCTTGTGGAAATTGATGTCTTGTCATTTGTTAAACAGAACCTTAGTTATGCCGGGTCCTTGGACCTCCTACTTTGGGGAAATTAACATTTGAGGCAAAACTTAAGAATCAAACAGAAACTTGGTTAAGTGTAGTCCTCGGACCACAAACCTTGTGGAAATTGATGTCTTGTCATTTGTTAAACAGAACCTTAGTTATGCCGGGTCCTCGGACCTCCTACTTTGGGGAAATTAACATTTGAGGCTACTGTTCTTAAGAATCAAACAGAAACTTGGTTAAGTGTAGTCCTCGGACCACAAACCTTGTGGAAATTGATGTCTTGTCATTTGTTAAACAGAACCTTAGTTATGCCGGGTCCTCGGACCTCCTACTTTGGGGAAATTAACATTTGAGGCTACTGTTCTTAAGAATCAAACAGAAACTTGGTTAAGTGTAGTCCTCGGACCACAAACCTTGTGGAAATTGATGTCTTGTCATTTGTTAAACGGAACCTTAGTTATGCCGGGTCCTCGGACCTCCTACTTTGGGGAAATTAACATTTGAGGTTACAATCCTTAAGAATCAAACAAAAACTTGGTTAAGTGTAGTCCTCGGACCACAAACCTTGTGGAAATTGATGTCTTGTCATTTGTTAAACAGAACCTTAGTTATGCCGGGTCCTCGGACCTCCTACTTTGGGGAAATTAACATTTGAGGTTACAATCCTTAAGAATCAAACAAAAACTTGGTTAAGTGTAGTCCTCGGACCACAAACCTTGTGGAAATTGATGTCTTGTCATTTGTTAAACAGAACCTTAGTTATGCCGGGTCCTCGGACCTCCTACTTTGGGGAAATTAACATTTGAGGCTACTGTTCTTAAGAATCAAACAGAAACTCGGTTAAGTGTAGTCCTCGGACCACAAACCTTGTGGAAATTGATGTCTTGTCATTTGTTAAACAGAACCTTGGTTATGCCGGGTCCTCGAACCTCCTACTTTGGGGAAATTAACATTTGAGGCTACTGTTCTTAAGAATCAAACAGAAACTCGGTTAAGTGTAGTCCTCGGACCACAAACCTTGTGGAAATTGATGTCTTGTCATTTGTTAAACAGAACCTTAGTTATGCCGGGTCCTTGGACCTCCTACTTTGGGGAAATTAACATTTGAGGTTACAATCCTTAAGAATCAAACAGAAACGTGGTTAAGTGTAGTCCCCGGACCACAAACCTTGTGGAAATTGATGTCTTGTCATTTGTTAAACAGAACCTTAGTTATGCCGGGTCCTCGGACCTCCTACTTTGGGGAAATTAACATTTGAGGCTACTGTTCTTAAGAATCAAACAGAAACTCGGTTAAGTGTAGTCCTCGGACCACAAACCTTGTGGAAATTGATGTCTTGTCATTTGTTAAACAAAACCTTAGTTATGCCGGGTCCTCGGACCTCCTACTTTGGGGAAATTAACATTTGAGGCTACTGTTCTTAAGAATCAAACGAAACTTGGTTAAGTGTAGTCCTCGGACCATAAACCTTGTGGAAATTGATGTCTTGTCATTTGGTAAACAGAACCTTAGTTATGCCGGGTCCTCGGACCTCCTCCTTGGGGGTTATTATCATTTGCGTGTACATTGCTTAAGAATCAAACAGAAACTTGGTTAAGTGTAGTCCTCGGACCACAAACCTTGTGGAAATTGATGTCTTGTCATTTGTTAAACAGAACCTTAGTTATGCCGGGTCCTCGGACCTCCTACTTTGGGGAAATTAACATTTGAGGCTACTGTTCTTAAGAATCAAACGAAACTTGGTTAAGTGTAGTCCTCGGACCACAAACCTTGTGGAAATTGATGTCTTGTCATTTGTTAAACAGAACCTTAGTTATGCCGGGTCCTCGGACCTCCTACTTTGGGGAAATTAACATTTGAGGTTACAATCCTTAAGAATCAAACAAAAACTTGGTTAAGTGTAGTCCTCGGACCACAAACCTTGTGGAAATTGATGTCTTGTCATTTGTTAAACATAACCTTAGTTATGCCGGGTCCTCGGACCTCCTACTTTGGGGAAATTAACATTTGAGGCTACTGTTCTTAAGAATCAAACGAAACTTGGTTAAGTGTAGTCCCTCGGACCACAAACCTTGTGGAAATTGATGTCTTGTCATTTGTTACACGTGAACCTTAGTTATGCGGGTCCTCGGACCTCCTACTTTGGGGAAATTAACATTTGAGTTCTTAAGAATCAAACAACTTGGTTAAGTGTAGTCCTCGACCACAAACCTTGTGGAAATTGATGTCTTGTCATTTGTTAAACAGAACCTTAGTTATGCCGGGTCCTCGGACCTCCTACTTTGGGGAAATTAACATTTGAGGTTACAATCCTTAAGAATCAAACAAAAACTTGGTTAAGTGTAGTCCTCGGACCACAAACCTTGTGGAAATTGATGTCTTGTCATTTGTTAAACAGAACCTTAGTTATGCCGGGTCCTCGGACCTCCTACTTTGGGGAAATTAACATTTGAGGCTACTGTTCTTAAGAATCAAACAGAAACTTGGTTAAGTGTAGTCCTCGGACCACAAACCTTGTGGAAATTGATGTCTTGTCATTTGTTAAACAGAACCTTAGTTATGCCGGGTCCTCGGACCTCCTACTTTGGGGAAATTAACATTTGAGGTTACAATCCTTAAGAATCAAACAAAAACTTGGTTAAGTGTAGTCCTCGGACCACAAACCTTGTGGAAATTGATGTCTTGTCATTTGTTAAACAGAACCTTAGTTATGCCGGGTCCTCGGACCTCCTACTTTGGGGAAATTAACATTTGAGGCTACTGTTCTTAAGAATCAAACAGAAACTTGGTTAAGTGTAGTCCTCGGACCACAAACCTTGTGGAAATTGATGTCTTGTCATTTGTTAAACAGAACCTTAGTTATGCCGGGTCCTCGGACCTCCTACTTTGGGGAAATTAACATTTGAGGTTACAATCCTTAAGAATCAAACAAAAACTTGGTTAAGTGTAGTCCTCGGACCACAAACCTTGTGGAAATTGATGTCTTGTCATTTGTTAAACAAAACCTTAGTTATGCCGGGTCCTCGGACCTCCTACTTTGGGGAAATTAACATTTGAAGCTACCGTTCTTAAGAATCAAACGAAACGTGGTTAAGTGTAGTCCTCGGAACACAAACCTTGTGGAAATTGATGTCTTGTCATTTGTTAAACAGAACCTTAGTTATGCCGGGTCCTCGGACCTCCTACTTTGGGCAAATTAAAATTTGACGCAACAGTTCTTAAGAATCAAACAGAAACTTGGTTAAGTGCAGTCCTCGGACCACAAACCTTGTGGAAATTGATGTCTTGTCATTTGTTAAACAAAACCTTAGTTATGCCGGGTCCTCGGACCTCCTACTTTGGGGAAATTAACATTTGAGGCTACTGTTCTTAAGAATCAAACAGAATCTTGGTTAAGTGCAGTCCTCGGACCACAAACCTTGTGGAAATTGATGTCTTGTCATTTGTTAAACATAACCTTAGTTATGCCGGGTCCTCGGACCTCCTACTTTGGGGAAATTAACATTTGAGGCTACTGTTCTTAAGAATCAAACAGAAACTTGGTTAAGTGTAGTCCTCGGACCACAAACCTTGTGGAAATTGATGTCTTGTCATTTGTTAAACAGAACCTTAGTTATGCCGGGTCCTCGGACCTCCTACTTTGGGGAAATTAACATTTGAGGCTACTGTTCTTAAGAATCAAACAAAACTTGGTTAAGTGTAGTCCTCGGACCACAAACCTTGTGGAAATTGATGTCTTGTCATTTGTTAAACCGAACCGTAGCTAGGCCGGGTCCTCGGACCTCCTACTTTGGGGAAATTAACATTTGAGGCTACTGTTCTTAAGAATCAAACAGAAACTTGGTTAAGTGTAGTCCTCGGACCACAAACCTTGTGGAAATTGATGTCTTGTCATTTGTTAAACAGAACCTTAGTTATGCCGGGTCCTCGGACCTCCTACGTTGGGGAAATTAACATTTGAGGTTACAATCCTTAAGAATCAAACAAAAACTTGGTTAAGTGTAGTCCTCGGACCACAAACCTTGTGGAAATTGATGTCTTGTCATTTGTTAAACAGAACCTTAGTTATGCCGGGTCCTCGGACCTCCTACTTTGGGGAAATTAACATTTGAGGCTACTGTTCTTAAGAATAAATAAGTAACTTGGTTAAGTGTAGTCCTCGGACCACAAACCTTGTGGAAATTGATGTCTTGTCATTTGTTAAACAGAACCTTAGTTATGCCGGGTCCTCGGACCTCCTACTTTGGGGAAATTAACATTTGAGGTTACAATCCTTAAGAATCAAACAAAAACTTGGTTAAGTGTAGTCCTCGGACCACAAACCTTGTGGAAATTGACGTCTTGTCATTTCCTACAGCTAACCCTATCTATGCCGGGTCCTCGGACCTCCTACTTTGGGGAAATTAACATTTGAGGTTACAATCCTTAATAATCAAACAAAAACTTGGTTAAGTGTAGTCCTCGGACCACAAACCTTGTGGAAATTGATGTCTTGTCATTTGTTAAACTGAACATTGGTTTTGCCGGTCCTCGGACCTCCTACTTTGTGGAAATTAACATTTGAGGCTACTGTTCTTAAGAATCAAACAGAAACTCGGTTAAGTGTAGTCATCGGACCACAAACCTTGTGGAAATTGATGTCTTGTCATTTGTTAAACAGAACCTTAGTTATGCCGGGTCCTTGGACCACCTACTTTGGGGAAATTAACATTTGAGGTTACAATCCTTAAGAATCAAACAGAAACGTGGTTAAGTGTAGTCCCCGGACCACAAACCTTGTGGAAATTGATGTTTTGTCATTTGTTAAACAGAACCTTAGTTATGCCGGGTCCTCGGACCTCCGACTATCGGGAAATTAACATGTGAGGCTACTGTACTTAAGAATCAAACAGAAACTTGGTTAAGTGTAGTCCTCGGACCACAAACCTTGTGGAAATTGATGTCTTGTCATTTGTTAAACAGAACCTTAGTTATGCCGGGTCCTCGGACCTCCTACTTTGGGGAAATTAACATTTGAGGCTACTGTTCTTAAGAATCAAACAAAAACTTGGTTAAGTGTAGTCCTCGGACCACAAACCTTGTGGAAATTGATGTCTTGTCATTTGTTAAACAGAACCTTAGTTATGCCGGGTCCTCGGACCTCCTACTTTGGGGAAATTAACATTTGAGGTTACAATCCTTAAGAATCAAACAAAAACTTGGTTAAGTGTAGTCCTCGGACCACAAACCTTGTGGAAATTGACGTCTTGTCATTTGTTAAACAGAACCTTAGTTATGCCGGGTCCTCGGACCTCCTACTTTGGGGAAATTAACATTTGAGGCTACTGTTCTTAAGAATCAAACAGAAACTTGGTTAAGTGTGGTCCTCGGACCACAAACCTTGTGGAAATTGATGTCTTGTCATTTGTTAAACAGAACCTTAGTTATGCCGGGTCCTCGGACCTCCTACTTTGGGGAAATTAACATTTGAGGTTACAATCCTTAAGAATCAAACAAAAACTTGGTTAAGTGTAGTCCTCGGACCACAAACCTTGTGGAAATTGATGTCTTGTCATTTGTTAAACGAACCTTAGTTATGCCGGGTCCTCGGACCTCCTACTTTGGGGAAATTAACATTTGAGGCTACCGTTCTTAAGAATCAAACGAAACTTGGTTAAGTGTAGTCCTCGGACCACAAACATTGTGTAAATTGATGTCTTGTCATTTGTTAAACAGAACCTTAGTTATGCCGGGTCCTCGGACCTCCTACTTTGGGGAAATTAACATTTGAGGTTACAATCCTTAAGAATCAAACAAAAACTTGGTTAAGTGTAGTCCTCGGACCACAAACCTTGTGGAAATTGACGTCTTGTCATTTGTTAAACGGAACCTTAGTTATGCCGGGTCCTCGGACCTCCTACTTTGGGGAAATTAACATTTGAGGCTACCGTTCTTAAGAATCAAACAAAAAGGTGGTTAAGTGTAGTCCTCGGACCACAAACCTTGTGGAAATTGATGTCTTGTCATTTGTTAAACAGAACCTTAGTTATGCCGGGTCCTCAAACCTCCTACTTTGGTGAAATTAACATTTGAAGATACCGTTCTTAAGAATCAAACAGAAACTTGGTTAAATGTTGTCCTCGGACCACAAACATTGTGGAAATTGATGTCTTGTCATTTGTTAAACAGAACCTTAATTATGCCGGGTCCTCGGACCTCCTACTTTGGGGAAATTAACATTTGAAGTTACCGTTCTTAAGAATCAAACAGAAACTTGGTTAAGTGTAGTCCTCGGACCACAAACCTTGTGGAAATTGATGTCTTGTCATTTGTTAAACAAAACCTTAGTTATGCCGGGTCCTCGGACCTCCTACTTTGGGGAAATTAACATTTGAAGTTAACGTTCTTAAGAATCAAACAGAAACTTGGTTAAGTGTAGTCCTCGGACCACAAACCTTGTGGAAATTGATGTCTTGTCATTTGTTAAACAGAACCTTAGTTATGCCGGGTCCTCGGACCTCCTACTTTGGGGAAATTAACATTTGAGGCTACAGTTCTTAAGAATCAAACGAAACTTGGTTAAGTGTAGTCCTCGGACCACAAACCTTGTGGAAATTGATGTCTTGTCATTTGTTAAACAGAACCTTAGTTATGCCGGGTCCTCGGACCTCCTACTTTGGGGAAATTAACATTTGAGGCTACCGTTCTTAAGAATCAAACGAAACTTGGTTAAGTGTAGTCCTCGGACCACAAACCTTGTGGAAATTGATGTCTTGTCATTTGTTAAACAGAACCTTAGTTATGCCGGGTCCTCGGACCTCCTACTTTGGGGAAATTAACATTTGAGGCTACTGTTCTTAAGAATCAAACAGAAACTTGGTTAAGTGTAGTCCTCGGACCACAAACCTTGTGGAAATTGATGTCTTGTCATTTGTTAAACAGAACCTTAGTTATGCCGGGTCCTCGGACCTCCTACGTTGGGGAAATTAACATTTGAGGTTACAATCCTTAAGAATCAAACAAAAACTTGGTTAAGTGTAGTCCTCGGACCACAAACCTTGTGGAAATTGATGTCTTGTCATTTGTTAAACAGAACCTTAGTTATGCCGGGTCCTCGGACCTCCTACTTTGGGGAAATTAACATTTGAGGCTACTGTTCTTAAGAATCAAACAATAACTTGGTTAAGTTCAGTCCTCGGTCCACAAACCTTGTGGAAATTGATGTCTTGTCATTTGTTAAACGAACCTTAGTTATGCCGGGTCCTCGGACCTCCTACTTTGGGGAAATTAACATTTTGAGGTTACCGTTCTTAAGAATCAAACAAAACTTGGTTAAGTGTAGTCCTCGGACCACAAACCTTGTGGAAATTGATGTCTTGTCATTTGTTAAACGAACCTTAGTTATGCCGGGTCCTCGGACCTCCTACTTTGGGGAAATTAACATTTGAGGTTACAATCCTTAAGAATCAAACAAAAACTTGGTTAAGTGTAGTCCTCGGACCACAGACCTTGTGGAAATTGACGTCTTGTCATTTGTTAAACAACCTTAGTTATGCCGGGTCCTCGGACCTCCTACTTTGGGGAAATTAACATTTGAGGTTACAATCCTTAAGAATCAAACAAAAACTTGGTTAAGTGTAGTCCTCGGACCACAAACCTTGTGGAAATTGATGTCTTGTCATTTGTTAAACAGAACCTTAGTTATGCCGGGTCCTCGGACCTCCTACTTTGGGGAAATTAACATTTGAGGCTACTGTTCTTAAGAATCAAACAGAAACTCGGTTAAGTGTAGTCATCGGACCACAAACCTTGTGGAAATTGATGTCTTGTCATTTGTTAAACAGAACCTTAGTTATGCCGGGTCCTTGGACCACCTACTTTGGGGAAATTAACATTTGAGGTTACAATCCTTAAGAATCAAACAGAAACGTGGTTAAGTGTAGTCCCCGGACCACAAACCTTGTGGAAATTGATGTTTTGTCATTTGTTAAACAGAACCTTAGTTATGCCGGGTCCTCGGACCTCCTACTTTGGGGAAATTAACATTTGAGGCTACTGTTCTTAAGAATCAAACAGAAACTTGGTTAAGTGTAGTCCTCGGACCACAAACCTTGTGGAAATTGATGTCTTGTCATTTGTTAAACGTAACCTTAGTTATGCCGGGTCCTCGGACCACCCACTTTGCGGAAATTAAAATTTGCGGCTACACTTCTTAAGAATCAAACACAAACTTCGTTAAGTGTAGTCCCGGCACCACAACGCTCTTGGAAATTGATGTCTTGTCATTTGTTAAACAGAACCTTAGTTATGCCGGGTCCTCGGACCTCCTACTTTGGGGAAATTAACATTTTAGGTTACAATCCTTAAGAATCAAACAAAAACTTGGTTAAGTGTAGTCCTCGGACCACAAACCTTGTGGAAATTGACGACTTGTTATTTGTTAAACAGAACCTTAGTTATGCCGGGTCCTCGGATCTCCTACTTTGGGGAAATTAACATTTGAGGTTACAATCCTTAAGAATCAAACAAAAACTTGGTTAAGTGTAGTCCTCGGACCACAAACCTTGTGGAAATTGATGTCTTGTCATTTGTTAAACGTAACCTTAGTTATGCCGGATCCTCGAACCTCCTACTTTGGGGAAATTAACATTTGAGGCTACTGTTCTTAAGAATCAAACGAAACTCGGTTAAGTGTAGTCCTCGGACCACAAACCTTGTGGAAATTGATGTCTTGTCATTTGTTAAACGTAACCTTAGTTATGCCGGGTCCTTGGACCTCCTACTTTGGGGAAATTAACATTTGAGGTTACAATCCTTAAGAATCAAACGAAACGTGGTTAAGTGTAGTCCCTGACCACAAACCTTGTGGAAATTGATGTTTTGTCATTTGTTAAACAACCTTAGTTATGCCGGGTCCTCGGACCTCCTACTTTGGGGAAATTAACATTTGAGGCTACCGTTCTTAATAATCAAACGAAACTTGGTTAAGTGTAGTCCTCGGACCACAAACCTTGTGGAAATTGATGTCTTGTCATTTGTTAAACAGAACCTTAGTTATGCCGGGTCCTCAGACCTCCTACTTTGGGGAAATTAACATTTGAAGTTACCGTTCTTAAGAATCAAACAGAAACTTGGTTAAGTGTAGTCCTCGGACCACAAACCTTGTGGAAATTGACGACTTGTCATTTGTTAAACGGAACCTTAGTTATGCCGGGTCCTCGGATCTCCTACTTTGGGGAAATCAACATTTGAAGTTACCGTTCCTAAGAATCAAACAGAAACTTGGTTAAGTGTAGTCCTCAGACCACAAACCTTGTGGAAATTGATGTCTTGTTATTTGTTAAACAGAACCTTAGTTATGCCGGGTCCTCGGACCTCCTACTTTGGGGAAATTAACATTTGAAGTTACCGTTCTTTAGAATAAACGAGTCACTTGGTTAAGTGTAGTCCTCGGACCACAAACCTTGTGGAAATTGACGACTTGTTATTTGTTAAACAGAACCTTAGTTATGCCGGGTCCTCGGACCTCCTAATTTGGGGAAATTAACATTTGAAGTTACCGTTCTTAAGAATCAAACAGAAACTTGGTTAAGTGTAGTCCTCGGACCACAAACCTTGTGGAAATTGATGTCTTGTCATTTGTTAAATAGAACCTTAGTTATGCCGGGTCCTCGGACCTCCTACTTTGGGGAAATTAACATTTGAGGTTACAATCCTTAAGAATCAAACATAGTCTAGGTTAAGTGTAGTCCTCGGACCACAAACATTGTGGAAATTGATGTCTTGTCATTTGTTAAACGGAACCTTAGTTATGCGGGTCCTCGGACCTCCTACTTTGGGGAAATTAACATTTGAGGCTACTGTTCTTAAGAATCAAACAGAAACTCGGTTAAGTGTAGTCCTCGGACCACAAACCTTGTGGAAATTGATGTCTTGTCATTTGTTAAACAGAACCTTAGTTATGCCGGGTCCTTGGACCTCCTACTTTGGGGAAATTAACATTTGAGGTTACAATCCTTAAGAATCAAACAGAAACGTGGTTAAGTGTAGTCCACGGACCACAAACCTTGTGGAAATTGATGTGTTGTCATTTGTTAAACAGAACCTTAGTTATGCCGGGTCCTCGGACCTCCTACTTTGGGGAAATTAACATTTGAAGCTACAGTTCTTAAGAATGAAACAGAAACTTGGTTAAGTGTAGTCCTCGGACCACAAACCTTGTGGAAATTGATGTCTTGTCATTTGTTAAACAGAACCTTAGTTATGCCGGGTCCTCGGACCTCCTACTTTGGGGAAATTAACATTTGAGGCTACTGTTCTTAAGAATCAAACAGAAACTTGGTTAAGTGTAGTCCTCGGACCACAAACCTTGTGGAAATTGATGTCTTGTCATTTGTTAAACAGAACCTTAGTTATGCCGGGTCCTCGGACCTCCTACTTTGGGGAAATTAACATTTGAGGTTACAATCCTTAAGAATCAAACAAAAACTTGGTTAAGTGTAGTCCTCGGACCACAAACCTTGTGGAAATTGATGTCTTGTCATTTGTTAAACAGAACCTTAGTTATGCCGGGTCCTTGGACCTCCTACTTTGGGGAAATTAACATTTGAGGTTACAATCCTTAAGAATCAAACAGAAACGTGGTTAAGTGTAGTCCCCGGACCACAAACCTTGTGGAAATTGATGTTTTGTCATTTGTTAAACAGAACCTTAGTTATGCCGGGTCCTCGGACCTCCTACTTTGGGGAAATTAACATTTGAGGCTACTGTTCTTAAGAATCAAACAGAAACTTGGTTAAGTGTAGTCCTCGGACCACAAACCTTGTGGAAATTGATGTCTTGTCATTTGTTAAACAGAACCTTAGTTATGCCGGGTCCTCGGACCTCCTACGTTGGGGAAATTAACATTTGAGGTTACAATCCTTAAGAATCAAACAAAAACTTGGTTAAGTGTAGTCCTCGGACCACAAACCTTGTGGAAATTGATGTCTTGTCATTTGTTAAACAGAACCTTAGTTATGCCGGGTCCTCGGACCTCCTACTTTGGGGAAATTAACATTTGAGGCTACTGTTCTTAAGAATCAAACAGAAACTTGGTTAAGTGTAGTCCTCGGACCACAAACCTTGTGGAAATTGATGTCTTGTCATTTGTTAGAACGAACCTTAGTTATGCCGGGTCCTCGGACCTCCTACTTTGGGGAAATTAACATTTGAGGTTACAATCCTTAAGAATCAAACAAAAACTTGGTTAAGTGTAGTCCTCGGACCACAAACCTTGTGGAAATTGACGTCTTGTCATTTGTTAAACAGAACCTTAGTTATGCCGGGTCCTCGGACCTCCTACTTTGGGGAAATTAACATTTGAGGTTACAATCCTTAAGAATCAAACAAAAACTTGGTTAAGTGTAGTCCTCGGACCACAAACCTTGTGGAAATCGATGTCTTGTCATTTGTTAAACAGAACCTTAGTTATGCCGGGTCCTCGGACCTTCTACTTTGGGGAAATTAACATTTGAGGCTACTGTTCTTAAGAATCAAACAGAAACTCGGTTAAGTGTAGTCATCGGACCACAAACCTTGTGGAAATTGATGTCTTGTCATTTGTTAAACAGAACCTTAGTTATGCCGGGTCCTTGGACCACCTACTTTGGGGAAATTAACATTTGAGGTTACAATCCTTAAGAATCAAACAGAAACGTGGTTAAGTGTAGTCCCCGGACCACAAACCTTGTGGAAATTGATGTTTTGTCATTTGTTAAACAGAACCTTAGTTATGCCGGGTCCTCGGACCTCCTACTTTGGGGAAATTAACATTTGAGGCTACTGTTCTTAAGAATCAAACAGAAACTTGGTTAAGTGTAGTCCTCGGACCACAAACCTTGTGGAAATTGATGTCTTGTCATTTGTTAAACATAACGTTAGTTATGCCGGGTCCTCGGACCTCCTACTTTGGGGAAATTAACATTTGAGGCTACTGTTCTTAAGAATCAAACAAAAACTTGGTTAAGTGTAGTCCTCGGACCACAAACCTTGTGGAAATTGATGTCTTGTCATTTGTTAAACAGAACCTTAGTTATGCCGGGTCCTCGGACCTCCTACTTTGGGGAAATTAACATTTGAGGTTACAATCCTTAAGAATCAAACAAAAACTTGGTTAAGTGTAGTCCTCGGACCACAAACCTTGTGGAAATTGACGTCTTGTCATTTGTTAAACAGAACCTTAGTTATGCCGGGTCCTCGGACCTCCTACTTTGGGGAAATTAACATTTGAGGTTACAATCCTTAAGAATCAAACAAAAACTTGGTTAAGTGTAGTCCTCGGACCACAAACCTTGTGGAAATTGATGTCTTGTCATTTGTTAAACAGAACCTTAGTTATGCCGGATCCTCGAACCTCCTACTTTGGGGAAATTAACATTTGAGGCTACTGTTCTTAAGAATCAAACAGAAACTCGGTTAAGTGTAGTCCTCGGACCACAAACCTTGTGGAAATTGATGTCTTGTCATTTGTTAAACAGAACCTTAGTTATGCCGGGTCCTTGGACCTCCTACTTTGGGGAAATTAACATTTGAGGTTACAATCCTTAAGAATCAAACAGAAACGATGTTAATTGTAGTCCCCCGACCACAAACCTGGTGGAAATTGATGTATTGTCATTTGTTAAACAGAACCTTAGTTATGCCGGGTCCTCGGACCTCCTACTTTGGGGAAATTAACATTTGAGGCTACTGTTCTTAATAATCAAACAGAAACTCGGTTAAGTGTAGTCCTCGGACCACAAACCTTGTGGAAATTGATGTCTTGTCATTTGTTAAACAAAACCTTAGTTATGCCGGGTCCTCGGACCTCCTACTTTGGGGAAATTAACATTTGAGGCTACTGTTCTTAAGAATCAAACAAACTTGGTTAAGTGTAGTCCTCGGACCACAAACCTTGTGGAAATTGATGTCTTGTCATTTGTTAAACAGAACCTTAGTTATGCCGGGTCCTCGGATCTCCTACTTTGGGGAAATTAACATTTGAGGCTACTGTTCTTAAGAATCAAACAGAAACTTGGTTAAGTGTAGTCCTCGGACCACAAACCTTGTGGAAATTGATGTCTTGTCATTTGTTAAACAGAACCTTAGTTATGCCGGGTCCTCGGACCTCCTACTTTGGGGAAATTAACATTTGATGCTACTGTTCTTAAGAATCAAACAGAAACTTGGTTAAGTGCAGTCCTCGGACCACAAACCTTGTGGAAATTGATGTCTTGTCATTTGTTAAACAGAACCTTAGTTATGCCGGGTCCTCGGACCTCCTACTTTGGGGAAATTAACATTTGAGGCTACTGTTCTTAAGAATCAAACAGAAACTTGGTTAAGTGTAGTCCTTGGACCACAAACCTTGTGGAAATTGATGTCTTGTCATTTGTTAAACAGAACCTTAGTTATGCCGGGTCCTCGGACCTCCTACTTTGGGGAAATTAACATTTGAGGTTACAATCCTTAAGAATCAAACAAAGACTTGGTTAAGTGTAGTCCTCGGACCACAAACCTTGTGGAAATTGATGTCTTGTCATTTGTTAAACAGAACCTTAGTTATGCCGGGTCCTCGGACCTCCTACTTTGGGGAAATTAATATTTGAGGTTACAATCCTTAAGAATCAAACAAAAACTTGGTTAAGTGTAGTCCTCGGACCACAAACCTTGTGGAAATTGATGTCTTGTCATTTGTTAAACAGAACCTTAGTTATGCCGGGTCCTCGGACCTCCTACTTTGGGGAAATTAACATTTGAGGCTACTGTTCTTAAGAATCAAACAGAAACTCGGTTAAGTGTAGTCCTCGGACCACAAACCTTGTGGAAATTGATGTCTTGTCATTTGTTAAACAGAACCTTAGTTATGCCGGGTCCTTGGACCTCCTACTTTGGGGAAATTAACATTTGAGGTTACAATCCTTAAGAATCAAACAGAAACGTGGTTAAGTGTAGTCCCCGGACCACAAACCTTGTGGAAATTGATGTTTTGTCATTTGTTAAACAGAACCTTAGTTATGCCGGGTCCTCGGACCTCCTACTTTGGGGAAATTAACATTTGAGGCTACTGTTCTTAAGAATCAAACAGAAACTTGGTTAAGTGTAGTCCTCGGACCACAAACCTTGTGGAAATTGATGTCTTGTCATTTGTTAAACAGAACCTTAGTTATGCCGGGTCCTCGGACCTCCTACTTTGGGGAAATTAACATTTGAGGCTACTGTTCTTAAGAATCAAACAGAAACTTGGTTAAGTGTAGTCCTCGGACCACAACCTTGTGGAAATTGATGTCTTGTCATTTGTTAAACAGAACCTTAGTTATGCCGGGTCCTCGGACCTCCTACTTGGGGGAAATTAACATTTGAGGCTACTGTTCTTAAGAATCAAACAGAAACTCGGTTAAGTGTAGTCCTCGGACCACAAACCTTGTGGAAATTGATGTCTTGTCATTTGTTAAACAGAACCTTAGTTATGCCGGGTCCTCGGACCTCCTACTTTGGGAAAATTGACATTTAAACTTATTGATCTTAAGAATCAAATTGAAAATTAGTTAAGTCTTGTCCTCGGACTATAAACTTGATCAAAGTTAACTTCTTATTGTGTCTGGGAGTTAGTGCCTTACCGTTCAATAACTCGGATCTTAAGTTTTATTTCTTTAAAAGTACTAAGCAAATTTATGTGAGGAAGGAGTGGTCCTCGGATCGTACATCCTACTAAAAACAATGCTACACATTATAAGGTTTTAATCGTTATATGAGGTCTCTCTTTTTTAACCAAGGCATTGTTTAAACATATTAGCCATATCACTTTTTATTAAGTTTTTAATAACACGCGAATGACTGCGTGGAGGTTATGATTGTGCAAAACTTGAAGTGAGATTTGTTTGCTCTGCCCCTTTTTGACCATGTACTAATAGCAATCTTTATGACCAATATAACAAGAATAAAGTAAAATGGATGCGACATAAGTGAGAATCAAACGAAATAGTTCTTCATTAATCACTTAAATGTACATTACATATTTAATCCAGATGTAGAAAAAGAGAAGTCCTAAAGCTAGGTCCTAAGCTTTTGGAGGGGGGTCTTGTTGAGAGGTACTGGTGGCCTCGGTCTTTCTTAACTCCAGCTCAAAGGGAGTCAGAACTTGCTTTCCTTTGTCTGCTGTCTTCGTTGGAAGGACGTTGGGTTCCACTTTCTGGCTCAAGTCCTTCTCTGCATCCTCGCCTTCTTCCTTCTCTTTGTTGGAACCTGAAGGTTCTGTAGGATCTGGAATTAGCTGTGGGACCATCGGAGGCAGAACAGGGAGAGTTGACTCAGGGGTAGGAGTAGCAGCAGGAGCCTCTTCAATCTCCTGTATCTCCAGGGGAAGCCAAACGTTCTCGAACTTCCTCAGATCCGAGGATAGAGGAACTCCAGCTACGTTTAGGGCTTCCCCCCAGACTTTCTGACAGTATTCCCGGCACAAAGCCGCGAAGGCCTCTGTCAGCTGCCCCTCGGTGTTTGCTACCCCTTCCTCGTAGCTCGTCTGCTTGGCAGCCTGTAAAGAGCGATGGAATGAGCTGGCTTCTTCCTTCATCAGCGCAAGTTCCTTTTCCAAATCCGAGCGTTCCCTTTGGGCTCGGGAGAGCTCATCATCTTTTTCGTGAAGGAGCTTGCGCTGCCCTTCTATTTGGGTCTTCATGGTCTTCAGATTTGCCTCGGCCCCATTCTTCTCTCTCTTTAGATCAGCCACCTCCGAGGTAAGCTTCTTGTTCTGAGCAAGGGCTGTGCCCAAGGACTTCTCAGTCTCCATCCTAATCTCCTGCTCAGTTCTGGCCTTCTTCCGAGTGTCTTCTATGAACTTCTCGGCTACAAAGACCTCCTGAATGGCCTGTAACAAAGTATGATGGAATCAGGAATAGTAAAAAACTTATGAATATTGTTAAAAGTGGAATCTTCCTAAAAAGGGGTAAACTTACCAGCGCTAAGTCTCTTTTTAAAGAGAGGAATAGTTGTGGCTGGCTCATTTTTTCCAAGGTTTCCATGTCCTTGGGCAGCAAAAGAGGGCGCTCCAACACTTCGGCCAAGTGGTGGGCATGGCCTTGTTGAACCGCCCTTATACTAGATTGGCAGGAGATGGGTGCGCCGTCCAGTCTTAGGTCGGGGGACCAGGTGGTCGGTGCTCGGCGCACTTCGGCCTCGTCCCTAATTCCCCGCTTTCAACTGAGCGGGCCCTACCCTTGCCTTTGTCCAGCTTCTGCTGCTGAACCGGTGGGAGTTGTTGTCGTGGTTTCTTGGGGTCCTTGCTGATCGTCCCCTCCGTCTCCCCCTTTCTCTTCTTTTTGGGATCCTCGGCTGGAGGTTTTGGCTCAGCTGGAGGAGGGGGAGGTGGCAAAGATTGAAGAGCTTGGGACCCCCCCGTCTTTTTCTCAACAACCTTCGCAGCTCTATTGGTTAGGAGACCCTTCATCCTGTCCATATCCTCCTCGGATTCGTCCTCAGTGGCTTCTTCTTCCTCGTCAGAGAGTACGACGAACTGGTTCCCTCGAGGTCTCTCGGTGTCTTCAAGTTGGAACTGTTCTATCTCCTCGTCTAGCGTGTGTGAAGAAGACACCTGCTCTTCTGGAACAACGGTTGCCTGAGAGTGCACAGCGAGGGGGATTGCCGCAATGGGCTGTCCGTATAAAACGGTGTTAGGGGTGTCAGGGAGATCGTGGTCGTCCAAAAAGTGGGGCCGGGCTACGTTTATCTTCCTTCGCCTTCGGTCACCGGCGACTATGGCGTTTTCTATCTCCTGGAAGTCCGAAGAGATGGGAGTGTACCCTAGAATCAGATGAGCAGCCCTGAGTTGTAGGTCCTCGCTGGCAAACACCTCGGAGCGCAGTACTCGGTTGAGATCTGCAACGTTGCAGTGGCTTAAGCGTGGGCGCACGTGTCGCTTATCTGCGAAGGAAGACACCAAATCAAACGAACATGGTCAGATTCACACAACATATAATAAACCTAAATAAATGTGAATACATGTGAATGCGTATTTTTGTGAGTATTAGAGGAGTTTGTGCGGGGGGGGGGGGAGGCTAATCCTAAGGTGTCGCACCTGGATCACCCCACTCAATTGGGCAGTGGAGGCCGTCGTGCCAGTTCCCAGAGACGATCAGGTAGTCATCCTTCATGCCTTTGTTGGATTTGGGTAGACAGGAGATTAGCCTAACGACGCTGGAGCGGGATTTAATGTAGTAACCTACGTTGGAGAGTTTATGGGACTCGTACAGAAAGACGACATCGTGCCAGGTGAGGTTTAGATCCATTTGCTCGTTTAGAGCATCGACGCTACCCAAAACTCTAAAAACGTTTGGGAGGCACTGATCGGGACACAATCGGTGGTTGCGAAGGTACTCCCTAGTTACAGGCTTCATAGGGAGGGTCATCCCACCCTCTACAAAGGCTATTATTGGGATGATAACCTCTCCCTCCTTTCTAGAGCCGGCCACGGCTTCCACCGGGCAATATTTTAAACCTACATCGCCGGGAATGTGATACTTGGCTCTGAAGCCTTCCATTCCAACGGCGGTATCAACTAGACATTTAAATCTTTCCATCAGAGAGGGGCGAAAGACTAAACTCTAAAAGGGAGAATATCTACGAGGACAGCCGAGGACTGTGTCCGAGGAGAAAAGGTTAAGAATAGAGAGAGCAAGAACTTACAAAGTTGAAGGTGTGCAAATTTCCACGGTTTTCTGCAGGTAAAGTATGATTGCTGATGTTTTGATGGGATTAGCCCCTGGGGAATTAAATGAAGGCGCAGGTTCCCGAAGCGTCACGATGTGCGGAAAAGCGGCCTCGAAATTATATTTGTCCCGCCCAAATTTTCATGGAATGATAAGGACCGTTGGATGTTCATCTCATCGTTGAACGTGGGGGACAAGGTGTAACTTACAGTAATAAATGCGCGCATTTTTTAAAATAAAACTGCCAAGTGTCACCCTCCGGAACGCGAAACGGTTTTCACGCGTGTGGCTATTTGTAGAAAGTGTGGAGGAGGTGTTCGTCAGATCAAAACCCTATTTTTCTCCTCGGATGATGAAAAATAGAGTTTTTAGGGGCTATTGTGGGGAGTAAAAGGGCCCAAATGGGCATGTGGGCCTTTGGGCTATAACATGGAGGGCCGACCTGCTCCAGGGTTAAACTCTTCGGGTCGGCCCATACGCCGAGGGTCTGAGGATACAACCGATGACGAGATTTTCCTCGGAAAAGCCCTAGAGAGTTCAAAGTTTCATTATGAAGGTCAAAGCACAACTCTGGAGAGACTAGTGGTTAAAAGGGGACATCCTGAATCTTCTAGATGCACCAATATTAAAGAAAATATCAAGAATAAAGGCTGCCACCTCCGCATTAAAAGTTTTGCACCTACTTCCCTGGCCGCATTAATGGGGAGGTGACCCCTGAACAGTGAGGTGGAAACTTCTAGTCACTGTTCAAAAAGTATCAGAAAAGGCAGTATAAAAGGGGGGTAAAGGCCAAAGAAAATGGGGATTGGAAAACTAAGAAAGAAATTAAGAACTTGTAATTTTCAAGGAAGAAAGAGAAATAATAAAGAAATAGTCCTCGGCTTGAGTCCGAGGAGACCCATTTGTCATTATCATTCTTTATTTACTTGTGTTTGCTTATAAAAGCCTGTTATCAAGATCCCAACGTTTCTAACATAGGTTTCAAGCCCACACTCTACAAATCTTATTGTTTAAGGCTCATTGGGCCTGAGCCCGTAACTGTTCTTGGGGCCAGGTGCAATTGTGCACTTACAGTGAGTTTTTTATTTCTCGATTTTTTTCATTCTTTTTAGTGGATTTGTGTCAGAATTGCTTTGTGAAAATTTTTTCCCCTATTTTATTCATATCACACTCAAAAAACTGTATTACGCTACAATTACTTCATTCTTTGAGCTATCCTTGCTTTTCCTCTCTCTTTTCTTTGAAAGAAGTTTTTTGTTTTTGTTTCCAATAAGATGTTTGGGGTTTTGTTTTTGATTTTTCTATTCCTCTCACTCTACTTTGCTTTGTTGTTTATTTTATTTATTTTTTTATTTTGCTTTTGTTTGGATTGCTTTGGCTTTGTTTTGCACAGGAAGGGACTTTTCATTATTTCTCTCATTGTAAGTTCTTAATTATCTAAAAAATTCTATCTTTTTTTATTGTTTATTGATTGTTAACATTGATTATAATTTCTTTGTACTGATTCTAATTTGGGTTTCTCCCAATTATGAATATTCATTGGTTAGAAAAGTAAGTGAACATGATTGGTCCATTTAATGTAGTACACAGTTTCTCAAAAACCACTTTTAAAATGGAGGATCTTAATTTATTTCATATTAGGTTCTTTACACCCAACTAAAAAGCAATGAATTTTTATTTTTTTGCAAAAAAAATACAGCTTCATGGTTTATGTTTTGATTGTTTTAAGTTTTGTCTTAGAATAGTTTGAATTTCTTAGCTTTCTTTTAGTTTGGGTTTTTAAGCATGGATTGAGGTTGCAAATTCTTTTTAGTTAGATTGCTTTATGGTAATTACCTCTTCCTAAAAAACTTCTCTCTAATAAAGAATAAGATATTAGGGGGTGAGAAAATTGGATGGGGTAGATTTTTTGTAGGCCATGTGACCAAAGTTTTTGGAGATTGTAGAAGAATAAGAGTGTATAAATTTATTGGGTGCCTGTATGCAATTAAGAGCATGATTTATATCAATAGGTTACCTATCTGGATAATCTTAATTTTTTGGCGAGTTTTTTAATTCTTGCCAATTCATGTTGATAATGACAGTGATTTTGGATTTTTTCACATTTAATTAGATGTCTAATATGATCCTATCTTAGCAGCTTGATTCATGATTCTCATGGTGTTAAAAATAGAAAAATGACTTTTTTAATTCTGCTTATGCTTCCCAGACAGGGTCAAAACTTTTTAGAATTATGGTGAATGAGTTGTATTTAAAGACTCAGAGAGAGACCTCATGGTGGTGTGTTGGTGATGAAGATGCCTATGTGAGTCAATAAGGAGTTCAATAGGCCCATTTGATTGGAGAGAAAATTTGGAGACTATTTTTTTTTATGGCCATGACAGTGAAATCTAATACCGTAATTTATCTATACTAACTCAACTTTTAAGGTATCTAGAATGTGTTATAGAATAAGCAATGGGTTATAGAATGAGCTAATGAGATTTCATTCATTCGTATCTTTAGGAGACTGTGTTTTGAGGAAGATCAAATTTAACAATGGTGGATGGTATTTGTTACTTTTTGAGGAAGTTAATAAGAATGCTTCATATCTTCCTTATTCTCTTGAAAAGATGATACCCATGGTCATTGACATATATAGAGTTTGAAATTTTGGGACTAAGATTCATGGTTAGATTGTTGGATGAACTGATCATCCTAATTTAAATGTACATGGTATTAGATAGAGCAATCTGCTCTAATGAAATCAATTTTCTCTATACTCTCAGATTGCTAAAGCTAAAGCTTGATGAATAATAAGAGGACAGTGGAGTTCTAAGATTGTAATTATTGTAATTCATTTTTTGCCGTTGTGTTTGTTGTAGAAGAATTGAAGAAATCTGCTGCGATTATATATGTATGGTTAGGATAGTCCTTATTCATAAGGCACTACATTCCTGTGGCTAATATACTCCAAATTAGGTTCCAGACTATCACTAATGTACATTTGCAGAAATTGTTGTAATGCATAAACATGTTCCTTTTTTATTATTATTTTTTTCACATTTATGCCTCAAATTTGGATGCTGATATTACTTTAAAAAAAGGCTATATGTTGATATTGATTTTGCTACTTCATACAGGTACCAGAAACATCGTTAATTGTGTTGATGGCAATATAGTTGAGGACATCGAATGCTCTAATATAGCTGATGTTATTCTTTTTTTATATATATATATATATATATATATATATATATATATATATATACAAGATAGAATTCTACTCTAAATTTTGGATATATGAATGGTCACTTAGCCATCTATTGCATATCATTCATTGCATATCATAAAAATGATCTTGAGATTCTAACGATCGCGACGGTATGTCCAATTCCTAAATCGGTCCGTCAGATTGAAATATATCACATGATCAAGTTTTCATTGCATACAAGCTTTTTGTTTGGGCAGAAACGATCACGCATGATTTATCTTGAAAACGCAAATTTTTTTATTGAAAGATGCAGATCCAATTTTGATTCAAAAAAATTCAGATTTTTATTCAAAAAAATGCAAAAAAAAAAAATATATTTGAAATAGACTAGATTTTTATTTGGAAAAAATGCAGATCAGATTTTTATTAAAAACAGAGCAGATTTTTATTTGAAAAAATGCAGATCTGGTTTTTTTTTTTTTATTAAAAACAGGCAAGGTTTTTATAAGCAAAAATGCAGATCAGATTTTATCAATAAAATTTAGATCAAACTTTACGAATAAAATTCAAAAATGGTTTTACTTTGAAAAAGGAACAAAGAGAAAAAAAGTATAGATCTGACTCTTAATATAAAAATGAAGAAAACTTGCAAATTTGATTTTATTATTTTTTTTTTTTAAAAAAAGAAGAAAAATTGCTGATCTAAAATTCTGAGGCAAGATTCAACCCTAGATTTAGACATGTTCATCAATTAATCATGTGGAAACTTTTGAAAGGAAAAGAGAACATGTGATAACATATGAGAAACATGATTATTTAAACACAAAAGAAAACATCATGTCCATGGAAACTAAAACATATATGAAAGCATGTTATGGAAACAAAGTAAGAGTTATACTTACATGAACTTAATTCTTAAGGAAAGAGTTCCTCAAAGAGAAACAATTTTTTTAGGGATTTAATTGAAGCCTCTTAACAAAAAAGAAGTCCTTAAAGCAGGACTTCTAAAACTTCTTTAACGTAAGGGGAGAGAGAAGTCAGAAAAAAGAAGGTCAGAAAAAGGCCGAAAAAGGGGGTCAGAAAAAAGGTCAGGAAAGGGGTCTTGAATGTTGGGAGGCCTCCCCTATTTATAGCGCTGTTAGTTTCTTAGAAAATAAGCTAGGTTTGCTTATAAATTAAGTTCAACCAGCTTAAAAAATAAGCAAAAAAATGTATGGAGAAAATCCTAAAAAAGAAGAAGATTTGGATAAAAGTTAGTTGATTTTTCAGATTAGAATCATATCTTTCTACTCAAAATTTAGATTAAGATGAAATTTTGAATACGAAAAGGAAATTTGCTTCTCTACAACTTTGCCAGAAATAACCTAGTTTTAATTTTGAGTTCTACTATGCCAAAAGTCAGGGCCGGCTCAACAACTTTTGGGGCCTTAGGCGAAAATTTTAAAGCCGTGACCACTTTAAAGTTTAAACCTGCGCAAATAAAAATTAATTTAATACATGGTTTAATCAATTAGTGTCATTATAATATAAATGAGTTGATATGATACACATTAAATTATTAATTAGTATAATAATTTATAATAATAGATAAAGTGTCAGACAAAAAAAAAAGTGTGAGAAACCATGTAAGCTATAACTGTGGGCTTAGGGCTATACTCCTATAAAAAAAAAAAAAGGGACAAACCGTACTCCACTACTCCTATCATTATATAATCCTGTGGATAAGTTTTAAAGAAAAAACGTGTCCTATCAATTCAATTATCATGGTTGAAAAGGGTCCAAAGAGGGGCCGAAAAGCTATCATAGCAAAAAAGTGTCCCATCCCATCAAACAATTGTGCAATGAAAGTGTGAAACAAACTAAAAATATATATAATTTAAGTTAAATAAATAGAAGATTCTGAGTCTTCATTCTCGGAAAGACAAAGACAAAGAGGGGAAGAACTGAAGAAGAATACCTCTACTGACTGGTAGATTGGTACGCTGGAATCAACAAATAAAAATTTCAAGTTAGACTGACTGACTGAGCATATGAAAAAAGATCAAGAATCAAGACGAAGGTGAAGAAAAGAAAGGTAAGACCATAAGAATATAGATGGAGAGGCAGAGAGATAGAGAGATGGGAGTTTTTTATTTTGTTTTTGAAATGTATAATCTCTATTTTAGCATATTTCAAGACAATTGCGTTGTATTATTAATAAATTGGTCTGGTATTAATTTTGATTTTAGCATATTTCAAGAATGAGTTGATAAATTTGTCTCCTAAACTTTAATTTTATTAGCTGAAGTTTGACTATTTTTGTTTCTTTCTTTTTTAATCTTTTACATTTTAGGATACAATGTGGCCTTTTTAATGCATTTTATTGACCAATAAAAGTGATTAAATTTTTTTAAAACTAAAATATATAGATAAATATATTATTTATATATAATTTTTTTTTCCAAGTAGGCCCCTTCTTCTATTTGGGAGCCTTAGGCAATTGCATCACCTATTGAGCCGGCCTTGCCGAAAGTGCATTGGAATGTGAATTTGAAATTTGCTACATGATTAGCACTTCTATGAAGTGTTTTCCAACTCTGGAACTGTATTTGGACGAATTTAAGAGTTATTTTCATGATAAGCCTCATTCCAAAGTGATAACTGTAAGTGCACAATTGCACCTGGACCCAAAAACGAATGCTGAGCTTAGACCTAATGAGCCTTATACAATAAAATTTGTAGAGTATGGGTTTGAAACCTAGGCTCAGGATATTGGAAGTTCGACTAACAGGCTAGAGTGTTACAATTTGTGCAAATGATGAACAAATATGACAAATAGATCTCCTCGGACGTAAGCCGAGGATGATTTGTATAAATATACTCTCTTTAGGCCAAAGTTTACAGTCCTTAGTTCCTATTTTATTCTTAGAAGAAAGTCTCGATCCCTTTCTTTTTCCTCTCTCGTCTCCTTATATACTTCTTCCTCCTCACTATTCATCCACGTGTCGTACAAATCTTTCCCTTAGATACTTTTTTCATCCACCGTCACCTTGAAGTCTTCAAACAAATAGTAGGGGGGCTGCATCCTACTGTTCAGAGGTCATTTCCCCATTAATGCGGCTAGGGAGGTAGATACAAGGTCTTTAATGTGGAGGTAGCAACATTTTCCCTAGATATTTCTATCACATCCTTGCGTCTAGAAGGTGCTTGGATCACCCTCTTACCCATCAGTTTTTCCAAAGTTCAGTCTTTAACCTTCTTGGCCAGTCCCAGGGTCATTGCCGGGCCTGTCCGAGGAGACATTCCTCCTTGGACAACTCCTCGGACCTTTACAGCGCAGACTAACTTGTGGGCCTGGAGGCCTTAATAAAAAACAAACTGGTATCCGTCAATAAAGCCCAAAGCCCAAATGTTTATTCGAGAATTTTTACCCCCCACAATAACTAGGACTTTTAAAGTAATTATTTTGAATATAATTATCCCAAAAGCCTAATTATCTACAATCTTTAAATATTATCAGGTTATTTGTTTTAATCCCATGCAACAAATCTCACTTTAAGAAAATACTTAACCAAACACAAATTTTTTTAATTAATTTTAATCATTAACCAATCAAAATTAATTTTAATTAATCACACATGATCGGCTTCACCCCATACAATGCATGCAGACTGTGAAAACTTAATCTAGTGATATCATTCAATCCAACAGTCCGATTTGGAAATTGGACATACTATCGTGACCGTTAGAATCTCTAGATCATTTTTATGATATGCAATGAATGAATTAATGCATGTAATGCAAGTTATGATTTTTGGGTATATGAATGGTCACTTTAACCGTCTTCCAAGATTAAATTATGGGTACGAAATCAAGTGTCTTCATAATACCCCTCATTGACAAAGCTTACAAAGTGAATGTCAACGTAAAACAAAGACACTAATTTTAGTAGCCATGAT
Source organism: Castanea sativa (assembly GCF_040712315.1). Lineage (NCBI taxonomy): Eukaryota > Viridiplantae > Streptophyta > Magnoliopsida > Fagales > Fagaceae > Castanea > Castanea sativa. Next base: position 13,275,503 of record NC_134020.1, read on the forward strand.
TTAATCAGGGTTTACTTTTCAAATATTATCTAACCCTAGAACCTAAAATCTTGGGACATAGAACTAGTGTTTTGTTGTTTTGAAAAATGAGAACTATGAATACTTGATCTAATTGATAATTTGATGAACCTGAATTAAATCTTGAAATGAGGTGACTAAGAGGTTTCTTTATCTCAGTCTGAATCTGGGGTGATTGAGAGGTTTTTCTATCTTAATTTGAATTTGAGGCAATTGCGAGGTTTCTCTATCTCAGTTTGAATCTGGAGCGATTGAGAGGCTTTTCTATCTCAATTTGAAACTAGGGGCGACTGAGAGGCTTCTCTATCTTGGTCTAAATGGGAGGTGATCGAGAGGCTTCTCTATCTCGGTGTGAACCTGGGGCGATTGAGAGGCTTCTCTATCTTGATTTGAATGGAAGGTAACCAAGAGGCTTCTCTATCTGGTTTGAACCTGGGGCAATTGAGAGGCTTCTCTATATTGATTTGAATGGAAGGTAGTCAATAGGCTTCTCTATCTAGGTTTGAACTTGGGGCAATTGACAGGCTTCTCTATCTCAATTTGAAACTAGAGGCGACCAAGAGGCTTCTCTATCTTGATTTGAATGGAAGGTAACCAAGAGGCTTCTTTATCTTGGTTTGAACCTGGAGCGATTGAGAGGCTTCTCTATCATAATTTGAAACTAAAGGCAACCAAGAGGCTTCTCTATCTTAATTAGAATGGAAGGTAACCAAGAGGCTTCTTTATCTTGGTTTAACCTGGGGTGATTGAAACGCTTCTCTATCTCAATCTGAAAATGGAAGCGACTGAGAGGCTTTCTATCTCGATTTGAATCTGAAAATATGGAATTTCTCTACAATAGACAAAAATTCATATTAAATCTTAATGATCGAGAACCAAATTTACTTAATAGATTTATCTTTTTTTTGGAAGATTTGTGTTCAGGAGATTTATCCTTTTTTTTGAAACTTTGTTCTTGGAGATTTGTCATTTGAAGATTTGTTCGGGAGACTTTTCATTTTCATGAAGACGTGTTTATGGAGATTTGTCCTTTGAAGATTTGTTCAATAGATTTTTGCTTTTCATGAAGATGTGTTCATGGGGATTTATCCTCTGAAGTTTGTTCAGGAGATTTTTCCTTTTATGATGATGTGTTCATGGAGATTTGTCCATTGAAGATTTATTTAGGAGATTTTTCCTTTTATGAAGATGTGTTCATGGAGATTTGTCCTTTGAAAATTTGTTCTGGAAATTTTTCCTTTGAAGATTTATCCATGGAGATTTATCAATGGATATGGTCATGGAGATTTATCAATTGAAGATTGAAGTGTAGGAGATATATCCCTTTTTGAAGATTTGTCCATGAAGATTTGTCATTTGATAATTTGAATAAGAAATTTATCCCTTGAAAACTTTTTCATGGAGATTTGTCCTTTGAAAATTTGAATTGGAGATTTATCCCTTGAAGATTTGCTCATAGAGATTTGTCCTTTGAAGATTTGTTTTGGAGATTTATCCTTTTATAAAATTTAGAAGATTTATCTTTTGAAATTTTTTTAGGAGATTTGTTCTTTTGAAAATTTGATTTTAGGAGATTTATCCTTTTGAAATTTTTTAGGAGCTTTATCATTTTGAAATTTTGTTTAGGAGATTTATCCTTTGAAAAGTTTGTTAGGAGATTTGTCCTTTTGAAAATTTTATTTTAGGAGATTTTTCCTTTTTGAAAAATGTTTTAGGAGATTTATCCTTTTGAAATTTTGTTAGGATATTTGTCCTTTGAAAATTGAAGTTCAAGAGATTTATCCTGTTTTAATTTCCTACAAGAAAAACAAGAGTTGATTTTTAGTCAGTAAATTTGTATAACTCATGAACTATCACTCTTTGATCTTTTCATTTGGTGACTTTGATATGTATGGACTTATTGTTGTAAGAGCTTGATTCGGAAAAGTTTAGAGTTTACATGATGAAGCTCTGTGGTGCAAAGGTTTGAATTTACCTGACAGGATTTGACATGGGTGATCTTACCTGAATAAGGCATAGCTGAATGCCCCTAGTCTACAAATTGAAGCATGATTTTGAAAATCATGACTTTTGAGGAAAAGATGATTTCGTTTTCTCAAAATGTATGTGGCATGGCCAAATGTCCTTAGTTTATAAATGGATACATGATTGTTGGAAACCTTAATTTTTTTTTTTTTTTTTTTGAAAATGAATGAGGCATGGCCGAATGCCCCTAGTTTGCAAATTGGTGCATGACTTTTGAAAACCTTGATATTTGAGGAAAATATGATTTTTTTTTTTCAAAATGGATGAGGCATGGCCGAATGCCCCTAGTTTAGAAATGGATGCATGATTTTTAGAAATCTTGATTTTTTTTTGAAAAGTTGATGATGATTATCTTATATATATATATATATATATATATATATATATAAATAGATGAGGCATGGCCGAATGCCCCTAATTCAACAATCAATGTGAATTTTGCAAAATCTTATTGTGTAGGGACCTTCAATAAAGTAAAATTTGAGAACCGATTGGCACATCTTAAGCCTTGTTTAGTTGTCGCGTTTTCAGCCTTTTTTCTAAGACCTATGATAGCATCTGAACTGAAGATTGATGGTGAATGTTAAGTAAATGAAGGATCCATGTCCACCTCCTACAAAACATTCTTTCCATGAGCTTGTTAGTAAGTCAGTTATTATAAAAATGTTTTGGGCCAATGCCCCTAGTTTAGACATGCTTGCACAGAAAATTGATGATATGCTTAGTGCAAAACAGACGCTCCTAGCCTAAATTCACACAAAGAAATGTTTTCATTTTGAGCTTTTGAAAAAATGTTTTTTGAGTGATTGTGACCGGCCTTTTAGAAAGGCTGCCTACGTACCTCTCTCATAGAGGATTAGGTCTAAACATAGTTTGCAAAAAAAAAAAATTGAAAAATGAAGTTTTGAAAAATCTTCTTTTTGAAATGAAGTTTGCTTTTGGGTGATTATGACCAGGCCTTTGAAAACGCTGCCTACTTACTTCTCTCATAGAGGATTAGGTCCAAACGTAGTTTGAATTTTTTTTTTGAAAAATGAAGTTTTGAAAAAGCTGCTTTTTTGAAATGAAAATTTTTTTTTGGGTGATTGTGATTGGGCCTTAGAAAAGGCTACCTACGTACCCCTCTCATTGAGGATCTGGTCCAGATGTAGTTCAAACAAAAAAGTTTTGAAATTTCTTTTGAAAAATGAATTTTTGAAATGAGTCTTTTTTCTTTTTCTTTTTTTAAAAAAAAAGGAAATTTAGTGAGAATGAGACTTTTTGAAATTTGATCCTTTTCAAATGAACAAAACGTGATCCTTTGAACAACCTATTTAACCAATCGTAATGCTCAATTGTTAACTCGATCTGATTGGCTAGGACGGATTTGAAATTATTAAAAACATTTAATCAAATTTTCTTCTTCATTTTGAAAATTTTCAGATTAAGTCTTCAAAGGCAATCAAAGAAATGAAATGCTTGGGAATCACATATGTTGGGAGCAAGCAAGAAAGGAAAAAAAATCCTAAGTTTGAAGATTTGAAATTTTTTGAGAATTTGGAAGTTTCTTCTCTTGAGAGTTATTTTCTGTTGGAAGCAAAAAATGAGTGTTTGGATCTTAGAAAAAAAAAATTAAGTCACTTGAGAATTTGTGAAATTTTTTCTTTTAAAGATATCTGCCAATGGCGCTTAATAATCTTGAGTAGTTTTCCTTCTTAATCCAAGTGAAAATATTATCAAAGCTAAATGTGTGCTTTCAATCAGCAGGACTTCAAGGAGGGCTTTATTCAAAGGTTGTAATGTAGGCCGGGTTCAAGTTATTGAAAGGAAGGATATAAAAGGCTCAAAACTCTTATGATATTTTCCCAAGTATGCAATACTTTAAATTCAAGCATTAGAAGATTTTTTTCCACATCTTCCATCATTGACTCTTGTGCTAAAATCCTTGTCATGTTCATCATCTTCTCATTGATCTTCATTGATTCCTTTCATTTGGTCTTGATTTTTATAACTTGACAACTTCCTCTTTTGGTCTTCTTAGCATCTTATCTTGTGGTCAAATCACTCACTCTCATTTTTGTTTTTCTCATTTTTTGAAAGATTTTTTAAAAATTTTTTTGCCCTAATTTTTTCCTAGACTGCCCTTTCAAGTTTTTAGCCTAGCAAGCTTTTCTCTTCTTTTTTTTTCTTCTTTTTTTTTTTTTGCTCTAATTTTTGCCTAGACCGCTCTTTCGGGTTTTCAGCCTAGCGAGCTTTTTTTTGGAATTTTATTGTTTTTCACTCAACTGCATTTTTTTGGATCTTTCAATTTGACAAACTTTCATCTTTCTTAGATGAATTTGCATTTCTCCTTGCTACCCTCTTATCTTTTGTAATTCACTTTCATTTTTCTTGACTTGACTAAACACTTTTTTTTTTATGAAATGTGTCTTAATTTTTCTTTTCATCATCTTCCTCAATTTGATTGGATTTCTTCTCTTGATGAATCTTCATTTTTGTTTATCCTTCTCAACTTGAATGATCTTTCTAGCTTGATGGAGTGAACTATCCCTTTCTTTGATGAACTCTCTTTTCTGAACTTGATGAACTCTTCATCAGTCTCATTGTCTTCATTGAGGATCTTTGTAAAGTTATGATTTACAACTATGTTTTATGTTGGCTTTATTCCATGACAAAAAGTGTTGTAATTGCTTTAATTTTGTTTCTTGTATTTTGTGGGATTTTATTGTATTAAGTTTTGTATTAAGTTGGTGAAGACTCAAGCTTAAATGAAGAATCAGTGGATTTTGCGATTGTCTCGCTAGTAGCTAACCTACGAAAGAGCCACATGAGAAGCACACGCTGGAAGCTGAAGCGTCGTGCCAGCCCGGAGGTTTTCGCGATTGTCTCGCGGTTAAGGCCTTCCTGCGAGACACCTGCGAAACTCTCTGCCTGGAGGTTTTTTAAGTGTGGCTTTCTTACCCTTCACCCATACTATATATACCCTCATTACCCACAAAAGTGTAAGGAGACCATTCAGAGAGAAAAGCCCTAGATAGGTTTTCAACAACACACACACCCATCTTTTAGAGAGAGAGCTACCCATCCTTAGTGAGAAATCATTGTAGCCTATTCTCCTTCCCTCTCCCATTGTCATACCTTGAAAGGCAATTTGCACCTAAACACAACCCACACATTTTCAGAGTGTAGAGAGTGTTTTGGAGATTGGGAAGCTTTGGAAATTTGCCAAAAGAAGCCGATGAGGCTTGGCGGATGCAATCGGGCTTATTGCGGGATTCAAAAAGCTAGAGAAGACATGACTCCGTGAAGTCCGTTGGTAGCAGGAGCTTAGAGGGCTCAAGTATATTGGGTAAATTAGGCTTGGAGGGTCTTTTGTTATTTGTGTACTCCAACTTTATTCTCTAGTGGATCGATTACCGCTTAGAGGGCGGCGGAGAGGTTTTTCGCCGAGTTCTTCAGTTTCCTCTTTGATAACACATCGCGTGTTATCTTGTGATTGCATCCTTCTTCCCTTACTCTTGTGTTTTACTTTTATTGTTTGTTGTTCATGTTTATGCACTAGAGTAGTATCGGTTGATTACGCTTCATTTACTCTTGTTTCCACACTTAGATAAGTTAGCGTAAAAGCAATCTAGCCGTAATTTATAATTTGGGGTCTAAACAACTCTTGTGTTTTTAACACAATTCCGAGCTTTCAATTGGTATCAATACCAAGTGGTGTTGAATCTATAAGGTCAACACCTCCTCATCTTGAGATTTAAGCATGTATACTTAATTTTCCCACCCAAGGTTTAAGTTTTTAGTGGGTCCATTGAAAAATAGGCTAACTGTTTAAAGGCTCAAATTGGCTAGTAATGGATAATTATTGTAATAGGTGTCAAGGAACAATGTCGCTTACCAAAGGTGGTCTCTTATCCCTAGTGATGCTTACTTGTTAGCACAGTGTCTTAAGCTCTTTTAATTAGTTATTCTTGGAATAGAAGTAAAAATGCTCCAATGATGTGTCAGAATTTTTTTCGAGATATGGATTGAGTATATATGTTTTGAGAATTTTGAATGAATGGATGGATTCCTTTGATTGCCTTTTAGGACCTTTTCTTCACATATTCTAAATGTTTAGCAAAAGTCCTTACATGAGTTGAATGAAGTCAAATCCCTCTTTGGAACAAATTGATTGGTAGAGCAATTAATCGTAATGATTTAGAAAAAGTTTTGTCAAATGGATCTTCCTATATTCACTTGAAAAGAAGGCTTTTGAAATTTTTTGGAGTATTTGAAAGGAAGGTTTTGAAAAGAAGGCCTAATGCCCTTAGTCCAACAATTTCTTTTTGAAAATGAATTGAAATGACTTAAAGGTCTAATGCCCCTATTCCAAAAGATTTTTTCTTTTGAAAGATTTTTTCTTGAGTTTTCTCTCTTTTTATAAAACTTTTTTGTTGTTTTTGAATTTTTTATGTACATATGAACAACATGATGAATCAAATGCATCAAACACAACATGGATTTTATTGAGTGAATGACCAACTAGAAAGCAAATGCTAAATAAAAAATAAAACTAAAGAGCCAATCTAAAAACTTGTAAGATGAAATTCAAGCAAAGTCTGGATGGTTGGCCGATGATGGCGAAGTAGCGACTTGTTTATCAATCAGATTTTGAATGGTGTGTCGCAGATTGATGCATTTTTCTATCTGATGGTCAAGTTCTTGATGATATTTGCAGAACTCATGTGACTTATAATCTTTAGGCAGTAGGCTTGGAGGAGGTCGAGGTTCAAGTGGGCCAAGATACCCTTTAAGTTTGAGCTTTTCAAACGATTGACTCATTGGCATGTGGAGTTCATTGAACTTCCTTCGAGGCCTAGAATTGATAGTTGATGATGTTTGGGGAACTACAACATTGATTGCCTCCTCATTGGTGGTGTGGGTTGCAGCTTTTTCAAAAAGGAAGCCTTCTTCATTCTTCAACATGCCATTATTGAGAGCATCTTCCACTTAAGTACCAGCTATGACCAAGGCTTTGAAGTTTGGAAAGTATTGGGCAAAAAGATGCTTGTCGAATATGGGTAACAAATTCTTCACCACCATTTGGATTTGCTCTTCTTCACTAGGTCTTGCGATCATCTAGGCTGCCTTGACTCTCCATTTGGTTATAGAGGCCGAAAAGGACTCCTTCGGCTGTTGTTTAGTGGTCTACAAGTCTCTCCTCGTCACATCCACTTCTATGTTGTACTTGTACTGATTGTGAAACTCGCAACAGATGGCCTCCCAATTCCTTGCTCTAGCATCGTCTAGGTTGAGGAACCACCTAAGAGCAGCTCCAGTCAAGGTATTTTGAAACATTTGAGCAAGTAATTCTTTAGTTGCTCCTAGGGGCTGCATGGCCCTCATGCACATCTTTAAATGGGACTTTGGGCTGCTAGTCCCATCGTACTTTTCCAAGGTCAGCATCTTGAACTTTGGAGGCAATCTCACATTTGAGAAAAGCGAGAGTGATTGGTAATCTATAAGGCCTTCCATCTTACGAACCATTTTGATCATCTCCTCCATTTTATTCATCCTCTTATAAATCTTTTTCTCACCCTCCGGGATAGAGGGATTCTAATTAGTCTTATTCTCCTCTTGGCCATTCTTCAAGTTCTGAAACTGTTGTATGATAAGGTTCATGTCTTTCCTTAATTGGATTTGACTAGCTACCATGGTGTTTAGTAACTCTTGAGTGTTCATGGGTTTTTTAGTGTTTGTATGTTCTCTTCCTTCTACCATAGTGATGGAGTCTTCAAATTTCTTGTGGCTTGGGTTGTCTTGTAGGTCGAACACAAGATTGTGATTTTGTAACTGTGGAATGCCTTCTATGCTTACTGGCTTAGGACCGTGATAGGCTTGGAACTGGAACTATTAGCTTGACTATCGGTCTTGGATTCTCTTTGGAGTCTTCCCTTTGATCTTGACCAAATTCTCCTCTAAGAAAAGGTTTAATTGGGTCAAACAAAGCTAGGTCCCCATCTACATCAACCTATCAACCAAACGAACACACACAAAATGCTATACAATTTTAACATGGACCGGCCTAAAGGTAGGTTCTAAGACATTACATTGTAGGGTGGGTTTGTTGTTTCATTGTTTCCTATAGTTAGGATGTTACACCTCCTAACTTGTAATGTAATGAACATGACGTTGGTCCAAATGATATGGTCTATCCTTTATAGTCAACAAGAAATGATCCAGGGACTTTGGGCTATAAGTTGGTGAGTTCACCACTGGATACCCCGAATCTAATAAAGACCAATGATCCATAGTTACTACCACCATATGTTGAGATGGGTGCATACATATTTGTTGTTTTGGTGGCATACACTATGAAAGTTAGGGAAAGCTCTTAACAATCAACATGGCAAAAAAAAAAATGATGCAAACATCTCAAGACATAGATAACCAAAAAAACAACATTATACAAAAAATAAGGGTATATAGTTGGTCACTTAAATTATAATATGAAGCTTAGTCCTTGACATCCCCAGTAGAGTTGCCACAGTGAGAGACTGCACTTCTTGAGGGGTGCTCTTAAAAAGAGATTTGGGTGCTTAGGGCACCTCTCTTTTGGGTAGTTGTGTGGAGTCGCCACTTAATTTTTATAAAAAATAAGAAAAAATAAAATACAATTCACAAGTCTAAAAATTCTTCAAATTCGTTAATGAACTATACAAATACAACTTGGTAGAATAACTTTACAAGGCCTTGGTCTTAAATACAATCTATGTAAAAATTACAAAGTTTTTATCCTAGTTACAATCTTCAAAAACAAAAGATAAAACACTAGTCCAAAAACCTATATTCGGGGGCTAGGTTACGGAATGAGAAGGTGTTAGGCACCCATTCCGCCTAGATAGAGTCTAGTCTTCTAGACTCTAAATGACCATTAAATACCCATATTCAAAGTATGAAACGTTATGCATTAGATGCTATGTCAAATCCTAGATTTAGGGTTAAACTTTTATTCATTAGATCTGGCATTTTATTTTGTGTGAAAAAAATTTGATGAGAATAGTTAATGAAAAATTTAATTTTAAGTTTCCATAAAAAAAGAATGAATTTTAAATAAAAATTCATATCTGATTGGTATTTTTTAATGTGGGAAAAAAAAATTTTATTTTGAAAACACAAATTTCTTTATAAAAAGATGTAGATCTAATTTTGATTTTTTAAAAAAAAGTCAGATTTTTATTTAAAAAAATGCAAATCAGATTTTTTTTATTTAAAACAGACTAGATTTTTATTTGGAAAAAATGCAGATAAGATTTTTTATTAAAAACAGAGAAAATTTTTATTTGGAAAAATGCAGATCTAGTTTTTTTTTTTTATTATTAAAGACAGGTCTTGTTTTTATAAGCAAAAATGCAGATAAGATTTTATTAATAAAACTTAGATCAAACTTTGCGAATAAAATTCAAATCTAGTTTTTCTTTGAAAAAGAAACAAAGAGAAAAAAAAAATATAGATCTGACTCTTAATATAAAAAATGAAGAAAACTTGCAAATTTGATTTTAGTGTTTTTTTTTTTCAAAAAAAAAAACACAAAAAATTGCAGATTTAAAATTCTAAGGCAAGATTCAACCCTAGATCTAGACTGTTGGAAAAACTGGTTTTGTATCTCATACAAAATACATAGCAGAAGTAACAAACAAGGATCTATTTCATTCATGATTGATAACATGCACTATGTAAATTTCAGAATTTAAGAACAAAATAGTGTACCTTTGTGTGGTGAAATTCAAAACCAAAGATTGAAGTACTCGGGAATACTTTTAATCTTCACTCCAATTTCACTTTACGCCCAAGATGTGTGGTCTCTCAATCAGTTTTCAAAGGGAGAAAGAAAGTGTGTTTCACTCTCACATACACACCATTTCTTATATCATTAATAAAAATTTTGTATGTTTCTCCCTTTATAACTAATTGATTATCTAATTGGGCTGGCCTATTAGGCCTTTCCAATTAGGCTTTAGTGTATGGCTTGGAGTAGGACCAAAAGGGACCAATAAGACACTAGCTCCAATAGGCCTTGGGCTTTTCTGTCAATTCTTGACAAGTTCAAAGTTACCATTAATTATATTTAATACTACTATATAAATGTAATTGCACTCTAGGCCTTATTAATAAATTATATCTCAAGACTTTATTATACACGCAACTCCTTCATAAAATATTCGTAGTAATACAAAGTCATGAATATAGACTGCCACTTTGAAAATTACTACATCTTAATCCTTAAGTACCCGGTTTAATCCTTTAAAGTTATTCATTATATATTTCTGAAATCCAATTTCATAAATATATACTTTAGTAATTTCTTACCAAAGTGGTTAGACCTAACTCTCTAAATAACTGAACCCATTAAACTTATCTCAAGGGAATATTTTATATTTCCGTTAAGAGATTATGAATTCCATCTTGAGAATATATGTTCCATCAACACTAAATGTGGCTGCCCAACATACTGAGGTTTTGACCAATACTTTAGATCTCACTCCTGATATATCAAAGCAACCTACACCTCATGATCAGGTCCATTATTCTCTCAGGATTAAGAGTTGATGCAAATAGAAGTCGTGAGATTTATTATTCATTTGACAGTCGTTAGGAGAATAATAAATCTCACAACGGCCCAGTTCAATATGTCTTAACTCTTAAAATATATCAACATATCAACTAGAAGTCTCCGCTTCCATGATCAAGACAAATCATCTTAGTTGATACGTTATAGTCTTCGCAGATGAAATGCCCAATTTCATCACCGACTACGAACTATAAATTCTGAGTTTACAAAGAACTTGTGACTTATATCTTCTGTGACTAAATCACATAAATCACATATTATGCATCTTATGGACTATATGATAATGTCCCAATATTCATGTTACAAATATTTTAGATAATAATAAAACAACTTTATTAAACACAACATTAAGTCATATATAATGTCATACATAGCATCATACAATAGGATTTAAGGGCACACATCCTAACAACGGGAGAAACATATAGAATTTTTGTGTGAGAGAAGTATAACACTATTATGAAATGGTGTGTAAGAAGTGTTGGACACTTTGACATTCTCCCTCTGAAAACTAATTGAGAGCCCACACTTCTTGGGCGTTAGTGGAATTAGAGTGAAGATTAAAAATGTTCCCAAGTGCTTCTGATCTTTGATTTTTGAAATTCACTGCACCAAGGTACATTCTCTTGTTCTAAATTCTGAAACTTACATAGTGCATGTTAACACTTATGAATGAAGTAGATACATTATTTTTCTGCTGCGTATGTTATGTATGTGATACAAACATGTATTTATCCTATACACGTTACCATTATTTTAGATAATAATAAAACAACTTTATTAATCACAACATTAAGTCATATCGATCGAGAATGTACCCTGATCGATCGAGAAAAGTTATGGCTGCTCGATCGACCCTCGACAGATGCTCGATCGATCAAGAAAAATTCTACGAAGCTCGATCAATGCTTGACAAATGCTCGATCGATCAAGCGTCGCGAATTTTGAATTTCCCAAAATTTTTCTAAGACAATTTTTCAACGTTTTCATGAACAAAACAACCATCATATGAACATAATGGACAGAGATTGATGTCTAAACTGAATATCATTGATGCTATAGCCTTAAAATTCAATTTAGCATACTTAAACTCAAATTCAAACAACATCATAACATCAAAATCAGTTTTCATCAAAACATAGTTTCAACAACCATACAGAAAATTAAATTTCTCACAACATGAAACTATTGTCCCTTACTCCAAAACTCACAAAACATGTTATATATTTTGAATTGAAGACCGCTCTGATACCATTTGTTGGAAAAATGCATGGAAAATACTTGTTTAACTCATACAAAACATGCGCAGCAGCAAAATTAACGGATCTACTTCATTCGCAATTGATAACATGTACTATGTAAGTTTCAGAATTAGAGAACAGAAGCACTTGGGAATACTTTTAATCTTCACTCTAATTCCACTTAATGTCCAAGATGTGTGGTCTCTCAATCGATTTCCAAGGAGAGACTAGGAGAGTGTCCAACACTCACATACACACCATTTTAGAATGATGTCTCACACCACACACAAAATTTTGTATGTTTCCCTTCTTATATATAACTGATTATCTAATTGGGCTAGCCTTTTGGGGCTCTTGTGTGTGGCTTGGAGTGGGACCAAAAGGGACCAATAAGGCACTAGCTCCAATAGGCCTTGGGCTTTTATGTTAACTTTTGACAAGTCCAAAGTTACCATTAACTATATTTAATACCACTATATAAATATAGTTGCACTCTAGGCCTTATCTATAAATTATATCCCAAGACTTTATTATACATGCAACCCCTTCATTAAATATTTGTAATAATACAAAGTCATGAATGTAGACTGCCACTTTGTAAATTACTACATCTTATCCTTGAGAATCCGGTTTAATCCTTTAAGTTATTCATTATATATTTACAAAATCCAATTTCATATATATATATATATATACTTTAGTAACTTTTTACTAAAGTGGGTAGGCCCAACTCTCTGAATAATCAAACCCATTAAACTTATGTCAAGGGAATATTTTGTATTTCCGTTAAGAGATTATGAATTCCATCTTGAGAATACATGTTCCATCAACACTAAATGTGGCTGCTCAACATACTGATGTTTTGACCGTGACTAATAGATCTCACTCCTAATATATCAAAGCAACCTATATCTCATGATCAGGTCCATTATTCTCTCAAGATTAAGAGTTCATGTGAATAGAAGTCGTGAGATTTATTATTCATTTGACAGTCGTTACGAGAATAATAAATCTCACAATGGTCCAGTTCAATATGTCTTAACTCTCAAAACATATCAACATACCAACTAGAAATCTCCATTTCCATGGTCAAGAAAAATCATCTTAGTTGATATGTTATAGTCTTTGCAGATGAAACGTCCAATTTCATCACCGACTACGAACTACAGATTAGGAACTCAAAATTTTTTTAGGAACTTGATAACTGTGATGGGTGGACGTACGACGTGGCAAAGATATTCTCCAAATAAGATGCGACCTTATGGCACAACAATGATAACCCATTGTAGATAAGGAACTCGAAACATTTTTAAGAACTTGATAATTGTGATGCCCGGAGCCGTGTGGCATGGCCGATATAATCTTCAAATAAAATGTGAGAATACGGCGCGGCTGCGATATGCCACTGTAGATTAGGAACTCGAACCTTTTTTTAGGAACATGATAACAGTGATGGCTTGATACATACGGCGCGGCAGAGATAATCACCAGGTAAGATGCGAGCTTTTGGGGCGACTGCGATAACCCACTGTTGACCAGGAACACAGAACATCTTTAGGATCTAGATAACTATGATGGCTGGAGACATATGGCGCGGCCAAGATAATCTATAAATAAGATGCCAGCTTATTGTGCAGCCGCGATAACTCATTGTAGATCAGAAACTTGGAACTTCTTTTAGGAACTTGATAACCGTGATGGTACGAGACGTACGGCGCGGCTGAGATAATCTCTAAATAAGATGTGAGCTTATGACGCGGCCACAATAACCCACTATAGATTAGGAACTCCGAATTTCATTAGGAACTTGATAACTTTGATGGGTGGAGAAGTACAGCGCAATCGAGATAATCTCCAAATAAGATGCGAGCTTACGGCGCGGCCGTGATAACCCACTGTAGATCAGGAACTCAGAACTCTTTTAGCAACTTGATAACTTTGATGGCCAGAGGCGTGAGGCATGGCTGAGATAATATCCGAATTAGATGCGATCTTACGGCCGAGCCACGATAACCTACATTAGATCAGGAGCTCGGAGCTCTTTTTGGAACTTAATAACTGTGGTGGTCGGAGATGTGTGGCGCGGCCCAGATAATCTCCAAATAAATGCGAGAATACTGTGCGGCTGTGACAACCCACTATAGATTAGGAACTAGGAAGATTTTTTTGGAACTTGAAAACTTTGATGGCCAGATATGTACAGCGCGGCTGAGATAATCTCCAGGTAAGATGTGATAAGCCACTGTAGATCAGGAAATCGAAACTTCTTTAGGAACTTTATAACTGGGATTGTGGGAGATGTACGGCGCAGTAGAAATAATCTCCAAATAAGATGCGAGCTTACGACGCAGCCGCGACAACCCACTATAGATCAGGAACTCGGAACTTTTTTAGCAACTTGATAACTTTGAAGGCCAGAGACGTGAGGCGAGGCCGAGATAAACTCCAAATAAAATACGAGAATACGGCGCAGCTGAGGTAACCTACTGTATATTTGAAATTCGGACCGTCTTTTAGGAAAATGATAATAGTAATGCTTGATACGTACAACGTGGCTAAGATAATCTCCAGGTAAGATGCGAGCTAACGACGTGGCCGCGATAACCCATTGTAGACCAAGAGCACAAAACTTCTTTAGGAACTTGATAACTATGATGGCAGGAGACGTATGGCGTGTCTGAGATAATCTACAAATAAAATGCCAGAATACGGTGCTGCCGCAATAACTCACTGTAGATCAGCAACTCGGAACATCTTTTAGGTACTTCATAACATTGATGGTAGGAGACGTACGACATGACCGAGATAATCTCTAAGTAAGATGCAAGCTTACGGTGCGGCCACGATAACTCATTGTAGATTAGGAACTCCAAATTTTATTAGGAACATGATAGCTATTATGCGTGGAGAGGTACGATGTAGTCAAGATAGTCTCCAAATAAGATGCGAGCTTATGGCACGGTCGCAACAACCCACTGTAGATCAAGAACTCGGAACTTTTTTAGCAACTTGATAACTTTGATGGCTGGAGACATGAGGTGGGGCCGAGATAAACTCCAAATAAAATGCGAGAATATGGCGCGGCTGCGATAACCCACTGTAGATTAGAAACTCAGACTATTTTTTAGGAACATGATAACAGTGATGCTTGATACGTACAGTGCGGCCGAGATAATCTCTAGGTAAGATACGAGCTTACAACGCAACCAAGATAACCCATAGTAGACCAGGAACACAGAACTTCTTTAGGAACTTGATAACTGTGATGGCTGGAGACGTACGGCGGCCGAGATAATATCTATATAAGATGCGACCTTGCGGCGCAGCCGTGAGAACACACTGTTGATTAGGAACTCGGAACTCTTTTAGGAACTTGATAACTGTGATGCTCGAAGACGTGAGGCACGATCGAGATAATCTCCAATTAAAATGCGAGAATACAGCCAAACTGCGATAACACACTGTAGATTAGAAAGTCGGATCTTTTTTTAGGAACTTGATAACAGTGATGGCTTGATACGTACAACGCATCCTATATCATCTCTAGGTAAGATGTAAGCTTACGGCGCAGCCTCAATAACCCACTGTAGACTGGGAACACGAAACTTCTTTAGGAACTTGATAACTGGAATGATTGGTGACGTACAGCACGGCCAAAATATTCTACAAATAAGATGCGACTTTACGGCGCGGCGACGATAACCCACTGTAGATTAGAAACTCAGAATTTCTTTCAAGAACTTGATAACCATGATGGCAGGAGACGTACAACCCAGCTGAGATAATCTCAAAATAAGATGCGAGCATATGGCGTGTCTAGGAAATAGGAATTTTTTTACGAACTTGATAACTGTGATGGGTGGAGAAGTAGGGCATGGTGGAGATAATCTCCAAATAAGATACGAGCTTACGGTGCGGCCACGACAACCGAATGTTGATCCGAAACTCAAAACTTTTAGCAACTTGATAGCTTTAATTGCCGAAGACTTGGTAACAGCGATGGCTTGATACGTATGGTGCAGGAGTGATAATCTGCAGGTAAGATAAGAGCTTATGGGGCAGCTGCGATAACCCACTGTAGACCAAGAACACGGAACTTACTTAGGATCTTGATGACTGTGATGGTTGGAGACATATGGCACGACCGAGATAACCTACAAATAAGATGCTAGCTTACGGTGCGGCGGTGATAACCTACTATAGATCAGAAACTCGGAGCTTCTTTTAGGAACTTGATAACCGTGATGGCAAGAGACGTACGGCGCGGCCAAGATATTCGCTAAGTAAGATGTGAGCTTATGGCGTGGCACGATAACCCACTATAGATTAGGAACTCGGAATTTTATTAGGAACTTGATAACTGTGACGGGTGGAGATGTACAACGCATTCGAGATAATATCTGAATAAGATGCGAGCTTACGGTGTGGCTGCGAAACCCACTGTAGTTCAAGAACTCAAAACTTTTTTAGGAACTTGATAACTGTGCTAGCCGGAGACGTACGGCGTGGTCGATATAATCTCCAAATAAAATGCGAGAATACAGTGCGACTGCGACAATCTAGTGGGACTTGATAACAATGGCGACTTAAGATGTATGGCACGGCAGTGATAATCTCCAGGTATGATGCGAGTTTATGGGGCGGCTGCGATAACCCATTATAGACCAAGAACACGGAACTTCTTTAGGATCTTAATAACTGTGATGGCTGGAGACATACGAAGCGGCCGAGATAACCTCCAAGTAAGATGCGAGCTTATGGCGCGGCCACGATAACCCACTGTAGATCAGAAACTCAAAACTTCTTTTAGGAACATGATAACTATGGTGGCAGGAGATGTACGACGCGGCCGTGATAATCTATAAATAAGATGTTAGCTTACGGTGCGGCCGTGATAACCCACTGTAGATCAAAAACTCGGAACTTCGTTTAGGAACTCGATAACTGCGATGGCAGGAGACGTACGGTGCGACCGAGATAATCTCTAACTAAGATACGAGCTTACGGCGCAGCCACAATAACCCAATATAGTTTAGGAACTCGAAATTTTATTAGGAATATGATAACTGTGATGGGTGGAGTGGTATGGTGCAGTCGAGATAATCTTCAAATAAGATACGACCATATGGCGTGGCCACGATAACCCATTGTAGAACAGGAACTTGGAACTTTTTTAGCAACTTGATTAGTTTGACGGCCGGAGACGTGAGGGGGGGCTGAGATAAATTGCAAATAAAATATGAGAATACGACGCAGCTACAATAACCCACTGTACACTAGAAACTCGGACCTTGTTTTAGGAACATGATAATAGTGATGCTTGATAAGTATAGCGCGGCTGAGATAATCTCCAGGTAAGTTGTGAGCTTATGGCGCGGCCGCAATAACCCCCTGTAGACCAGGAACACAGAACTTCTTTAGGAACTTGATAACTGTGATGGCTGGAGATGTATGACATGGCCAAAATAATTGCCAAATAAAATTCTAGAATACAGCGCAGCTGTGATAACCCACTGTAGATTAGGAACTCGAACCTTTTTTTAGGAACATGATAATAGTGATGGCTTGATACGTACGGCGCGGCAGTGACAATCTCAGGGTAAGATGCGAGCTTATGGGGCAGCTACGATAACCCACTATAGACCAAGAACATGGAACTTCTTTTAGATCTTAATAACTGTGATGGTTGGAGACGTACAGAGCGGTTGCGATAACCCACTGTAGATCAAAAACTCGAAACTTCTTTTAGGAATTGGATAACTCTGATGGCAAGAGACGTACGGCGCGGCCAAGATAATCTCTAACTAAGATGCGAGCTTATGGCGCGACCATGATAACCCACTGTAGATTAGGTACAAGGAATTTTATTAGGAACTTGATCACTGTGATGGGTGGAGAGGTACGACGCAGTCAAGATAATCTCTAAATAAGATGCGAGCTTACGGCGTGGCCGCGATAACCCATTGTAGACTAGGAACACGGAACTTCTTTAGGAACTTGATAACTGTGATGGTTGGAGATGTACGACATGGCTGAAATAATCGCCAAATAAAATGTGAGAATATGGCGTGGCTGCTTTAACCCATTGCAGATTAGTTCTAGATCATTCAACTGCTGGTCCGCTAGGTAGTCGGCTATGGCGTGGCCCTTGATGGCCTTTCTCGTCACAAACATAATGTCAAATTCGAAGAGGAACATTTGCCAACAGGAGATCTTCCCTATAAGATCTGGCTTTTCAAAGATGTACTTAATGGGATCCATACGGGAAATGAGCCATGTGGTGTAGTAGATCATGTATTGTCACAATTTGTGCGAAGCCCACACTAAGGTGCAACATGTCTTCTCAATGGTGATGTAGTTGATCTTATGACTAGTGAACTTCTTGCTTAAGTAGTAAATCACCTTTTCTTTTTGGTTGGGCTCAGCCAATTGGCCTAACATGCAGACCATTGAGGTATCTGGCACTGCTAGGTAGAGGATCAATGAATATCCTGGTGTCGGGGGAACCAGAATAAGAGGGTTCAACAAACACTGGTTGATCTTGTCAAAGGCCATTTGGCACTCGGCACTCATCTGTCTATTCTATCTTTGTGTCTTTCTTCAAGAGCTTGAACAACGGATCACATGTGGCGGTTAACTGCGTTATGAAGCAGGCTCTGTAATTGACCTTTCCTAAGAAGCTGCGAATTTGTTTCTCGCTTTACGGTGTCAGCATGTCCCGGATGGCTTGGATTTTTGCTGGGTCCACTTCAATTCCTCTTTGGCTAACTATGAAGCCAGGCAGTTTCCCTAAACTAGCTCCAAAGACGCACTTCTTAGGGTTTAGTCTCAATCTGTAATTGATAAGGCATTTGAACAACTTTCTCAAATCTATCAAATAATCCTTAGGGGTGCGGGGTTTGGCAATCATATCTTCTACGTAGAGTTCAATCTCTTTATGCGTCATATCATGGAACAAGGTTACCATGGCTCATTGGTAAGTAGCACCGACGTTCTTTAAGCCAAACAACATGACATCATACACATAGGTTCCCCAATGAGTAGTGAATGCTATCTTAGCTTTGCCTTCCTCAGCCATCTTGATCTGATCATAACTTGAGAATCCATCCATGAAGGAGAAGAACATGTTGGTAGCGGTATTATCAATCAGTGTATCGATATGTGGCAATGGGAAATTGTCCTTGAGGCTGTCCTGATTCAAATCTCTATAATTAACGCATATGTGTACTTTACCATCTTTCTTAGGCACGAGAACAATGTTGGCAACCCAATCTGAGTAGGCTATCGCGGTAAGGAAACCGGCTTTCAACTGCTTTTCTACTTCCTCCTTGATCTTCAAAATGATCTCAGATTTCATCCTTTGAAGGGCTTGCAACATTGGAGGGCATTCTGGCTTAACTGGAATTCTGTGCACGACAATCTCAATATCTAACCCTGGCATATCTTGGTAAGACCAAGCAAAGTTCTC
The DNA here is from genome assembly GCF_040712315.1 of Castanea sativa. Taxonomy (NCBI): domain Eukaryota; kingdom Viridiplantae; phylum Streptophyta; class Magnoliopsida; order Fagales; family Fagaceae; genus Castanea; species Castanea sativa. The sequence continues at coordinate 13,294,848 of NC_134020.1, forward strand.
TTTGAACTCTTTAAGTAGCTCTATGAGCTCAGGCTTCATGTCTTTAGGAAAGTTCACCCCAATCTTGACAGGTTTTTCTTTCTTGCCTTCATCAATAAGGTTAATCACTCCTGTCTCTTCTATGTTGGGCTTGGACCCCTCATTTTCTCTGTTTAGAGCTTGCAAAATATCACAAGGTAAATTTGGAATCTTCTTTAACCCTTCAATATCATGATCCAACTCGATTGTCTCATTCATGTCATCAATATCCTTGTTATGGAAACAAGACGATGTACCCGCTTGGGAATTAGAATGGATCCTATAGAACGGAACATATACAAGGAAACATAAGACAATTTGCACACACATATTCATAGGAAAGAAAATAAAGAGATAAATGCAAGGACTTTCTAAATAATGTGCTGGACAATTTCATTATTGGGTTATAGATAGATCTGATTCCTCCTCGCATGATTCCTGTGCCATTTCTGATCTGATGACCTCGGCAGGAGCTGAAAAGTTACCCTGATGTGGGGAATGGACATCCCTTGGCCAGCGCACTTCCTTTTCTTTCCTATGGAAGCCTAGAAAAGTTCTTCATCAAAGGGCCCGTAGCCTGGACCCAATCCTCCTTTGTTGTTTAGGAGTTCAATCAAAGAAGCATTCCCATGTCCTGCGGCATCGAGGCCTTGGCCTAACTGATAGCCAAATTTGAGCATCTCCTTGGCAGCTGTTAAAGTAGTGGATGGCCATGCTGACTCGAGTTCTGAAGCTCTGGAAATCATGGAGACTAGCTTGAAACTATGGAAACTTGCCTCCAGAAATGCATTAGTACCAATGTAGGGGATATAAGTCTCCTTGAAGATGGTTAGGGGCACTTCAGCCATAAAAGTGATCATGTGATCCTCAGAGGGGAACTTGAGCCTCTAGTGAAAGGTAGAAGCAACTGCGCTTGTAGTGTGTAGCCAAGGCCTCCCTAGGAGCATATTATATGGGGAATCCACCTTGATGACTTGGAAGTTAACCATGAAAAACCTAGGGCCAATTCTGATTGCTAACTTAATGTCAACTTGCACCACCCAAAGAGTGCCATCAAAGGCTTTAATGATCATGGTGGCAAGGTGGATAAGAGAGGTATCCACATTCAAACGCTCTATAGTAGACATTGGGCACACATTCAGAGCTGATCCATTGTTGATTAACACTCTGGTGACTATCATGTTTTCACACTTCACCATAATGTGCATGGGCAAAGTATGCTCTTTACCTTCTGGTGGTAGCTCATCATCTGTAAAGGAAATCTAGTTGGTGGCCAACACCGTTGAAACCATACCTTCAATGGAAGATTCTGTGACACCTGTAGGTGCACATGTCTCTTTCAAGACTTTAAAGAGAGCCTCACAGTGGACATCGGAGGATAGCAATAGTTCCAAGATAGAAATCTGAGTTGGCGACTTGTTTAGCTGCTGAATCACACTGTATTCTAAGTTTCTGATGATTTTCAAGAATTCCTTGGCTTCTTCGGTTGTGACCCTATTTCTGACGGGTTTGACTTTACCCTTGCCAATCTCTTTCCTTCTCTTTTCTAGCTCCTCATGAGTATAGCAACGGTCACTCCTAGTAAGCCTAAATAGACCTGAAGAGATATTGGAGCAGACCTCCTCTTTTCCAGTCTAAGTGGAGATCAAGGACAAATCCTATTTCCATGGGACACAATGGCTATCTTCATAAAGGAATGGCTTTGGCATGCAAATGATAACGCCCTCCTGAATTTGCAAATTGGGCGCTACGGAGAACATTTTTGGATTAATGACCACCGAACTTGGTAGAATGGCTTCAAGGGCTTTTGAGCCGGATACCCCAGAGATTCTTGAGGCAGGCTTGGCAGAATATGAGGATTGAAACCTCAAATGGCAGAGACAATGGCGGTTCCCTCCTGAACTGATGATGAAGTTGGCCCTACAACTGTAGGTAATGCAAGAGCTAGAGGAGTGAATCCCTTGATGGCCGATGAGGCCTGCCCTTTTCCTGAATCTAATAACTCTAAATCCACAGGTGATTCTATGATCTCCTCAATGACTACTAAAGAGGGAGGCACTAAAGTAACCTTACCAAGGCGTTTCTGTAAATATTCGTCCCAATCTTTCCTTGACCCAACTAATATAGCATTGTAGTTAGTTCCTAATTGGGTAGCTAGAGGACATAGGTTGGCTGCCATGCAATTATCTCTTCACACAATTTCTCTTTCGATCTAGATAATACCACGGTCGGTTAGACTCTGAACTTGTGCTCGGAGCACTTTACAATCAAACAGGGCGTGCCTATCTCCACTGTCATAGAATGAGCAGATTCCCCAATCAAATCTTAGGGGTCCCATACTCTTAAGATTAAGGTGGCTCTCTTGGACCAAGGCTTGGAGCATGGCCTTCCATGGGAATGATAGCGAGGAGAAATTTGGGACCCTTTCTTCCACTGTGATGATGGCATTTACACTCCTTTCCTGATGAGGAGGCAAAGGGTTGGTGATGATGTTTGGAGCTACTACATTATCAAACTGTATCAACTTGTTGTTAATGAGATCCTGGACATGGTCTCTCAAGTGGTAGCATTCTTCTAGGGTATGACCTTTTGGCCCTAAAATGGTGTTCGCACTTTTTGGACAAATTAAAGCCAAGTGATGAAGGACCTTCTCTGGGCCTGGAAAACATCAGGGTCGCTTCCTTTCCAGCAGGTAAGCATAGAGATCTGCCATGGGCATGGGTAACGGAGTGTACTTTTGGTTTTCTCTCCTAAGGGGACGAGGTGGGTCTGGCCTCCCTCTCTAATTAAAGGCTCAGTTAGGTGCTTGAGTAGACTGAGCCTGTTGCTGATAAGGTCTAGCAACTGGGGTTGCATGAGCAGAAGTAATTCCCCTGGGCCTTTCTAATGCATTGTCGACCATGTGCACATTGGCTTCCTTAGTCTTGCGGCCAGTCATTTTCTTGACTTGTTGTTCAACCATGAAACTCAAGGATTTGGGCTCCACAATCTTCTTGCTCCTAATACCCTCATCAATATGCTCCCCAATAAGGATGGGGCTAGCAAAATGAGTGACTTGAGTGCTGATCATCTTCTCATAGTAAGGAGGCTTAAGGTTTTCAATGAACCATTTGATCATCTCATTTTTCATCATGGAAGGTTGCACTTGTGCGGCTAGCTCATGCCACTTCTGGGTATATTCTCGAAAAGATTCCCCACTCTTCTTCTTTGTTCTCATAATGACCGTGCAGTTGGTAGCTATCTCGATGTTGAATCAGTAGCATTCCAGGAAAGAGTTGGCCATTTCCTTCCAGCTAGAGGTCTTTTCCAATCTCACATATAATGTGGCCGCGGGGCCAGTCAAACTATTAGGAAATCTGGCAAAGTAGAGGGTGATTATCCCCATAGGGAGCCATCTTCCTACTGAGCTAGAGCCCTCCATGATACGAAGCTTCTCAACTAGAGTTTCCACTTGGATCTTAACTTGGCCAATCCCAAATTCGGGGTTCTTGTCCATAGAAGGATCTATTTCTTGGTCATGGCCCTAAGGCTATATACTGTGGCCCTGATCTTGTCCTTATGGAGGTTGGTTTTCATTCTCAATTTAGGGACCTCCCTGACTATGAACAGAGGAGTTCTGTCCTCCTCCTATAACCAGTCGTTGCAACATATGCATCACTTCTAACATTTGCTCCTTCAGAAGAGTAATTTCCTGAGCATTTTCCTTGTGGGGAGAAGTACCACTAGTAGACATCTCTCTTGCACGAGACCTAGTGACAATGGGATCACAATGTGGTGGTAACTTAGACTGTTTCTTTTTAGCAATCTTTTGACCCTGAGAAAGAATAAGAGGTGGAAGAAATGAGGTATGTTTGACAATGTGGAAACACAACAACAAAATCAAGTTAGTTTATTCCTTTGCTATTTAACATGCACCTACCATTTTTAGGAAAAATTGGCTTTGCACCCTTGATCGGGTATTTATCATGGTGAGTTTCTACTATGATGCAAGATTAATGCACAAGATTGGCAAGTAACTGAAACACTCATGACATGCTGGACAATGTGAGAAGGACCCTCCTTTTGATTACATTCTTGTACAATATTTGCTTTTGCAACACTAGGTTCATCGACTCCAACTGTGGCCTTTTACAATACAAGGAAATGCAATTACGAGAAAAAACTCGACTTCTGACAATGTGGGCTTCTCGGGGAAGCTCTTGGACACTTGGATCTCTTGGTAACTAGGACAACATGGATCCCTTGGACCTTTAGATCTCTTGAGGGAGCCCTTGAACTCTTGACATCTTGGCGGCTCAGACCCTTTGGCAGTTTGGATCTCTTGAGGGAGCCCTTGGACTCTTGACATCTTGGTGGTTTGAACCCTTTGGCAGTTTGGATCTCTTGGCAGTTTGGATCTCTTTGATGATTTGGATATCCTTTGGGAGAATTCTTGAACTCATGAGGTATTGGGATTCTTGACAGTTTTTCGGCAGCATTTCCTCCTGAACGAAGTTTCGGCTACTTGCGACAAATTTAATCTTTGCACAATTAGGTGACGGAACCAATTAGTGTATGCATAAGTGCCCTTGTAAGGTTGTAAACCCTTAGGGATGAGGTATGATCTAGCATGTACAAATTACTATTGTATGATGCTATGTATGTTATTATTTATGACATTATGTATGGCTTAATGTCGTGTTTAATAAAGTTGTTTTATTATTATCTAAAAAATAATGGTAACATGAATATTGGGACATTATCATATAGTCCATGAGATGCATTGTATGTGATTTAGTCACAGAAGATGTAAATCACAAGTTCAATGTAAACTCAAAATGTAATTCGTAGTTGGTGATGAAAATTCGGCATTTCATCTGCGAAAACTATAACATATCAACTAAGATGATTTGTCTTGATCATGGAAATGGAGATTTCTAGTTGGTATGTTGATATGTTTTAAGAGTTAAAACATATTGAACTGAATCGTGTGAGATTTATTATTCTTCCAACGACTGTCATATGAATAATAAACTCACGACTTATATTTGCTTGAACTATTAATTCTGAGAGAATAATGGACTTAATTATGAGGTGTAGGTTGTTTTGATATATCAGGAGTGAGATCTATAGTTACGGTCAAAACCTCAGTATGTTGGGCAATCACATTTAGTATTGATGGAACATATATTCTCAAGATGGAATTCATAGTCTCTTAACGGAGATACAAAATATTCCCTTGAGATAAGTTCAATGGGTTTGTTATTCAGAGAGTTAGGCCTAACCACTTTAGTAAGGAGTTACTAAAGTATATATATTTATGGAATTGGATTTCATAAATATATAATGAATAACTTTAAAAGATTAAACCGGGTACTCAAGGAATTAAGATGTAGTAATCTACAAAGTGACAGTATTCTTTCATGACTTTGTATTACTACGAATATTTTATGAAAGGGTTGCACGTACAATAAAGTCTTGGGATATAATTTATAGATAAGGCTTAGAGTGCAACTATATTTATATAGTGGTATTAAATATAGTTAATGGTAACTTTGGACTTGTCAAGAGTTGACAGAAAAGCCCAAGGCCCATTAGAGCTAGTGTCTTGTTGGTCCCTTTTGGTCCCACTCCAAGCCACACACTTAAGCCCAATTGGAAAGGCCCAAAAGGCCAGCCCAATTAGATAATCAGTTAGATACAAAGGGAGAAACATATAGAATTTTCTGTAGTGAATTTTGTAAGAACACTATTGTGAAGTGGTGTAAGAAGTGTTAGATACTTTGACATTTCTCCCTTTGGAACTGATTGAGAGATCACACATCTTAGGCATTAGTGGAATTGGAGTGAATATCAAAAGTGTTCCTAAGTGCTATTGATCAGTACAAGCAACGAGGTTGCTTTCCCTAGGGGTTTAATCATGGATGTTGTGCAAGTAGGATAGAAAGAACCTGGAGTAGAGCACAATTTCTTTGGCACAAGCAAAAAGGGTGCACCTGTTACAAAACACTTTCCCCTAACCTCTAATCCTACAAGGGTGTCATTTCCTAGGCTTGGATGTTCACTCTTTAGGCTTTACCTAGTCCTTATCGGCTCTAGGCTTGATCTAGTCCTCACGGGTTTGACATAACTAGGCCAACTGTACACAAAGGCTTTAACTGGTAGGTTGTTCCTAGCCTAGTGGGACTCAATCGCCATACCCCTCCCTTCATGGAAGTTGTGGGGCAGGAAGCATCGAGGGGGCCTTTTCAACTACTCCTATCCACCCATGGACCCAAAAGTGCCTACAAAGTCAGCCCTAGAACTAACTATGGGTAACACTGTCGATGTTTATGTCTGTGCATCTGTAGATGGGGTGATGAAATCCCCAAAAAGATGTGACTATGCCAGCAGTGCGGAGCTCAGGTTCAGCTCAAAAAGGGTGTATATGTCATGCAATCCTTAATGAAGGGGCAACACTTTTTCCAAACACAGCTGATAAAGATGTAGTGGAAATTAAATTTTGCTACCCTATGTTTGCATGTGAAGGAAAGCTATAAAGCATGTGAGGAAAGCAATAAAGCATGTGAGGAAAGTGGTAAAGCCCCATGTGAAAATACCTTAAAGCCACCCTTTTTGGGAAAATGATTTTGGAAAAAGATTTTTTTTGCTCTTTTAAAAAAAGTCTACTAAGACATAGTAGAAGCCTTTTTTCAAAAGGAAAGCCCCAGAGGCTAATGCCAATTTTTGTGTTTTTGAAAGCCAAGGTCCAAAGATTATAGATTTATCAAAAGTTCTAAAGGCTAAACTCTCATGTATCCCTAGTGGAGTCACTAGTTTGTCGACACTGGGCCTCGAATGGTTGGAAAACTTGCCATCGGGCCTTTGTCTGACCACCCACAATGGTGACGCTCCCACATAGGCAGGGCTCATTAGAGGCCCCTCTCAAATGATGGTGCGGTTTTGAGTGGAGCTTCGGGAGCTCTATCTCTCTCAATGGAGGAAAGATATTTGTCTACCTTTGGAGGTGTGGAAGGAATCTTGGCCAAATTTTATGGGAATTACCAAAGGTAAGTGAAGTCGCCACCAATCATCGGGTTTTTCTAAGTTGTGATTGGTCGCCTGTTTCTAGTTGATTTTATTACCAATCCTAGGCTAAGAAAAATGGCATTTTCCTAATCTAATGTGGATGGAAAAAATCTTGATTCTTGAGTCTGGAAGTTAGGTTACATGTGGGGAAGGTGTTAGGCACCTCACAACGCCTGTTCAAGGACAATCCTTTGTTTTGATAAAACCTTAATTTTTAGAGATTGGCAGTAAAAAACATGATTTTGGCACTGGCTTTCTAGGCTTTGCATGCATGGGGGGCTTTGAGATTAGGCTTTTGAAAGGGTGCGGTCCCAATCTATGCTTTCCTAAGGCATTCAGGTAAAGTACCAGATTTCCATAGCGAAAATTCGATGACACATCACCTTACTTTCGCGATGGAAATTAGGCATTGCTTTGGCTTAGGTGACATGGACTCTGACAATCACATCAGAAGGGGCAAGTAGGTGTATTCATACATACATCATGCACAATGCTAGCACACAGAGCAGGAAAGTAATTGCCTACATCCCTAGAGCATGGCCCAAAATATAGGTGCAAGAAATTAAACAGGGATCACCATGCTCTAGAGATGAGGATGCATGGTACATGGTATGATATACCTAACACAGCCCATTTAAAAGAGAAAGGAGGGAGGGAGGAAGGGGTTTAAAAAGAGTACATAACCAAATGGGAGAGGCTAGATCCCTAAACCTACTAAACATAGCAGCTTGGCCCATATTTACATGCTTGCATTTGTGCCCTTTTTGCATGCGCCTGGGAGATCGTGCCCTAGCTCCATGTGTCCTTGCTCCATGTGTGTACATGTAAAGGCAAAGACAAGAAACCAGCAGGCAAGTAATGGAAAGAAAAGATGCATAAATAATGCACAATGGGAATGAGGCAAACAAGCATACAAGCGAAGCAAGCATAGCGTGTGGTAGAAGGCATGACAAGCAACAAGATAAGCAAGCAAACTAAAAGGCAAACAAACAAGGAAGCGAGCAAACAAGCAAACAAGAAAGAAGGGAAACAAGCAAGAAAGCAAACAAAAGGTGGTGTTCGCGAGGGAAAAATATAGGTTTGGATCAAATTTCCATAACTTCATTGTGTTGAAGCATGGACAACACACTAGCAAGCAAAACTCATGAATGGACATGCGAGCAAACGTGTAAAGATTCATAAAAAGCCAATGGGTGGCACAAACAAGCATGGTAAGCATAGCTTCACGCGGAGTGAAAAATGGAGGGGTACGCACAGAGCAACCTGGCATCCGAAGATGCCTCCCAAATGGTTACATCCGAACAATGCCTCATGGGCACTGGATGTAACCAAACAAGATCAAGCCTGCGGAGGGCGCCAAACATGGCTAAGCCTAGATGATGAGAATCAACAAGCATTCAAGGATCCATTGCATGTTCTAGTTGGGCCTATTACAAGAGTAAGATCCAAGAAGATCAAAGAAGCACTTAATGGGCTGATTCAAGAGATTTGGGTTGATTCTAACGCAGGACATTCCAAGCTTGGCCCAAAGGAAGATGAAAGCGTAATAAGTTTAATTCAAGCTATTTAGGGCTGATCTGGCTTAATTGGGAGTGATTTATGGCGTGAATTGATGGCTGATTGACTTTCCAGCTCTATATCAGTTAAGGCAGATTTTTTTCCTATTTTGGATATGCTAATTTTAGACCAAATCAACTTTTATTTAGGGTTTTATTATTTAGTACATTTTTTAGGTATTTTCCTTGTTTTTAGGTGCATTTAATGCTTTTTAGGTCAAATTTGATTCCTGGTATGGTAAGGTATCAATTAGGAGTTATTTTAGAATATATTTTCTTGTCTGTCAAGTTTTATGGAGCCCTTAAATAGGCTTTGAAGTTTGTAAACGTTTTTCATAATATTATTGAATAGAAATCAGAAAAGGTGAGGCTTTGCACTCTTTTGGTTCTTCAAGAACTGTGAACTTATCAAGGATTCTTCCTTGTGGCGTTCAAACTTTATACCTTTGGTTCGTGATTCTTTATAATCATTGGGTCAAGGTCAACTTATACCTTTGGTTCGCGTTTCTCTTATAAACGTTGGGTCATGGTTTCTATCAAAAAACTGAATTTTAGCTTTCTTGGGCAAGTATTCCAATATTTTTGTTGGGTCTCAAAGCGTGTCGATTGAGGTTCGCATCACTAGAACTAGAGAGGCTAACACAAGAATAAAGCATTGAAGCAAGCAAGCATAGACTTGCAAATAGGATGATCCAAACCCTTTGATGTGGGCCTTGGTGCATGGACGATGACAAAGACCATAGGGTCTAGATCGGTTCCTAACCAATAGGCCAAAATGCAAGAAAATGTGATTAAAGGAACAGAAGGGCTACAATAGCACATGGCATGACAAACAAGGTCTAGGCCTAAGCACATAAATATGGCGTGAAGCACGTAAGCACATAGATGATGGCATAAATCATGTAGAGAACATCGATTTAAGTATGTAAACACATCGATCTACACATGTAAGCATGGAAAGATACATGAAGGCATGTGAATATACATCTAGGCATGTGGATGTAAGCAAAAAAGCATGGAAGAACACCAAATCCAAGCATAAGAGCATGTGAAAACATGGATCTATACATATAGGCATAGAAACATGCATGTAAACATGTAGATCTAAGCAAGGCATAGCCAAAGTCATGACATCAAGCACGTGAGCATGTAACCCTAACATCAACATAGAACAAAAAGAGGAACAAAGAATGGGAAAACATGGCATAAAGCATAAAGCATGTAGATCGAGACAACTAACATACAAACAAGCATGGAAGAACACAGATCTAAACTAAGAACATGCTAGGAGCAAGATAAAGCAAGAAACATGCTAAGGAAAGCAATAAATCATGTTATTAAGGCAAAAAGAGCAAGATAAATGCTAGAAAAAGATTTAGAGGGTTTAAGGTGTGGATAGTAGCTAAAAAGCTACACCCACACCCCTAAACCCCAAATCCAAAGTGTAAAAGCAAGGAGAAGAAAATTGGGTATAAGAACAATACCTTGTTTTTTTGGTGAAGAAGGAAGAATCAAGAGGCTTTGATGTGTTTTTTGTGTATTCTTTGTGTTTGGAAGAGAGGAAAACCAAGTAGACAGTGTCCATGTAGAGAGCAACACTTAGAAAATCTCTTTCTTGTTTTCTTTTTTTTTAGTCAAGGGGTGCCTAGGGCCTTTTATAGGTCTAACGCATTTTTCAAGGCGGTGGCCCTTCAAGGACCGCCCCCTTGAAATGGCCTTTGATCAGGTTGATCTTGATACCCTTGGAAAGATCATGACTTCCTATTTCTAAAAGGGTTTGGAACTTGAAAATCCAATGCCTAGATCAAAAGTTATTGCTCCTAGAAATTAGCAGTGCATTAGCCCAGTTTTCCTGATATCTCGGCCGTTCTAACTCTGTTCTTGGCCATTCAAACTTGGTCAAAGTTTTCAAAAATCTCTAAGAAGTTCAGGTTTGATGTAAAACCATGAAAAATGTTGTTTTGTGAGGATATTGGACCCAAGGTTGACTAGGAACATTTTGGTCATTTTAGTTGAAAAAGGCACTTTGGGTGCTCTGATGTTTGAATGGGTTACGCCACATCATTTTGGGTGTTCACGTGGCCCCATGGAGAGAAACTGATATTTTCGGGTTTTTTATGGTCCGACACGCAAATAGAGGGTGGGCATAATACGATATTAACACAAACAATTAAAATTTGTTATATAATTTTGTGATTGGTTGTTAGTTAGTGTCAAAAATAAGCCTGCTTGCATGAGAATAAAGTGGATAACCAGATAACAAAGAAGTTATGGATAATCAATTCTTTTTAAAATATTTATCTACAAAATAATTATCACTTTAAAGACTAGAATATCAAGAAAGAGGGATTAATTTTAGAATACAAATTAAAAATGCGTCTAGGTGAAATTTTCAGCTAAAAAATGCTCAAAAAAGGAGTCCAAATCATACCAAAACTCGAACATAGGCCTAACACCCGAGAGGGCCTATTGGCCCAAATGCTCGGCCCGTCCCGGAAATGTCATGATTGAGATAAAGCCTATCTTTTTCGACTTTTTAGAGATAAAGGCGCATTCCAATTCATATCTAATCTCATTCAGCTTATTTTTTTAAGCATCCCAACCTCTACAAATAGGGGAAAAAGATCAGAATTAAGGGCTCTTCTTTTCTGACTTCTTTGATCCCCTTACATTAAAGACGTTCTGGAGGCTTTCGCTTTAAGAACTTCTTTTTTGTAAGTATTTTAGACCTCAAAGAAGTGAAAACTTCTTTGAATTCTAAAATATTCTTTTATTTAAAGAGCACTCTCATGTAAGATGTATTTAGTTATATTCTTCTATCTGTTTTTTTTTTTCTTTCCTTTCCGTTAATTAGTATGTTGTGGTTGTTTTTTGCGTGAATGTGGTTAATATGTTTTATTTTTATTGTGCCTTGTTCTTAAATACATATTTGCCATGCTTAGATTTTGTTGAAATTTTCTTTGACATGTTCTTTTGTTGATTGTTTGTTTTAATTTTTTCTCTAATTTCAAAATCTACTTATGATCATCAAAACCTTAAAAACAAAAAAAAAATTCAAAACTAATCTATATTTTCATTAAAAACAAATCTGAACTTTTTCTAGTCTCAAAACTAATCTGAGTTTTTTCTAGTCTCAAAACAGATCTGTATTTTCATTAAATATAGATTTGAAAATTTTTCTTAAAAAGTTTCCTTTTTATAAAATTGTAGATTTTGAAATTTCAAAGAAGAAATTAAGAGTTATTTAAAGTTTTTTTTAATATGTGATGCATGCATAATAAGTTTGTCTCATGAGTATGAATCCTTTTTTAAAAATCCTATTTTTTAACTTTACAAACAACATATCTGATTTTTCTTGATAAAATATCACTTTTTTCCTTTACAAAAACAGATCTGATTTTTACAAATCAAACCTCTTTTTCTTTTTTCTTTTTTTTAAAAATTTTTCAAAACAAATCTAATTTTTCTTGATTAAATCTTTCTTTGTACCTTTTACAAAAATAGATATGATTTTTACAAATCAAACCTCTTTTTTTTTCTTTTTCTTTTTTTCAAAACAGATCTGATTTTTCTTGATAAAATCTTTCTTTTTACCTTTTACAAAAACAAATCTAATTTTTACAAATCAAAGCTCATTTTTTTCTAATTTTCAAAACAGATATGATTTTTCTTGATAAAATCTTTCTTTTTACCTTTTACAAAAACAAATCTGATATTTACGAAGGAAGTCTCATTTTTTTTTTTTTTAACTTTTCAAAATAGATATGATTTTTCTTTAAAAAGAGGACATTATTCATAAGAAAAATTTATTTAAATTAATTTTTTTTTCAAGTGTTTGTCATGTGTATTATAACATATCATTCAACATCATACAAAACGGGTATATAATGGTCATTAGAGTCTAGAAGCTCAGTCTCTACCTGGGCAGAATGAGTGTCTAACACCTTCCCATTCCATAATCTAGCCCCCGAACTTAGAATTTTGGTTAGTAGATTAATGTTTTGTCTTTGATTTTGGTAGATTGTAATTAGGACAAAAACTTTGTATTTTTTTGGCATAGATTGTAACTAGGACCAAAGCCTTGTGAGGTTAATCTACCAAATTGCACTTTTTTTTATTCAATCAATGACATTTGATGTATTTTGAATATGTAATTGTATTTATCTTTTTTGTTATTTTTTTGTATAAAAAAAATAACTGGCAACTCCACACCACAACTCAAAAGAGAGGTGTCTTAAAGCACCTAAATCTCTTTTTGAGAGCACCCCAAAGTTTCCGGCCTCTCACAAAGCCCAATGATTCAAGAAAGAATTGAAGATGTTCTCACCTCCATCTTGGAAGATCTAAAGAAGACAAATGAAAAGCTAGCCCAAATCTCCTGGATAGCCCATTCGGTATTACAATTTAGCTTAGTCAATCAAGCTATGCTCTCTACCTTGTGCAAGGATGATTCACTAGAACCCAAAGAGATCCCACACTTTCAATTCTTAAAAAAAAGTGCTAGGGATTTCAATGAGTTGTCTTTCCAACTATCCTCCCCAATCAACAAGAACATGTCAATGGACTTAATCCCCAGGGAGGCGGTTCCATACCTCATCAATAATGGTGCAATCAAATTATCGATCAACAATTTTAGGCGTCGAAGGAATTTTTCAAATTTGCACATGACTTTAAGTGAAGCTTTGGGAAAACTGCAAGCCAAGGGATTACCTGAAGCCATTGGATCCTAAGCCAATACCGCATCTCATGCATAGAGGCTACAACCCTGATGCTTATTGCAAATATCATCAAGGGGAAAGCCACACAACTGATGAGTGTGATATCTTAAAGCATGCCATTCAAAATCTAATTGAAGACAAGTCATCACTCCACCTTCATCAGCCACCTACTTAGACTTTGCTTGATTTTCATGTTACAAGATTTTAGATTGGCTCTTTGATCTTATTGTTTATTTAGGAGTTGCCTTCTTGTTGGCCTTTGGTTCAATAAAACTCATGTTGTGTTTGATGAATTCGGTTTGTCATATATAAATTTAAAAAAATTAAATAAAAAAAAAATCTCTGGACTAGGGGCATTGGCCTTCCTAGTAACCTTTTTTCTAAAAACCTTTCCTAGTAACCTTTTTTCTAAAAACCTTTCCTAGTAACCTTTTTCTAAAAACCTTTTTTATTCTTTCAAAGACTTAAAAGCCCTCTTTTCAGATAATACAAGAAGATTCATTTTGACAAAACTTTTTCCAAATCATGATGATTAATTGCTCTACCAATCAATTTGTTCCAAAGAAGGATATAACTTCATTCAATCCATGTAAGGACTTTTGCTAAACATTCAAAATATGAAAAGAAAAGGTCCTAGAAGGCAATAAAAGAAATTCATCGATTCATACACTTAATCCTGTTGAGAAATTTAGACCCCAGTTGAAAGAATTAACAAGTTTTAAACCCAAGTTGTTAATTAGATTGATTATGAATAAACTTGTTAAAACAAACAAATATCAATATCATGTCACAAATAATATGCAGCGAAAAAGTAAATAAGACAAGAAATGATGACCTAGGAAAACCAATTAAACCAACCAGTTTCACAGTAAAAAACCTGGGGGGAAACCTTACCGAAAAGCAATCCACTATAGTAAAGAGAAGTTTCAAATCTAGTACAAAACATTTGTCCCTAGACTCTAAAATCCCCTTAGATGAACTTACTGTAGGATTAAACATGGTTTGTATCTCATACAAAACACACGCAGCGGAAATTTAACGGATCTACTTCATTCGCAATCAATAACAAGCACTATGTAAGTTTTAGAATTTAAGAACAAGAAAGCGTACCTTGGGTATGTTGAATTTCAAAACAAAGATCGGAAGCACTTGGAAATACTTTTGATCTTCACTCCAATTCCACTTTTCACCCAAGATGTGTGGTCTCTCAATTAGTTTCAAATGAGAATGTTAAAGTGTTTCACTCTCACATATATCTCATACAAAAATCTCTACAGAAAATTTTGTATATTTCTCCATTTGTATCTAAATGATTATCTAATTGAGCTGGCCTTTCAGGCCTTTCCAATTGGGCTTAAGTATGTGGCTTGGAGTGGGACCAAAAGGAATTAATAAGACACTGGCTCCAATGGGCCTTGGGCTTTTCTGTCAACTCTTGACAAGTCCAAAGTTACCATTAACTATATTTAATACCACTATATAAATATAGTTGCACTCTAGACCTTATCTATAAATTATATCCCAAGACTTTATTGTACATGCAACCCCTTCATAAAATATTCGTAGTAATACAAAGTCATGAATATAGACTGCCACTTTGTAAATTACTACATCTTATCCTTGAGTACTCGGTTTAATCCTTTAAAGTTATTCAACATATATTTATGAAATCCAATCTCATAAATATATACTTTAGTAACTTCTTATCAAAGTGGTTAGGCCTAACTCTTTGAATAACTGAACCCATTAAACTTATCTGAAGGGAATATTTTATATCTCCGTTAAGAGACTATGAATTCCATCTTGAGAATACATGTTCCGTCAACACTAAATGTGGCTGCCCAATATACTGAGGTTTTGACAGTTACCTTAAATCTCACTCCTGATATATCAAAGCAACCTACATTTTATGATCAGGTCCATTATCCTCTTAGGATTAAGAGTTCATGCAAATAGAAGTCGTGAGATTTATTATTCAATTGACAGTCGTTAGGAGAATAATAAATCTCACAGCGGTCCAGTTCAATATATCTTAACTCTTAAAATATATCAACACATCAACTAGAAGTTTCCACTTCCATGATCAAGACAAATCATCTTAGTTGATATGTTATAGTCTTCGCAGATGAAACGCCAAATTTCATCACCAACTATGAACTAAAATTCTGAGTTTACAAAAAACTTGTGACTTATATCTTCTATTACTAAATCACATACTATGCATCTCATGGACTATATAATAATGCCCGAATATTCATGTTACCATTGTTGTAGATTATAATAAAACAACTTTATTAATCACAACATTAAGTCATACATAATGTCATACATAATAACATACATAGCATCATACAATAGGATTTAAGGGCACTAATCCTAACACTTACAGCAGAAACCTTCTACCGCTTCAGAACCTCTGAACTCTTCAATATATGAATGCCACCCTTTGATGCACAGATCTCAGTACGTGACTAACTCCTTTGCACGAATCCCAATACGTGACTCACTCACCAACTTGAGAAAGAAGAATGTTGGCTGCAAAGTTCTTCACTTCATCAACAATGAAGATCAAGAAGCACTTGGTTACAAAACCCTAAGGCGCAAAGACGCAGTAGCTACTTTTTGAGAGGATAAGGCTTTGGTCACCTTTTTCATATGTTCTCCTTGTATTCTCTAATGTGACGGCCTCTAAAATAAGCCTTATATATGTCTAAGGTTGTGAGAAAAGAAACCCTACACAAATACATAAGCATGGGCCGAAAATCAGATCTGAAAATTCTGATTTCCGTAACCTCAATAGATACCTCAATAGATAGCAGGTGTCAAGCCTCATTAAACCTCGATAGATAGCTATCTGTCGAGCAACTGTCCACAGGTGTCAAGCTATTTGTCCAGCTTTAGTAAACACCTTTTCTTCAACTGTTTCTTGGTCCAATCTTCATGGCTTTAATACTAGACTTAAACAACATGTTCCTTGAAGTATTAAACACATCCTAGATCTACCCAAATATAAGTAAAGTGTGTTTTGTCAAAGGATTAGCCAACTACATCAAATATGTCCTTAACAAATCCCAATCTCTAAAAATTTTGTCATATCATTGAAGCATTTGAACCCTTATTCCAAGAATAACTTATTAAAAGAGTTTTAACTCACTATGGTAACAAGCAAGCATCATTAGGAATAGGAGGCCATCTTTGGTAACCCACATTATTCCTTGACACCCATTACAATAATTATCCATTGCTAGCAAACTTAAGCCTTTAAACAATTAGCCTGTTTTTCAATGAACCCACTAAAAACTTAAATCTTGGGTGGGAAAATTAAGTATGCATGCTTAAATATCAAGATGAGGAAGTGTTGACCTTATGCTTTCAGCACCACTTCATAAGGTCCTCAATGAAGACAAAGGGATAGGTTCAAAAGAAGAAAAAGATGAAGAGTTCATCAAGTTTAGAAAAAAAGAGTTCATCAAAGAAAGGTAATAATTCACTCCATCAAGCTAGGAAAGAAGAAAATCCATCAAAGACAAATAAGGGTTTGGGAAAGCATCAAACTGTGAGAAAAAGAGATTGTTGTCAAGCTAGAAAAGACTTCAAAAAAAATGGAAAGGAATAGAGTGCAGGAATTTCTATTAAGATGAAAGAAAAATGGTTTATCGAAAGACATATCAGAAATGAGATTCCATGAAATATCATTCGAGTTGAGAGGGATGAACAAAAAATGAAGATTCATCAAGAGAAGAAATTGAATCAAATGGAGAAAGATGAGGAAAAGAAAAAAGTAAGATACATTTCATCAAAAAATGTGTTCATTCAAGTCAAGAAAAATAGAAATGCCTAAGAAAAGATAAAAGGACATCAAAGAGAAATGAAAATTCATCACAGGAAAGATGAAAGTTTGTGAAATTGAAAGAAACAAAAAAAATGCAGTTGAAAGCCCACTAGGCAGAAAACCTAAAAGGGTGGTCTAGGAAAAAATTAAGGACTAAACAAAATAGAGAAAAAAAGCCTGCTAGGTTGAAAACCTGAAAGGGCAGTCTAGGCAAAAATTAGGGAGAAAAAAAAATGGAAAACAAAAATGAAAGTGAGTGATCTACCAAGAGATGGTATACTGAGATGACCCAAAAGAGAAATTGGTCAAGCTAAAAAGAATTCAAGACAAAATGAAAGGAACCAATGAAGACCAATGAGAAGATGATGAACATGACAAGGATTTTAGCACAAGTCAATGATGGAAGATGTCGTAAACCCTTCCAATGCTTGAATTTAAAGTGTTGCATACTTAGGGAAATATCATAAGGGTTTTGAGCATTTTATATCCTTCCTTTCAGTATCCTAAACCTGGCCTATATTACAACCTTTGAAAAAAAGACATCTTTGTAGTTTTGCTGATTGTAGGCACACCTTTAGCTCTGATAATATTTTCTCATGGATTAAGATGGAAAATTGCTCAGGATTATCAAGCCCCACTAGCTGATATCTTCCGAAGACAAAATTTCACAAATTCTCAAGTAACTTGAAAAAAGTTTCTTTGAGTTTGAAATACTCCCTATGTTTGCTTCCAACAAAAAATGACTCTCAAAAGAACAAATTTTCCAAATTCTCAAAAAGTTTCAAATCTTCAAACTTCAGATTTTTCTCTTTCTTGCTTATGTCCCAACATATGTGATTTCCAAGAATTTCCACATTCATTTCTTTGATCGTCTTTAGGGGCATAATCTAAAAATTTTCAAAATAAAGAAACAAATTTGATTACATGTTTTTAATGATTTCAAATCCTTCCTAGACAAAGGGATGGTGAAAAGTGGTTGTTCAAAGGATCTCCATTTGATCATTTTAAAAAAGAAAGAATTTTTCAAAAAAAAAAAAACTCATTCTACATTAAATCCCTTTTTAAAAAATGCCATTTCAAAGAATTTTTTTTTTTTCAAATAGAAATTCATTTTTCAAAACATTCTTTTGAACTACGTGTAGACTTAATCCTCTATGAGAGAGGTATGTAGGCAGCATTTTCAAAGGCCTAGTCACAATCATCCAAAATTTTCCAATTTTTTTTTTTTGAAATAAAAACATTTATTTGTGTAAATTTTAGGCTACGAGCATTTGTTTTGCATCAAACATGTCATCAATTTTTCTGTGCAAGCATATCATAAATTTTTAGTGCAAGCATGTCTAAACTAGGGACATTGGGCTAAAACATTTTTGAAATAACTGATTACTAACATGCTTATGAAAAGAAATTTTTTGCAGGGGTGGAAATGGACCTTTCATCTACTCAACAATCACCATCAATTTCCAGTTTATATGCTACCATATGTCCTAGAAAAAAAGCTGAAATCATTTAAAAACACGACAAATTTAAGGCTCAAGATGTGCCAATCGACACTTTAGAAGTGTCGAACGACACTTTAGAAGTGTCGAACGACACTTCAAGACTACCAATCGACACTTATGAAGTGTCAATCGACACTTAACAGTGCCGATTGGCACATCATCCTAGAAATTGCAGCTTTACCCAGTTTTGTGTTGCTGATCCAGTTTCGCTTAAATTTTGCTCCATTGAAGGTTCATTTACAATAAAATTTTTCAAAATTTACATTGATTGTCAAACTAGGGGCATTCGGGCACACCTCATTCATTTTTCAAAAAAAAAAAAAAAGGATCATCATAAGCATCATTTGTTTCAAAAAAAAAAAATCAAGATTTTCAAAAATCATGCATCAATTTTCCAAACTAGGGGTATTCGGCCATGCCTCATCTATTTTCTTAAAAAAATCAATCATCTCTTTTTCAAAAAAGAAATTTTTTTTCTCAAAATTAAAAAGATCATAAGGACTAAATTTTTAAACTAGGGGCATTTGGCATTGCCTCATTCAGGTGGGATCTCCCATGTCAAGATTGATCATGTAAATCCAAATTGTTGTGCTACAAAGCTTCATCAGGTGCACTCTAAACTTATCTCATCTAAATCCTTGCAATACCAAAGTCGTCTAAAGTCAAAGAGCTGGTATTGAAAATTAATACAAATTATCTAACCAAGAGATATTTTGTTTCTTGTAGGAAAATAAAAATATAATCTTGCATCATTTGGACTTCGAGTCCACCGGCGGGAAGATCTTCTAGGCCCACCTTTAGAAGGACCACCCTTTGAGTTCCCTTGTTGCTCTTGATTGGTATAAGGTTGAGGTTCTTATCGCCAATCCTGAAACTCGAGGTTCCTGATTCTTTCTTCCGAAACCCGTGTGTTAGCCTCAACACTTACCATCCGATTATTCTGAAAATCATCAAAGACAGGTGTTAAGTCCATTGCTATGAATTTCAAGCAAAACGTTAGTAGGGGAGTATCATCTCTTACCCAGTTCACTTCATTAAGAACATATTGAGAGGATTAGGTGCGCGTAACCCGCTGTAAGCATCTAATCATCCGCATGCTTTCCTCCATGAGGTCAATGCCAACCTGGAACATAAGGCCTTAAATTCAAAAAAGCCAAGACAATGAGCATGAGATAAAAGGCCAAAGGTTTAGAAATATATTGGGCCATTCCAAGGAACATTCGGAGTATATTCCGGTCGGTCTAGATCCACCAAGCTGTAAGACCCATCAGGATTCATCCTCTGATATTGCCATGTCAGAAAATTGGGATATGTCTCTACAAAAGAAGTAGGAGGACCACCAACATTGCAAGGAGGAGGAGTCCTAGCTCCATGAGACGAAGCCTGAAGATGCAACATTCAAACACTTTCACAAATGACAAAATGACAAAGATGATAAAAATTATGATGCAAATTAACCTAAAAAGAGAAGAAGCACACCGATGCTCCTAAGTTATCAGCTAAGCAACCCTACAGATGAGTCTTGACAAACTTAAGATAGTCCCCTAGTATCCTAGAAACGGTGCGGCCAACCCTTGCACGAGCTATTTCTTCTTCAGTTAGAAGGTGGACCAATCAAATTGAAGGACAAGGATGAGTAGGGATCACTTTAGGAGGGTACACATGTTGAACTAATGGAAGCACACAATCTCTGAGATACCAGTATCTACCATGGCCACATTCAAACAAGACCTGATGCTCATTCAACTCCCGAGCCCATGCACATTCAACATAATCCTCGCATCTAGCCTAAGAGCCCAACACCATCTAAACATCACAAAAAGTCCAAAATGAAAAGAGAAGACATACCCACACACAAAATCAAATTAAGCTTCCACCAATGAACAAAGAAAAAAAATAAAACTCACATACTTGGCGTCTAAACCATCAATCACTATCCACCAAGCCTGCAAAGAATGCTTGGGGAGCATCGACAAACGGTACTTAGGCATCCAAAGAAAGAACCTTGGAAATACATCAGCTACATCTTCCAAAAGTTGTGGCCCACCCCCGAAATATTCATACATCTAAACCTAAGAAAAATCAACAAATGTCAACAACAACACAAATAACCTTTGCAAAATATACCTGACCAAGAATTTAAATTTACCTGCCAAACAAATGGTGCACCTTTTAAGCTTGAAAGACTACATCGGGATAACTAAGTCATAAAGTGTAAGAGAGTAGCATAAGCCATGCCACCCCAATCATAATCTTTGATCCGGTTGATGTCCCTCATACTCCATAAATAACATAAACTCAACATGCTCCCCAAGTCAGGACATAAGAGGTCTCAGTGAAAAGAAGCATAAACATATGAGTGCCGATTTCCACACTCTTGCATTTATCAATGTTAGAAAAGAGCCACATGAAGGATTCATTCCTACCACTAACTCTATGAGGATTCACACCTAAATAAGTCTTAACTTCCATTGGTGAAATGGTGTAATGACCTTCAAATCTTTCACCACCCAATTTTAAGCCAATATTGGCTGAGAAATTGTAAGGTGTCAACATCACCTCACCAATGCCTAGAAAGTGGAAGGTACAAGTGGTGTCCTAGAATTTCTTAGACAATGCAACAAGCAATTGAAGATATTTGTACTCAATGGTATCGTGATTCCAAAGAGCTTGGAAAAATGTCTCAAAGCTGGCTCCATTGATGACATTTCTAATGTCAGGTGATAGCACATCACACCTTTGTTTCAGCAGCTGAATACTACCCCAGCTTTTGAGATTATACAATAAACAAAAAATGCCTCATGTGAGAAATATAATCAACCCAAAAAAAAAAATTGTCAATCATCATGATATCCACAAAAATGCCCTATTCCAAGAATGTCCATTCAAAAATCCCAGCAACCAAATGAAAATGCCTCTCATAAAAAAAATTAGCCACGCCAAAATACCGTTGTGTCAAACAAACAATTTCATAAAATTAAAATTCAATGACATCCTAACAACTGTTCAAAAAAAATCTTCCATATCCATAAATTCGTCTAACAATGCCCCAATCAATAGTTCAAAGAAAAAAAATCTTCATCTCCATAAATTCATTCAACAATGTCCCAAACATACATCCAACCCAAAAAAAAAAAAAAAAAAAATTCCCATACCCATGAAAAATAATGCCTAAACATCCAAATAAAAATTTCCATACCCATCAAAAATGAGTTACTCAATCATGTCTACACATCAAATTCTCATAATTTCATACCCATTAAAAACCAAAAAAATCAAAATTCATCCAACAATGTCCAAAGCCACATACAATGCAAAGCTCCACAAATCACCAACATTGTCCAAACATGACAATATCAAACAACTTAACAATTCAAAAATGCCCAAAAAAAAATCGAAATGCCTTCACACAATAATTTTTCACCCAAATCATACAACATCCAAGAATTCCTAGAAGAGCAAATGACAACAAAAATAACAATGCCCACCATAAATTTCTCAACCAAGCAAGAAATCAACAAATTAACCAACAAAAAAAAATGAGCTCACCTTGAAGTCCTTGTTGGATGGGTATGGAGTATGACTGATTGGGTCTTGAAGGAGTCCCTCCTCATTATTCCATTCTATTAATGGGTCATACATTTTCCCATAAAATGTAAGGAACTTGGGTGGTCCAGGAGGAAATGCCATGGAAGATAAAAGATGAAGGTTTGAAAATGGGTTTTTTTAAGATGCATAAAAACTAAAGGATCTGAAGAAATATTTAAGGGGGTGATAAAAATCAAGTTTGGAAGCTTAGAGAAGTGATTTTCTAAGAAAGAAATGGTGTGGAAGAAGAGAAAATGCAAGGAGAATGGAGCTTGGAATAGTAACACTAGAGGAAGAGGAAGCAAAAAAAAAAAAAAAAAGAAGAAGAAGAAGAAGAAGAAGAGAGAGAGAGAGAGAGAGAGAGAGAGAGAGAGAGAGAAAAACAAAAATAAAAGGGGTCAAAATTTTGGCCCCCCTTGGCCTTTTTCTTTGAGTTGCAGAGTCAACTCAAGTTTGACTGAGTTAACTCATCCTAAAAAAAAAAAGGAAAAAAAAAGAAAAGAAATAAAAAGAAAATGAAATGAAAGTAGGGGAAAATTGTTTTCAATTTTCTTTTAGAATTCTCCATCACTATCACAACAAAAAAAATGATGAGAAGAGATTTTTTATTTTTGCAAAAAACGATGAAAGAAAGAAAAAAAATGGTTTCTAAAATTTTTCAGAATTGTTTCCAAAATTTATGGCATCAATCTCTTCAACAGGAAAAAAAAAGAATTTTTCAAATGAATTATTAAAAAAAAGGAGAGAGATTTCACAAGGAAAATTAGAGAATATAAGGAAATTTGTTTTCAAAATTTCTAAAATGCCTCAAGGATTTTCAAAAAATTAATGGGTCAGACTTTCAAAAAAAAAAAAAAAAAGAAAGAGAGATTTTCCAAGAAAGAGAAGGAATTTCACAAGGATAAAATTGATTATATTGGTGAAACAAAAAGGAAAGGAAAATTCCACATCCCCAAAAACTTGAGAGGATATTGTCTCAATCATCAAAATCTAATTTGAATTTTTTGTCGATCACAAGAAAGTCCAAATTAAGCGGATATTGTTTTCAGTCACCCAAATTTTCAGATTGAGTGGATAAAGTTCTCAATTGTCCTACCAGATTGCGTGGATATAGTTCTCGGTTGCCCCAAGATTTCCAAATTGAACGGATATAGTTCGCAGTTGCCTCTAGATTTTTAGATTGAGTGGATACAGTTCTCAGTCGCCTCCAGATTTCCAGATTGAGCAAATATAATTCCTAGTCACCTCTAGATTTCTAGATTGAGAAAATATAGTTCTCAGTCACCTCTAGAGCAGATATAGTTCTTGGTCGTCCCAAGATTTCTAGATTGAGCGGATATTGTTCTCAGTCGCCCCAGATTTGCAGATTGAGTGGATAGAGTTTTCAATCATCCTACTAGATCGAACGAATATATTTCTCGGTTGCCCCAAGATTTCTGGATTGAGCGAATAGAGTTTTCAATCATTCCACTAGATTGAGCGGATAGAATTCTCAATCATTCCACTAGATTTAGCAGATAGAATTCTCAATCATTCCACTAGATTGAGCAGATAGAGTTCTCAGTCACCTAAGTTTCAGATTGAGCAGATATGGTTCTCAAACATTGACACTCAAGCCTCTACATAGGTTCATCAATCATCAAGCAGACTAGATGTCAACATTTCTCATTTTTTGTAAAACAATAAAATACTAGTTCTATGTCCCAAGGTTCTAGGTTCTAGGGTTAGGAAATCTTTGAAAAATCAACCACGATTAAATCATGGTTAGCAAAATTAGTGACTTTGTCTTACATTGACATTCGCTTTCCAAGTTCTGTTAATGAGGGGCATTCTATAGATACTCAATTTGGCATCCATAATTTAATTTTGGAAGATGACTAAAATGATCATTCTAAATACCCAAAAATCATAATTGCATTTCATGCATTAAATCATTCATCACATATCATAAAAATGATCTTAAGACTCCAACAATCACGACAATATGCCAGATGCCCAAATCAGATTGTTGGATTGAAAGATATCACGAGATCAAGTTTTCACGGTTTGCACGCATTGTATGTGGGCGAAGCTGATCACGTGTGATTACTTAAAGTTAATTCTAATTGGTCAACAATTAAAATTAATTAAGCAACTTATATGACTGGCTATTGGATTTGATAAGCTTGGTTGCATAGGAATAAAATGGATAATCAGATAATAAGGGAGATGTTGATAATTGAGCTTTTTTAAAAATAATTATCTTCAGATAATTGTTATTTTAAGGACCTGATTATCAAATTAAAAAGGATTTATTGTGGAATATGAGTTGAAAATATGTCCAAATGCAATTCTCGATTCATAAAATCCCTAAAAATAGTCCAAAATGAACCAAAAGAGAAAACTAGGCCGAGCACTCAAGAGTGCCAATCGGCACTTGTAGAGTGCCAAATAGCACTTGGCAAGTGCCGATCGGCACTTCCATAGTGACGATTGGCACGGGTTCCAAATGTGGCCCAGAAACTTTTAGATCAAGCTAAAACACATCAGATTCGAATTTTTAGGGATAAAAATTCGACCTGATTCGTATTTGAACAGATCTCGCATATTTTCTAAGCACAAAACCTCTATAAATAGAGAATTAAAATAATAAATTAGCACCTCTCTCTCTCCCCTTTTTATGTTAAAGAGATTCTAGAAGCTTTGTTTTAGGAATTTCTTTTCTGTTAAATGACCCTATTTTAGATCTCAAAGAGATTCATTCTCCTTGATTTCTAAAATAATCCCCTCTTGTAGAATACATTCATGTAGGTATGTTCTTACTTTACTTTCCATAAACATGATTTTGCTTTTATTTTACTTCCATAAACATGCTCCCTTTTCTACTTCATCTTCTATGAATATATCTTTTCTTCTTGTATGGATAGCCATGTTTTTAATCTGTTATTGCATGCTCTCTTTTTGCTTTTGAAAAATTCACATGATTAGTTTAAATTTCAATGTGTTGATTGATTAACATGCATAGATCTAGGGTTAAATTTCTTCTTAAGATTTTAGATCTGCAAGAAAATCTATCACAAAAGTTTCATTTGTTTTTTAGACTAAAACAAGACTTGTATTTTTCATATAAATTCAATCTATGTTTTTCAAAACTAAAACCAGATCTGTATTTTTCATATAATTTCAATTTATATTTTTTTCAAAACTAAAACCAGATCTGTATTTTTCTCCATGTTTTTCAAAAAAAAAATTGATCTTTTTTTTTACAAAAATCTGATCAGTATTTTTTTCATAAAAAACTGGTCTATATTTTTTACAAAAATCTTATATGTATTTTTTTTCATAAAAAACTGATCTTTATTTTAAATAGAAATCTGATCTGTATTTTCTTTTTCATAAAAAACAGATCTGTATTTTTTACAAAAATCTGATCTGTATATCTTTTTCATTAAAAACTGATCTGTATTTTAATAAGAATCTGATCTGTATTTTTTTACAAAATTCTGATCTGTATTTTTAATAAAAATCTAATCTGTATTTTCTTTTTCACAAAAACTTATCTGTATTTTTTTACAAAAAGCTGATTTGTATTTTTTTCAGAAAAATCCGATCTGTATATTTTTAATAAAAATCTGGTCTGCATTTTTAATAAAAATCTGATTTGTATTTTTTTAATAAAAAATCTGATCTATTTTTTTTAATAAAACCAAATCTGTATTTTTCATAAAAAAATTTACATTTTCATAAGAAATCTGTTTTCTCTCACATTTATAAATATAAAACTAGATCTGAATTTTTATTAAAATTTCTTTTTTTTTTTAATGGAAATTCAGATCTAAGCTTTTCATCAAGCATTCTCATCAAATTTTTTTCATACAAAACAAGGTTGCAGATCTAAGGTTCTTAAATAATATTTTAACCCTAGATTAAGAATTTGATATGGCATTTGTCGCATATCATTTAACATTTTGAATATGGGTATTTAATGCTCATTTAGAGTCGGAGTTGAATCCATTGAAGTTTGAGAGTAACATGACAGCCTTAAGAAGTTCTTCAAGAGGGGCCAAAGAGAGTTGGAGTTGATTTTGGCTCCTAAAGGATGACATGCTATTGCTTTGTTGAGTGGCTAGCTGATAGATAAATACTTGTTTGTATCGCATACAAAACTTACACAGCTGAAAAATAACGGATCTATTTCATCTATAAAAGCTAACATGTACTATTTAAGTTTAAGAATGTGAGAACAAGAGAGTGTACCTTGGAGCGGTAAATTTCAAAACCGAAGATCAGAAGCAGTTGGGAACACTTCCAATCTTCACTCCAATTCCACTAACGCCCAAAATGTGTGGTCTCTCAATCAGTTTTCAAAGGGAGATTGTCAAAGTGTCTAGCACTTCTTACACACCATTTTACAATAGTGTTCTATCTTTTTCACACTTTTCACCTATTGAAAAATTCTGTATGTTTCTTCTTTTGTATCTAATTGATTATCTAATTGGGCTAGCCTTTTGGGCCTTTCCAATTGGGCTTAAGTGTGTGGCTTGGAGTGGGACCAAAAGGGACCAATAAGACACTAGCTCCAATGGACCTTTGGCTTTTCTTTCAACTCTTGACAAGTCCAAAGTTACCATTAACTATATTTAATACCACTATATAAATATAGTTGCACTCTAGACCTTATTTATAAATTATATCCCAAGACTTTATTGTACATGCAACCCCTTCATAAAATATTTGTAGTAATACAAAGTCATGAATGTAGACTGCCACTTTGTAGATTACTACATCTTAATTCCTTGAGTACCCGGTTTAATCCTTTAAGTTATTCATCATATATTTATGAAATCCAATTCCATAAACATATACTTTAGTAACTTCTTACTAAAGTAGTTAGGTCTAACTCTCTGAATAATCAAACCCATTAAACTTATCTCAAGGGAATATTTTGTATCTCCATTAAGAGACTATGAATTTCATCTTGAGAATATATGTTCCATCAACACTAAGGGTCCATTTGGATAGAACTTATTGCTGAAAACTGAAAACTGAAAACACTGTAGCAAAATAATTTTTAAATGTGTGAATAGTGCCGTGGAACCCATTTTTAATGAAAAAGTTGCTGAAAAGTGAAATTTATGGGTCTATGAACAGTGCACGAATGCACTGTTCATGAGGAATTAGTCAACAACTACGGCTGAAAAAAAAAAAAAAAAAAAAAAAAAAAAAAAAAAAAAAAAAAGCTGAAAACGCTGAAACGCAGCCCAGATAAGTTGAATCCAAACGCCCTCTAAATGTAGTTGCCTAACATACCGAGGTTTTGACCGTAACTTTAGATCTCACTCTTGATATATCAAAGCAACCTACACTTCATGATCAGATCCATTATCCTCTCAAGATTAAGAGTTTATGCAAATATAAGTCGTGAGTTTATTATTCATTTGACAGTCGTTAGAAGGATAATAAATCTCACAGCGGTCCAATTCAATATATCTTAACTCTTAAGACATCTCAACATAGCAACTAGAAATCTCCATTTCCATGATCAAGACAAATCATCTTAGTTGATATGTTATAGTATTCGTAGATGAAATACCCAATTTCATCACCGACTACGAACTATAATTCTGAGTTTATAAAGAACTTGTGATTTATATCTTTTGTGACTTTTCACATAAATCACATACTATGCATCTCATGAACTATATGACAATGTCCCAATATTCATATTACCATTATTTTTAGATAATAATAAAACCACTTTATTGATCACAACATTAAGTCATACATAATGTCATACATAGCATCAACCAATAGGATTTAAGGGCACTAATCCTAACACTAGTCACTTATATCCATTTGGACGAGTGTGCTTAGATGATCCACAGTAATGGCAGAAATGTGGCTTCTTTGGTTGAGACTCTGCTTAGTCTCTTTCTTAACAACCTTAAGGGGTGCTCCTAGAGTGGATTTCCCTTATCATTTTTATCGTCACTCATATTTTCTGTTTTAGGTTTAGTTACCTCACAGTTATCATTATTAGCAAGGGGGACAAAAATGACTCTATTTAAAGCATTGGAAGAGGTATTGTAAGAAGAGAGAGAATGATCATACTCGAGATTTGTCTTGTCAGATACAGACTTCTAAAAGTTGAGCATTTCATCTAGCTTGGCACTTGAGGTCCTTTCCAATTTTGCATCCAGTTTCTTGGTCTTTTCAGCAAGAAAGTTGTTTTCAAACCTTAGCGCTCTGATGGTTAGATTAGCTTAATCAACCTTGGTGGAAAATTCCTCTCGTTCCAACTCCACTTCACTTAGCTACCTTGTAGCTAATTTGTAAAGCTTCTCATGCTTCTCGGAAACTCTGATGACATAGAATAGGCAATGTCATCTTGTTCATCCATCTTCTTAAACTTGGATTCCATCAGCTCTTCTTTCTCATCAACCAGCTCTACTACTTCCTCAAGAGACTCAATGGTAGCTATGAAAATGCTCACTATTCCTTCTTAATCACTATCATCAGAATTTGCCTCTAATTCTGTATCACTCAAGGTGGCAACTAAGGCTTTGCTCTTGCCAATGGATTTGAGATATGTGGGACATTCTTGCTTCATATGTCCATATCCTTGACATCCATAGCACTTTGGCCCAGCAGGAACATTATTGCCTTGTCCAACATCTTTGAATTCTCTCTTGCCTTTGTCTAGGGACTTGAACTAAGAAAATCCAGATTGTTTGCAATCCTTGTCACTTGCCTTGACATTCACATTCTTGATGAACTTCTTAAATTGTCTGGTGATATATGATTTGAACTTAATGTCCTTATCTTTAGAAGATTCATCGTTATCATCATTCTTGGCCTTCAAAGCCATGTTCTTACTTTTGCTACCCTTGCCAACCCTTACTAATCCTAGTTCATAGGTTTGCAAATTCTCAATCAGTTATGTCAAAGGAATAGAGTCAAGATCCTTTGATTCTTCTATGACAGTGATCTTGGCATGAAATCTCTCTAGAAGAGATCTGAGAATCTTTCTAACAGTCTTGGGCTCTGGAATTTGTTCTCAAAGATTAAATGATGAATTCACTATTTCCTTGAGCTTGGCATAGAATTTATCGAATGACTCATCATCATCCATCATTATTTCCTCAAAAATGGTAGTGAGCCTTTGGAGTATGGAGTTTTTAACAGCTTTTTTGCTCTTGTAGGTATTTTGAAGAATAGTGCATGCTTCCTTTGCATTGTCAGTGGAGGAGATCTTCTTGAATTCCTCAAAATGTGAAGGCACCAATTAAACTAAATGCAGTGAAAATTAAATTGACACAATGATTTGTTTAAAAATGGGAAAAATCTCTTGCAATACAAAAACTCCACTGGGTAATTTTAAGGTCACTACTCCTAAGAATCTACAACAATCAAGCGATTACAAGTATAAGGAATCTTACAACTACCCTGGCCTATCCTAAAATTCTAATCTACAATTGAACCTTTGCTCCAATACCCAATTGGACTTGATCTTGTAGTAGCCTTCATTCCCTTGATGTAAAAATCTCCATTCTATGACTAACCCTTTCGCACGGATCCTAGTACGTGACTAACTTCGGCAACTTGAATGAATGTTGTTGGTTGCAAGGTTCTTCACTTCATCAACTTGAAGATCAGGATGTTGGGGTTTATGCCCTAAAATCCAATTTAATGGCATGTCATAAATAATTAAATTGTTTAACTATATGAGACTATCTATAAATGAACTAATAGAACATTGTCTTACTCCATGAGATGCATTGTATGTGATTTATGTGATTTAGTCACAAAAGATGTAAATCACAAGTTCCTTGTAAACTCAAAATATAGTTCGTAGTCGGTGATGAAATTGGGCGCTTCATCTGTGAAGACTATAACATATCAACTAAGATGATTTGTCTTGATCATGGAAGTGGAGACTTCTAGTTGGTATGTTGATATATTTTAAGAGTTAAGACATATTGAACTGGACCGCTGTGAGATTTATTATTCTCCTAACTACTTTCAAATGAATAATAAATCTCACGACTTCTATTTACATCAACTCTAAATCCTGAGAGAATAATGGACCTGATTATGAGATGTAGGTTGCTTTGATATATCAAGAGTGAGATCTATTAGTCACAGTCAATACCTCACTATATTGGGCAGTCGCATTTAGTGTTGATGGAACATATATTCTCAGGATGGAATTCATAATCTCTTAATGGAGATATAAAATATTCCCTTGAGATAAGTTTAATAGGTTTGGTTAATCAAAGAGTTGGCCCCAACCACTTTAGTAAGGAGTTATTAAAGTATATATTTGTGGAATTGGATTTCATAAATATATGATGAATAACATTAAGGATTAGACCGGGTACTCAAGGATTAAGATGTAGTAATCTTCAAAGTGGCAGTCTATATTCATGATTTTGTATTACTACGAATATTTTAATGAAGGGGTTGCATATATAATAAAGTCTTGGGATATAATTTAAAACAAGGGTTGTATCTCACAACCTCTATTGTCGGTTTATAGTAGTATGATTAAGCACCTCGCCTTGGCGTATATGCCTTGCTCCCTTCGGAGGGTGTTTAATTCATGGTACTACAAAATAAACTTCTTAATGATGGATGATATGTGTTTTAACATTAAGAATGACCACGCTACCGTGGAGTTACTTAATGACTCACATAGAATTTAGTCAATGGTGTACACTAGACTAAGTTTAATGTTAAACTCCCTTCGGAGCTATGTCATTATTACTTAGAGGTTAAAGGGAATACGGCATGTTATTAGTGTTTGATATGAGTTATCATGATAGCACTAATAATGAGAATAGTTCTCAATCAATCATAGTGTTTATAATTTACTTGCTTCTAAGAAATTTTAAACATGAGATTGAATTGTCGTTGCATATTTTATATTATGGTTTTATTAAGGTTCCATACTATATGTTTTACGCTAAATTGATAATGTCCAGTTTACTTATTATATTCATATTTATTATTTTCAGATTTTATCATGGCATCATTTAGCCCACTTGTTGCTATTCTTAATCAAAACAAACTCATTGGATCCAACTATGTTGACTAGAAAAGAAATTTGGATATTGTTCTTATTGTTGAAGAGCACAAATTTGTGCTTACTCAACCATGTCCTAGCTTTCCATCATTAGATACTCCTATTGAGGAAAAACAACGATATGATCATTGGCAAAAATCTAATGAGATGGTCAAGTGTTATATCTTAGCATCTATTTCAAATGTTCTATAGTATCAAATGCAAGATGTAGAATTAGCTTTGGACATTATGCTAAGTCTAAAGGAGATGTTTGGTGAGCAAGGTAGTTTTGCAAGGCAAGAAACTATTAGGCAAATTTATAATACCAAAATGGCTGAAGGCACTTCAGTTAGAAAGCATTGTCTTAGGATGATATCTAATTTGAATACATTGGAAGCTTTAGGTGCCGATATTGATGAAGAATCCTAAGTGGATATGATACTCCAGTCACTACCGAAATCATTTAAAGAATTCAGACTGAATTATAATATAAACAAAAAGGTTTATTCATTGTCTGAATTGATGAATGAGTTGGTGGCAGTGGAAGGCATCCTTGGTACTTCTAGTGTTGAAGCCAATATGGGTGAAGCTTCTACTTCTCAACCTAAGTCGAAAGGCAAGGGTAAGAAGAAGAAGAAGAAGGATTTCACCAAGCAATACGGTAAACAAATTGCCTTAGGAGTTACCAACAAAGGAAAGAAAATCAAAGGAAAGTATTTCCATTATGGTGAGAAAGGACATTGGAAGAGGAATTGTCCAATCTTCAAAGTGCCAAGAATAAGGGTATGAAAAGTTCATCTCTTCTAGAAATATATTTAGTACAGAATCCCACGGATTCCTGGTGTGTGGATTCAGGTTATACTAATCATATCTGCGATTCTTTGCAGGGGTTTCAGGAGACCAGAAAGTTGAACGAGGGAGAACTATTTCTTACTTTGGTTGATAGGAGCAAGATTCCAGTTGTAGCTGTTGGAATGTTCAATTTATGTTTTAATTTTAGAGTTTTAATATTGGAAGACTGTCTGTATGTACCTAACATTCGTTGGAATTTAATTTCTACAACTGATTTAGGTAAGCATGTATATTATGTTATTCTGAAAGACAATATTCTAATTAAGAAGGATAAAATGTTTATCTGTTCTGGCAATATTGTGGATAGTCTTTATATTTTAACTCCTGATAAGCATGAATTATACAATTCTAAATTAGATGATAAATCTCATGTGAAATCATTAAAGGTAAAGTTTCCTTCTTCTAATGATGCATATCTTTGGCACTTGCGTTTGGTTCATATTAATTCAAATAGGATTCAAAGACTCATCAAAGATGGACTCTTAGAGCCATTGGACTTTGATGATTTTCCAGTTTGTGAATCTTATTTGGAGGGTAAAATGGCAAAACGACCTTTTAATGCAAAAGGTAGAAGAGCCTAAGAGTTGCTTCAATTAATTCATACAGATGTATGTGGTCCTATGTCAACCTAAGTGAAAGGAGGTTATGAGTACTTTATCACTTTTACGGATGATTACTTAAGATATGGTTATATGTACCTAATAAGACGGAAGTCCGAAACCTTTGAAAAGTTCAAAGAGTTTAGGGCTGAAGTTGAGAATCAATTGAGTAAACGCATAAAGCCCATTCGATCTGATCTATGTGGCGAATACCTTCTTGGGAATTTCAAGGATTATCTAATTCAAAATGGGATTGTATCCCAATTGACAACACCTGGAACTCCACAACAAAATGGTGTAGCAAAAAGAAGAAATAGGACTTTTTTAAAAATGGTTAGGTCCATAATGAGTCATTCAACTTTACCAGTTTCCTTTTGAGGATATGCACTAAAAAATGCAATCCATATTTTGAATTTGGTTCCATTAAAATCTATTCCCAACACACCCAAGGAATTGTGGAGTGGGTGCAAGCCTAGTATGAAATATCTCCTCATTTGGGGATGTCCAGCACATGTGTTGAAAGGAAAGTTTGATAAGTTGGAAGCAAAAACAGAAGTATGCATGTTTTTAGGGTATTCAAAGGAAACTAAGGGTTATTTATTCTATAATCATAAAGATAACAAAGTGTTTGTTAGCACTTATGCTGAATTCTTGGAAGATGATTATGTGAATAATTTTAATCCTAGAAGCAAAGTTGTTTTGGTTGAAATAGATGAACCTGTAGTTGAACAACCAATGGATGAAACTAGAGATAATGTGTTTGTATTAGATACACCACAAGATACTACTCATGAGATGTATAGTACACAGGTGCCTCGTCTTAGTGGGAGGATTGTTCAGCCACCTATAAGATTTATAGGTTTGGGAGAAGCTTATGAAGCTATCTTAGGAGAGGCTGAATCTAATCCTTACACTTATGAAGAAGCAATGAATGATATAGATGCACATCATTGGATCCAAGCTATGAAATCTGAATTGGATTCTATGTATTCCAATCATGTATGGGTGTAAAGGCACCTAACGACATTAAACTTGTTGGTTGCAAATGGGTTTACAAGAGAAAGAGAGGGATAGATGGAAAAGTTGAAACCTTTAAAGTAAGACTAGTGGCGAAAGGGTATACACAAAAGGAAGGTATTGACGATGATGAAACTTTTTCGCTAGTAGCCATACTTAAGTCTATTAGAATTCTCTTATCCATTGCTTTTCATTATGATTATGAGATTTGACAAATGATTGTCAAGACTGCATTTCTTAATGGCAATCTTGAAGAAGAAATCTACATGATACAAACAGATGGTTTTATAGCAAAGAACCAAGAGCATATGGAATGCAAGTTGAAAAGGTCTGTTGGGGACATATTTTTATGTAATTGGCATATCCTTTGACAAAACGCACTTGTATTTGGGTAAGTCTAAGTAGGTTCAAGAAGATCATTATAAGTGGTTAAATTGAAGACATGAAAATTACCTAAGAACTGCTCAAGAAAAGTGCAAACTGTAGGTCTCGATACCTCCTCAACAAAAGCTCGATTTATCAAGATTCATTAAAGCTCAATAAATGTCTCGATTGATCGAGCTTACGAGTTTTAGATTATAACCAGCAACGTTTTTACTCTAAAAGGCTATTTTTTTATAGGTTTGTATAATTCTTATTGGACTAGGAAAGCCCAAGGTTTGTGTAAATCTATTTGGAATAGAAGAGCCTATTAAAGCTCCTATTTTAAGGAGGTGGAAAAAGAAAAACCTAACCCTAGAGAGCTTCATAAGGTTTTCTTTTAGAAACCCTAGCCTCCTCCTACAGAAGAAAGAGTTTTTGCTGCCTTTCTTGTACGCCTTTGGGTTTTGTAACCAAGCAAAGTCTCTTGCACCAACATTGAAGATCTTATTGGTGTTTCTATGTGAAGCTGCTGCAAATCAATACAACAATCAAAGGGTTGCTATGGAGTTAGTCACATATTGGGATTCATGCAACGGAGTAAGCCGCATACTTGGATCCGCGTATCTGATTGGTTAGTTACGTACTAGGAGCCGTGCAATACAAAAAGAGATCTTCACTACAGAACAAGTCCAACTGGGTATTGGAGTAAGGGTTCAACTGTAGGTTGGTATAAGGTACTGGGATTCCTTTACTTGTAACCGCTTGTTGTGATAATAGTGGATTCTCGGGAGTGGTGGCCTTACTTGTATGGCTACCACACGTTTGCATGTTAAATTGGTTAATTAATTGAACTTGGCTAATTAATTAATTAATTCATCACAAGGGGTCAATACGTTTTTGGCCTATCAAGGTCTATTTATGGACTTAAGCAAACATCTAGGTCATGGAACATCAAATTTGATCAAGAAATCAAGTCATTTGGTTTTAAACAAAATCTTGATGAGCTATGTGTGTACAAAAGACATCGAGATAAAGTAGTAATGTTCCTAGTGCTTTATGTTGATAATATTCTACTAATTGAAAATGATGTAGGGGTAATGTTATTAGTTAAAATTTGGTTGTCAAGCCAATTTGATATGAAGGACTTAGGCGAAGCTAACTATATTCTAGGAATCAAGCTTTGACAAGATCGAAAGAATAGGATGTTAGGTTTGTCACAAGCTGGATATGTAAATAAGGTTCTAGAACGGTTTAGCATGCAAAACTCCAAGAAAGAATTACTTCCTTTTAGACATGGAGTTCCTCTATCTGATGACCAAAGGCCTAAGACTCTTGAGGAAGAAAACATGATGAGACAAGTTCCCTATGCTTCTGCAGTAGGAAGTCTCATATATGCCATGCTTTGTACTAGACCGGATATTTGTTATTCAGTTGGCATGGTTAGCCGATATTAGTCAAATCCAGGACTTAAACATTGGCAAGCTGTAAAGTATATTCTTAAGTATCTAAGGAGAACGAGAGATTATATGCTTGTTTACCACTGTGAGGATTTGATTCCCATTGGCTATACAGATTCAGATTTTTCAGTCAAATCTTGATTTCAGAAAGTTCACTTCAGGTTGTGTATTCACCTTGGGAGGTGGAGCCATAAGTTGGAGGAGTGTAAAGCAATCTTGTATTACTGACTCCACCATGGAAGCTGAATATGTTATTGCTGATGAAGTGACAAAGGAAGCTATTTGGCTCAAGAAATTCCATTTTGATCTTGGTGTTGTGAGAATTGAGCAAGTTCCTATAACATTGTTCTGCGACAATAGTGGAGCGGTTGCACAATCTAAGGATCTAAAGAATCACAAGAAAGGAAAGCACATAGAAAGGAAGTACCACATCATTCGAGACAATGCTGCTCGTGGAGATGTAGTAGTATCAAAGATTGAAAGTGCAAAGAATCTAGCAGATCCTTTTACCAAAACCTTGCCCCAAAGGACTTTTGAGTCACATTTGGAGGAAATGAGAGTTAGATTAGTGCACAATAGTCTTTAGGGCAAGTTAGAGATTGTTAGGATGGGTGCCCTTAAATCCTATTGTATGGTGTTGTGTATAAAATTTTGTATGACTTAATGTTACGATTAATAAAGTTGTTTTATTATTATCTAAAATAACGGTAATGGGAATATTGGGGTATTATTATATAGTCCATGAGATGCATAGTATGTGATTTATGTGATTTAGTCACAAAAGATATAAATCACAAGTTTTTTGTAAACTCAGAATTGTAGTTCGTAGTCAGTGATGAAATTGAGCATTTCATCTGCGAAGACTACAACATATCAACTAAGATGATTTGTCTTGATCATGGAAATGGAGATTTCTAGTTGGTATGTTGATATGTTTTAAGAGTTAAAACATATAGAATTGGACCACTGTGAAATATATTATTCTCCTAACGACTGTCAAATGAATAATAAATTCACAACTTTTATTTACATGAACTCTTAATCTTGAGAGGATAATGGACCTGATCATGAAGTGTAAGTTGCATTGATATATTAGGAGTGAGGTCTAAAGTCACGATCAAAACCTCAATATGTTAGGCAGCCACATTTAGTGTTGATGGAACATATATTCTCAAGCTGGAATTCATAGTCTCTTAACGGAGATATAAAATATTCCCTTGAGATAAATTTAATGGATTTTGTTATTCAAAGTGTTAGGCCTAACTACTTCAGTAAGGAGTTTCTAAATTATATATTTATGGAATTGAAATTCATAAATATATGATGAATAACTTAAAGGATTAAGCTAGGTACTCAAGGAATTAAATTGTAGTAATTTTTAAAGTGCCAGTCTATATTCATGACTTTGTATTATTACGAATATTTTATGAATAGGTTGCATATACAATAAAGTCTTGGTATATAATTTATGCCCTAAAATTCAATTTATTGGCATGTCATAAATAATTAAATTATTTAATTATATGAGACTATCTATAAATGAACTAATGGGACATTATCTTAGTCCATGAGATGCATTGTATGTGATTTAGTTACAGAAGATGTAAATCAAAAGTTCCTTGTAAACTCAAAATGTAGTTCGTAGTCAGTGATGAAATTGAGCGTTTCATCTGCGAAGACTATAACATATCAACTATAATGATTTGTCTTGATCATGGAAGTGGAGACTTCTAGTTGGTATGTTGATATGTTTTAAGAGTTAAAACATATTGAGCTGGACCGCTGTGAGATTTACTAGTCTCCTAACGACTATCAAATGAATAATAAATCTCACGATTTCTATTTACATCAACTTTAAATCTTGAGAGAATAATGAACCTGATCTTGAGATGTAGGTTGCATTGATATATCAAGGGTGAGATCTATTAGTCAAGGTCAAAACCTCAGTATGTTGGGCAGCCGCATTTAGTGTTGATGGAACATATATTCTCAAGATAGAATTCATAATCTCTTAACGGAGATATAATATATTTCTTTGAGATAAGTTTAATGGGTTTGGTTATTCAGAGTGTTGGGCCCAACCACTTTAGTAACGAGTTACTAAAATATATATTTATGAAATTGGATTTTTTAAATATATGATGAATAACATAAATGATTAAACCGGGTACTCAAGAATTAAGATGTAGTAATTTTCAAAGTGGCAGTCTATATTCATGACTTTGTATTACTACGAATATTTTAATGAAGGGGTTGCATGTATAATAAAGTCTTGGGATATAATTTATGGATAAGGCCTAGAGTGCAAATATGTTTATATAATGGTATTAAATATAGTTAATGGTAACTTTGGACTTGTCAAGAGTTGATAGAAAAGCCCAAGACCTATTGGAGCTAGTGTCTTATTGGTCCCTTTTGGTCCCACTCCAAGCCATATACTAGATTCCAATTGGAATAGTCCAAAAGGTTAGTCCAATTAGATAATCAGTTATATATAAGGAGAGAAACATACAAAATTTTTTATTAAGAATAAAAGAAAGAGAGACATCATTGTCAAATGGTGTGTTTGTGTGAGTGAAGCCACTCGATTATTCTCCCTTGAAAACTGATTGAGAGACTAAACTTCTTAGGCGTAAAGTGGAATTGGAGTGAAGATTAAAAGTTTTTTCAAGTACTTCTAATCTTTTGTTTTGAATTTCTCTACACCAAGGTACGCTCTCTTGTTCTTAAATTCTGAAACTTACATAGTGTATGTTATTAATCATGAATGAAATAGATCCATGTTTGTTACTTCTACTGTGTGTTTTGTCTGAGATACAAAACTAGATTTTCCAACAGTATGTGTGAGTGAAGCCACTCCTTTATTCTCCCTTGAAAACTGATTGAGAAACCACACTTCTTGGGCGCAGAGTGGAATTGAATTGAAGATTAAAAGTGTTTCCAAGTACTTCTAGTCTTTTTTTTTAAAAAAAAATTTCACCACACCAAGGTACGCTATCTTATTCTTAAATTCTGAAATTTACATAGTGCATGTTATTAATCATGAATGAAATAGATCCATGTTTGTTGCTTCCGCTGTGTGTTTGTATGGGATACAAAACCAGATTTTCCAACAAACACTGCCTAGAGGTTGTACTAGCAACTAAAGTCTAATAGGTAATGGGATTTCATCATCTTTTTTAAAGCTCTAGTTCTAGCGGAAGGAAGTCATGACCAAGTTACTCAAATCTCAGCAAATCACCTCCACAAATGCAAAAAATGTTCAAGAATTGATTCATGCATCAAACCCATGAATCCTAAAAGGGAATATTTGGGAAAGTGTGGTTTGGAAGGTATAAAGGGATCTCCAATGGAACCCTCTGAAGTAGGCCTAAAATTTGACACTTGGCTTGGGATGCTGAATCCTACTCTCTAGGGTCCAAATCTCATTTGCAGCACCAAGATTCTACCCTAATACTTTCCTTAATCCCATTGGCTAAAGTCAATCCTAAAAAAATTAGCATGTAATGCAAGATTACCCAAATATTCACTCATGTCTGATAGTACCCAAAGAAGCAAGGTAGCCCAAAAGAAAATCACCCATTTATAGCCAAATCCTAGGATGTGCAGTCTGCCCCTCTTCTTGTTGATTAGCCCTATGTTTTTGGATTCTTGCTAATCACCCCCTAAACTCCACTATAAAAGGGTAATCACAGCAGCTCCATCAACATACACACTAACCTCCTTGAAATTTCTGTTATTCTTGTCACTTTGCCATATTTTAGCTTGTAGATTAGTTTCCCCAACTCATAAATGATCTCTCTCAGTCCCTAAAAGCCCACACTCACCTAACCTCAAACATTCCTTTTTCGTTTTCTACAAATCCTAAGTCCATAAATGGTCCTTAATCAGTCATAATCAACCTTCTTCCCCACTAAAGACTTAGTCTCATCATTATTTCCCTCCATTTTACTATGAACTCACACACCCATTCACTCAAAATAGCCTATAATACCCCACACTTATCCTACATTCACTAAGAATCTTGGTTTAACATCTGCTGCAAAATGCTGGAGTCTCTCTCTCTCCCTTTATATCACGCTAAATAACCCCTTTCTTCTCACCATGGAACCTTTGGTCTTTACTTTTTGTTTTTCCATTGAGAGATATTTGTGTTTGTAACAATAAAATTTTCTCCTCATATTGACATAGTAGTAGCAGAAAGTACCTTGGACCATCTTGACCGAGACACACAATAACTTTTTGAAGTGAACACTTTCTTCAATTTGTTCAATAATTGATTGCTGGACCATTAGTTTAATTTTACCTTATTGCTGGAGAATTTTATTTTCTTGCATTGTTGTAACAGAACTACTAATCTATTCTCTTTTTTGGATAAGTTTATCACTACACCAAAGCTTTTGGGTATCATCTTAAAGCCCAACGTTGAGTTTTAGCTTGGCCTCCCCATATTTTATTCAAGAACATCAGTTTCCTCCTCAATGATAACTTACTCCACATTCCTTTTAAGAGCTTCGATAACTTTTAAGTGGACTTTGTGAATTGCTTTTGTGCTAGAATCTCATTCTCTCTATCTTGTGTATGTTTGTTTCTTTAAGAAAATGATGATAGCAAAAAAGTTGTTGCGAAAGATATTAATTGCCTCAAAAAAACAATAAATGTGTACTTTCTCATCTCATAGAATAGTGAATTTTACTAATTAAATTTATAGTGAAACCCATTTTTCATGTGAGAAGAATGAGTATGGATTTGTTATACTCCTGAAATTTTCTATAATTTTCCTTTGGCTTCACCCATTACCTAATTGCCGTAAAACAAAACAATTAAGTATGGATTTATCATATCAACCATCTGTAAAATTGTTCGTATAATAATTTGTGACTATATAGCATTACTCTTCTTTTTTATATAGTGATATTAATTGATACCTTAATTCTATCTTTATTTTACATTCACATCATTTAGAAGGAGTGAAGCTACAAAAAAGGGTCTGTATTGAACCCCAACGGTGCCTAAAGCTGCAACTAAACCCGGTTTGCAAGCTCGACTCCATCTTCTTCAGAAGTACCACTTTCTTTCCCATGCACCTGAACAGGCTTATATGTATATATTTTGGCGCAATACAAGTAGTAAATAAGATTTACGACTTGCAACAATGTGAGTAGCCAGTAAAAGTATTCCAACTTTCCCTTACTCAGATTGTCATTCCGAAGCCAGTTTGATCCATTAGGCCCAGCACTAAACTTGTGCACTACGCTAACCAGTAGCGAGCTGACATAATTCCCAAATGAAATAGCCAACCAAAACAATGCCATAGCAGTGCTCCTCATGCTTTCTGGTGCCTGGTCGTAGAAAAACTCAAGATGTCCTATGGACATGAAAGCTTCAGCAATCCCATGAAGGCAGTACTGTGGTACAAGCCAAAATACTGATATAGGGATAGCAGGATGAGGCTGATCGATGAGCCCGTGTGCTAAAGCCACATTTTTACGCTTCACTTCCACGAACCCGGCAACTAGAGTGGCGAGTATGGAGATAACAAACCCAATTCCCATTCGATGCAAGAAGGTGATGCCACGGTCAAGCCCAGTGAATTTGCGAGCTAAGGGAATGAAAAGACGGTCATAAAATGCGATTGTGATGAGCATGGTGACATAGGAGAAGACAGTCATGGAGCCAGCAGGAATTTGGAAGGATTTTGTGATGTGCCTATTCATGGTTTGGGCTTGTAGAAGTGAGAATGTGCTTTGTTGTGCATAGGCTGTGATAAGAAGGATGCCTGCAGCCCATATAGGACCCATTCGGATCACTGATTTTAATTCTTCCACTCTATGAACAGTGTTCAATCTCCAAAAGTTTGGTGCTTGCCCAGATTTGAGGTTGTCTTCTTCTGTAACAATAGCTGCCTTGTCAAGGAACCTGCAAAAATAAGCATATACATGCTAGAAATTAGTACAATTCTAGCTTCAAAAGTGTCGTCTGTGACAATATCTGGGTGGGTCTCTCATGGGCTGAAAATAGGGGGCCTAATTATGACCCACAAGGAAGCCCATTGGGCTTTTAAGCTAAAAGAACTAAAAGGCTACACATTTTTCTATAAATAGTATGCAACTTAGTACTGTATTAATTTGGTAACTCCATGGCAAAAAAGGTGATATATTTTGTAAGAATAATGTATGGACATGATGTTTTTCACACTAACTGTATATTTCCTATTTTGATTGGACTATATTATTTTCATTGTATCTATCTCGATATTACTTTTATTATGAATAAATTATTTGTAAAAAAATTATGAAAAAAATTATGTTTTAAAACTTACTAATTTAGTTGGGGTATATATATATATATATATATATATATATATATATATATTTTGAGAATCAATTGGGGCATATTATATATATTACTCCACTATCTCTTAAACCTCAAACAAAACGGGAAATAAAAACAAATATAATATATGTAAGAGAAGACAGAAAAATATAAAGGAAGAAAGAGGGAGAGAAAAGAAACTTTTCCAATGGATGAGTCATGGAAATTAGGTAATAAGTAGGGATGAGTCAGACTTTTGACATATCTTAATAATTTGAGGTAGGACGACTCTTATCAGTTCCTAAAG
The DNA here is from genome assembly GCF_040712315.1 of Castanea sativa. NCBI lineage: Eukaryota > Viridiplantae > Streptophyta > Magnoliopsida > Fagales > Fagaceae > Castanea > Castanea sativa. Next base: position 13,337,062 of record NC_134020.1, read on the forward strand.
GAGAGAGGACACTCAGACTTTTGTTGCTTAGCTAAAAGGTTACCGTATATGATATGATAGAAATATAGTATGTGGTGCTGATCAACATGTTTATAAAAAAAGGTGGCACGCTGCTCAACATGTTCTAAGAATGCGGCCCCTACATTCCATGGACAATGATTGAGTCGTCCGTGGGCTTCCAGTTAATGACAGCCATATATGATAATTGTCTCCCCATAATAGACGATGACAATGCAACCACCGAATTGGTGATCCGTGACCTCTATTGATTCCAATCATACCAAGACAAAAAGGAAATTAACAAAATATAATAATAATAATGAGAGATGAGGTAAAAAATTTTGTTACCAACATAAAGCAATACCAAGTTGTTTCCTATTGCATGACAATGATGTGGGTCATACAAAGGGAAATCCTTTTTCATCCTAGGGCCAATGTCTTTTTTGTAAAATTATTCATGTTTACTACTTTAAAAAAAAATGTTTACCAGGATGACTTTTAGTTTTGTGAAAATAAATATGCAAGTTTTCAGCCCAAAAAAAAAAAGAAAAAAAAAAACCCTTAAACGTAGGAGTAAAATTTCAGGGGAAGATGTTTTGATGTTTCTTTTTATTTGATGTACTTCAAATAATTGATTTTGTTTCCTTATTTCTCAAAAAGAGAAATCAGATTTCCATCAATGTTCAATGGATGAATAACTTTCTAAAACTTACCATTATTATGCAAGATATTAGCTAATTTATCACTTTTCTATCTCTTCATTAGTGTGAAAAAGGAAAAGGTTGTTTCTATTGGCAAATCGTATATAAAGATAATTACTGATCATATTCATGAGATGATATAACATGCATCAGCTAATGTATCTCCATTTCAGATGGGGTCGGTGAAACAATTCCATATGCGAGGGAGAATACATACACCCCATACATGGTAAATTTTTCTCATATTCATATGTTATTGTAATTAAAAATTAAAATATAGGATGAGGATAATGTCACACATATATTATACTTCGTGACCATAGTGCCTTTAAGAGACACTAGGTAGATAAGTGAGGGAAGGAAATTTAGCTAATTAAATTAAATCTATCAACGAATGGTGGTGGCGGGGAAGGAAGAAGGGTGTTCATATTACATATTAGAAATTCAAAGATATAAAAACCGACAAGTTATTTAATAATTTAAATGATGTGATAATTTATATAGTACTATTAAATCCAGAATTAAAATATTAATCTTGAGATGTACTATTTCTACTTCTAATAATACAGAGAGAATCATATTCCTAATTAAGTTCATGGGTACATACAAGGATTCCTTGTACACCGTTTTTAGAGTTGATAGATGCAAGAGGGAAATTTCTTTTGTTTTAAAAAAAGTTGGGGGCGAAAGGTTTCAAAAGCCGCGTGCAACGTTTATGTAGCAACTGCATGCAATGCAATAGCCTACCAAGTACCAAATTCTATAGTGCCCTTGGATGCAACGAATTTCCAAATTAGATAACCCTCCTTAATTGATGTAACTTTTGAGAGATAGAAAGTGGCACTTACTTCATGTGCTTAGTGTGAACAAGTTTCCCTGCCAAAGAAATTAAGGCATCAAGCTCGTCATTTTGGTATAATAATTTAGGATCACCAACTATTGGCAGCTTTCTCTTCTTGTAGGCGGCCACAATCACTTGTACCAACCGGGTAAATGGACTCCCAACCGGATCCAAGTTCCGGTAAAGCGGGTACCCGATAATAAAAGTAATAACTGAAATTAACATAGCGATGGTGGGAATGCCAAGGCCCCAACCCCATCCAACGTTATCTTGAATATAAACAAGAACGGTCACAGCCACTAGTATGGATGCCCCCATGACAAAATAGTACCAGTTGAAAAAAGTCCATGTCTTGGTGTTTTGCTTAGGATCCGTCTCATCAAATTGATCTGCCCCGAATGCCACTACACAGGGTCGGATCCCACCAGATCCTAGGGCTCCTAGTAGGAGAGATAGGTATAGGATTGCCTCCTGTCCCGCATCGGCTTCTCTACAGACTTGATCACCTTTACATGGTGGTGGCCTACGTTGTGGCAGTACTGCTGAGAGTGTTAAGCTAATCATGCCCTACGCATATATTTTCCAAATTAGGAGGAAAACAAACTCCTTGCTTAGGTGAAGATAACACAAGAAAGGAAGGGGAGAAAAAAGATAACGTATTCCCCTTTTATCATATATTTTTTATTATTAGCACAGTAAATTTAAGACTTGACAATAAGTAATTGAACTAGAATTTTGATGGAAGTATTCTGGTTTGGGAGTATAATATTTATGGGGTAAGTCATTTTTTTAATGGTGCTAGTTACTTAGATGTTATAAGTAGTATACTAGTATGCCATACAGCTAATGCATACTAGAGAATCAAGACTGTTATAGAACTATTATATAATAATAAAAAATAATAAAAAAGACTGTTTTAGAACTTATCTATATTGTCTAAAATTTTGTTTGTTGTTTGGATAATCTTTAAGGAAAACCACTTAAATTTCTTCAATTAAGTAGGCAATTCTATGTCTTTTTATCTTAATTAGTTGATTGGATAATCAAATGAATTTCTAAAATTTCTTTTTCTTTTTCTGTAGATTTATAAAAACCATTTTGCAGTGTAAAAATAAGGAACGTGATATAAAAATGGAGAATTTATGATCTTTTTTTTAAAAGAAGAAGAAAAAATATATATAAAATGTTCTTTAGGGATTGTGTAATACTTACTCATTAAACTATTTGTTTACACGACAGTGATATTCTTTGTTTCTCTCTTTATCACTCTATATCATCATCACACGGATATTATTGGTAGCACCTCAACATTTTATAGGAATATCCTTGATGTATGTCATATTTACACCTCAACTTCATTTTAGAGAGAGAGAGAGAGAGAGAGAGAGAGAGAGAGTCCTTACTATTTGGTATACGATGGAAGCAACTGTTATGGTCCAGAACCGACCAACAAATGCATCAGAGATGAAGGCCCCAAGCAAAGGTGTCAAGCTTGCAGTCCCTCCAAAGTTGGTGAGGGTGTTAGCTGCTTTGGTTACAGGCATATGCAGCTGTGTTGTTAAGTAGTTAATCATATTAGTACTAAATCCTACCACAGCCAACTTCTCACTAATCTCGTTTGCTACACACAAAAAAAAAAAACAAAATCATCATCAAAACTAGTATATCCTCATAAAACAAAAGAAGCAAAAGAGAAAATTAAGTTTGTTGTATGAGTGCTGCGAAAGCTTACCAAAGATGAAGGGCATCGTGACCCACCCTCCTTTTTCCCTTCTTCCATGGTTCCCTTTCTCCTCCATCTTCTTAGTGTTCTAGTACTACAATGGCACCCCAAAGTAGCAAACCCTCTTATTTATAAGCTCTGTGGACTGAAAATTTGAACGCAGTAATTACTTAATGTAACCTGTCCTCGTAAGATTTTCTATTATACACGTGTATGGCCACGAGTGAGATGTTTAAGACTAAATGTTTAGAATTAATCTTTGTTTAAAATTAAACACAAACACTGGTGGGTAATAGGGTTGGACAGAGAAGTCATTGTCATTTTTTAACTTTTTCCTCAACTTGTGTAACATATCATTATTATTATTATTATTATTATTATTATCTTGATGTGAAGTGTAACATATTACTGATGATATGTGATTCGGAGATAAGGACTTATGGACTGACTGAACTTTACTTATTATTATTATTGGCTAAGACTTAGGATCCGTTTGGTTGGAGGAATAAAAAAGTGGGAGGATGAAAAAATAGTGAGAGGATAGAAAAGATTTAGTTTTCCCTCGTGTGTGTTTGGTTGGAATGATGAAAAAGTGGGAGGGTGGAAAACTTTTTTGTTTAGTTTGAGAGAAAAATAAGAGGATGAAAAATGTAGTTTATATAAATTGACTATTATGTCATTCTTATATAATATATATGAGAAATAGATATATTTACACTCATTAAATAATATAAAAATTGAATGTCATGCAAAACAAAAACAAAAAATCAACAAGAAACAATAGATTAATGAGGAATATAATGAGGACAAGAAACAATAGAATGAGGACAAGGCAAAAAAAAAAATTGGAGTTTAGGTTGCTGTCATGAAGATACTAAAAAAGAGATAAGGATGAAGAGGTAAAAGGTTAATCAGGTCACAATCAGTGGGAAACTGAGAGGGGTAGATGAGTACAATAAAGGTGAGGATATTTGTGTAATTTATTACTCATATCATCTTTTCTCTTTAGTTTTCCTCCCAAATTGGGAGGACAAAATTATGTGAGTCTGAAGGGATTATTTTCCACACTATTTTCTTTCTCTCTTATTTTCTCTCCTGAACCAAACAATAAAAAATTCTATTTTTCATCTTATTTCCCTTTCCTTCTTTTTCATCCTCCTATTTTCACCCTAACCAAATAGAACCTTGAAAGAATCAAAATAATATCACAATTCAAAATGCACACCTGGTATAGCCGGTAAACTAAGAATAATATCCTGGGTAGTGTCTAATGTATAAATAAGAAAAATAAAAATAAAATCCTAAAAATAAGAGAAGGTTTGGGTTCAAGGTACTAGGGAGTGGAATCTGAAGCATGCTGACATATATCTTTGATCCACTATATTTGCCACGTCATAAGTTTTATTGGTTGTTTTGTCATTTCACGGTTCACTGCAGTTCAACAATAGCACAGGTCAGCACAGAAAATTATTGAAATTGATTACTTCTACTAATTGAACGATAGAGCAAGACAGAAAATACGAGTTTTATTGATAGACGCCCTTAGGGATCCAATAATAAACCATTTATAAAAAAATTTATAAAAAAATGAAAAAAGAACTAACTCCTTTTTAACACTTTTTAAATTTCACATAAAAAGTTTCAAAAAATAAATGATTAATGAATGCTCTCAACGCATACATTAATCAGACCCATAAAATATATACAATAAATACTCTTAATCGTGTTGAAGTTTACCATGTGGCTTTATTTAAGACCAAAAATCAAATGAGTACAATATGTTAAGATATGCATTTATACACAATAATATTATATTAATTACTTATTATTTCTAGTACCATCTGACTAGGGATGGAAATAGGTGGGATCTAAGGGAGCTCGGGCCCCTAGTCTTGATATATATATATATGAATGTATTTTTTTTCTTTTTACAATTTTATATGTGGATTGCCCTAAAATTTTACATTGATTTTATTGTAACAGCATTTACATCAATTGTAAAATACATAAGACCTTAAATTTGTCCAATCAACCCAAAAATAAGCCAATATTAGTAAATGTATTTTTGCAAGTTTACACAATAACTATAGCACAAATGAATTTTTGTACAATGATACATAGATTGATGTGGGTGTATTTTGAGGTTGATTGGAAAAATTTACACAATTACTATAGCTATGCAAATGAATGTTTTAGAAATTATGTAAATTAAGAGCAGTGATTTTTGGTTGCAAAATAGAGAGATGATTTGAGATAATAATAAAAAATTGATAAGAAAATGGTATTTTGATGAAATATAGTGTAAAATAAATAATCTGATGTGAGTATATAAAATAAAAAAATAGATTATTATACTAAAATAGACATAAATTTTTGCATGAGCTGATGCAAATGCTCTAATATAGTAAGAAACAATGGTGTTTTGTGTTTGTCTTTGTTAGTAGATGATTGCATCACAATGTATTGCTATGTTGGTTTCTTTACTTTGGTAGAGATGCAACCAACTCTGGATAGGTAAACCAACTTTACTTCTTGACAAACTGAACTACTTGGCTATGAATTATGTTCTAGAATTCAAGAGCTCTTGCCCATTACCGGTGAAAAGCCCAACAATGCCCTGTCCCATTAAGTGGTGTTGATGCCAATTTTTGACAAAATGCCCAATGGCAGAAGAAGCCCAAGAATAAGGAAAATATGAGGAAAAAGGAGTGTAAGTGGTAAAAGTAAGGTAATAAATTCAATGGGTCAACGTGGTAGGAATGACAACCAACAGGCTCATGAATGCAATAAGAGGTAAATGTAGAGTAAATGGGCTCGAGAAGCCCAAGAGAAGAGGTCATAAACCCAATGGGCCAATGTGGTAGGAATGACAGCTAGTAGGCTCATCGGCTTGACAGGAAAAGGAACAACAAAAATAGAAGCCAGGTGGGTTGGAAGGGCAGAAACTTCTGCCCAGACAATACCCAGTCCGTAGGAAAGGAAGGGAAGCAATACAAGCCTGAAAGCCCACACACCCTTCACACCATGGGAGATAAGCACAAGCCCAACACATGCAGCAAAATGAGACAAGGCAAGAACATCATGAATGGTGTGGGAGTAAAAGAAGATAAACGTAGAGGATAATGGAGCTCACACAAGGGCTGGAGCACCACTTACTTGTACCCAGCCAATACAAGGGAGGTGGGCCCTTAGTCAAGGGATTCAGAGGGTGTGGTTTGGTGGTGGGGAGAAAAGAGGGTATATTCTAGGGTTCCTGTCAAGGCTTCTTTTGAGAAAATCCCTTGCCAGGATGATATTTCACCCAAAAGAGGCAAGGAAAGGGATGAGGTCACTTGATGCATGTCATAGAGGTAGGTGGTGAGGTAGCCTAATCCTTATCCATTAAAGGAGGTAAAAATCAAGAAAGGAGAGAAACAACACATGGAATTTTGTCTGGGGATGGGGAGTGGTGCAGTAAGCATGCTCTGAGCAGAGGTAGCGGCTGGGCAACCAATGGGTTAGTGGGCGATCTAGAAAGATGCTCACAAAAAAACCAAAAATGGTTGGTGGAGCCTTAGGGATGAAAGGGAGAAATCCCACAGAATCAAGTAGTATAAAAAGGGAGAGCGGTAATCATGAAAGGAAGGACGGAAGGAGAAAAGAGTAAGAAAGAATAAAGAACCAAAGAAAAAGAAAAGAAAAACAAAAACTAAGTGGTGAAAAAAGAAGGAAGGGAGAGAATACAGCAAAAATAGAGGCATGCATCAGTAGACCACCTTTCTCTAGCACGAGTAACTTTAATGGTAGAAACTTGTAACGAGATTACCCATGTTGGCGTCTGGTTTCCTTTCTGGCTGTGCTCTTGCTGAATGACCCAGGATTGGAAGAGCGAGCTAACGTTATCGTGCTCATTTAGAATCGTAGTTATCCTCCCACTTCGGAATATTTTATTTTATTTGAATTTTCTGCTCTTATTCATTCTGTTGTAGTGTTTTCCAAGTTATTAATTATTCTACTGCAACATCCTTACTCTATTTGTTGTATTAGTTGTTTTGCTGTAACCCCTTTTATTTATCTGCGATAATTGTAGTATTTTTTGTTGTGCTAGTTGTGATAGTTATCCTGCCACTACTATACCTGTTGTGCCCAGCTTGCCATACCATTCTCGAGCTATCTCAACATTGGGCATGGCTGGCTTGCGCACAAGCTAGCCTGCGGTATAATTCCCAAGGGGCCGGTCTCGACTCCCTTAACCACTAACTCACAGGCCTCCATGTAGGAAATGGGCTCAAACCTATCAACGTAAAAAGGTCCCCACATTAAATTGGTGACTTTATTAGGGGGTTGGGAAACAGACAGGGAAGGACAGGCAATTCCTTCATGAGCCATGCCTCCTAGATCGAAGAAAACACAGAGCATGAGTGTTGTGCCATCGTAGGTAGAGTCATGGCCAGCCACTCTCTGCCTTCCCAACCAGGCGATGGGCACCAACGTAGTGGGGGTGGAGCCACAACCACAACAAAGAAACCCCGCAGACAACACCAACTTTTTCATTGAGGTACTATAGTCAGTGCAGTATTCTCAGAGGCAGGTGATGGAGGAAATACGCCAACTAAAGGTGGATAAGACTAAAGAAAAGGGTAGTCAACACAATCCTGAGAATGTAGTGGACAAGGAAGAAACCACATAGGTGGAGGCACTCAAAATTAGGAACAATGCTTCATAACAATGGTTGACATAGCGGCATTACTAGAAAAAGAAAAGGCTAAAGCGCTCAAGGAGAGATTTTATTCAAGGAGGGCACAATACCATTCATATTTTTTTCACTAAATGACATTAAATGATATTCCATTCATATTTTTTCCACTACTACTATATAAATACCCCCTTCCTCCATTCCAAGGCTCACAAAACCCCCTCTTCTCCTCTCTTGAGTTCTAGTAAAGTAGAGTAGTCTTGTTATATCTTGGTCTTTTCGAGACTCAAGATATTGAGTGAGACTCACCATCCCTCTCCAAGTTTTTCTTTTCTACTCCACCCTTAGGACCTCCATCAAGAGTCTCCTCATCCACTGTGTGGATCTTGCATGTAGGCATAATCCCTTTCCCTAACTTGTTTTTAATATTATTATACTAAGATTAGGATTAGAGCATGCTAGTGTTTATTTAAATTCCTTGAATATGTTTGAATGTTCTTAAATGTTCATATGCGTTCTTCACGTGTTCTTAGTAGTTCATCACATATTCATGCATGGCACTAGCTTTGATCTTAAATCCACATTAAAAATATGAAAAACATGTCTATTTCGTAATTCTCTCAAATCCTTGAATCTAGGATATCACATGCACACACATTAAATTCAGCATGCAAATTGATTCATAACATATTGGATGATATGATATGAATGTTGGTCACCATAATCTAGAAGACCGGTTTCACTAGGCAAGATGGGTGTTTAACACCTTCCCATCTTGTAACATAATCTCCGAGCTTAGATCACGGGTTAATAGATAAACTACTTATCAATGTAATTTTCAATCTCTAGATTGTAACTAGGAAACTTAGCCATATACTTTTCTTAGATTGTATATAGGACCAAAGCCATGTAATTTCCTATGATCAATTATAATTCAATTTCAAATAAATAAAATAAAGAGTTTTTCAACTATGGTTTTCTTATTTATTACGACAATTAACTAAGTGGTGACTCCATTGTAAAACCCTTAATCTAGAAGGGAAAATATAATCAGTCGAACCTCAATTTTGCGAGACAATAACACGATTCCACCCATTCACATTAGTTTTTCCCAACACCAAAAAACCAGGGTCGAGGACGCGGTCTCTCACAGTGGCAACTCCGCTGGGGATATTGAGAGCTAAGCTTCAATTAGGTTATGGTGCCCAACCATGTCATTGTTTGTTTATTGCTTTTTTGAATTTAATATGCCTAATATGTCATTATATTGCATGTCATGCATCATTTGCTCAAATGAAATTTATGTTATTTGTGTGCTAGCCTGGAAGCCCAGTAGTATTAGCCATGGATTGTGGTCTTCCTGAGACTCACATAGCCAGCAGTGAACCTACCACCCACCGCGACAAGGATCATCATGGTTATACTATGGTGGTTTTTCAGGGACAAACTATACTGTTCAAACCTACGTGACGCTCCTAGCATCACAAATTAGGTTGTACAACGTCCTAGCTTGTGGGGACCTTTAACCTACCTTCTACCCATGTTGTAAAATCCCATAGAACCAACCCTTAGGTCAGTTCATGTAAATTGCATTGCATTATACATGTGTTTGGTTGTTGTTTGAACCATGATAACCATGATTAGTTATAGTTGCTTTATCACAACATATTTCACAGCCTACTTTGGTAGAGATGGTGGAAATGCTAACAGCTCGTCGAGATACTTTGTTTGCTAATAAGCTGGGTTATGAGAAGGTGATGGTTGAACGCGACTCAAAGATTATTATCAGAGCTATTTATATTTCCAAATCCTCTTATGGTCACATTATCCAAGATATCAAAGTTATTGCCTTTGGTTTCCAGGATGTTCTTTTTTGCCATGTTTGTTGATTAGGAAATAATATTGCTATATGCTCGTTAGATGAGCCTTGGGGTTTGTTTGATTGGAGATGGAATAGGGATGATGAAAAATAAATGAGATAAAATAGGATAGAAGCCTAAAAATGAATGTGTTTGGTTAGGAGGGGAGGGGAGGAGAAAAATGATGGGGCCTAGTAGTTCTCTCCAGTTCCACCAAAACTTGATCTCTCCATATTGGAGATAAAATGAAAGTGAAAAGGGGAAGGTGTATTTTTGACAAAATTGTCCTTCACCACCAACAAGCAAGTTTTTTTTTTTTTCTTTTTTTTTTCTTCTTTTTATTTTTCGATTTATTCCACTGTTTAGTTAGTCTTGTGTTTTTCTTTTTTCTTCTTCTATTTTATTGTTTAGTTGGTACTTTTGGGTTTTTTTTTTCTTTTTTCTTTATTTTTTCCACTAGTTTTGGATCCTTTATTTATTTTTTTTTTTTTTTGTGCTTAAAAAAAAAAGTGAAGTGTCCATGCACAAATTTTTTAATAAAAAAAAATGCGTATAAAATTGTGTTGCCTTTTGTTTTATTTAATAGGGACATAATTGTAAATTTATACCAACTTTATTTTTCATAGTTTTTTATCTCTCAACTTTTCCATCCTCCTAACCAAACACATATGAGAAAAAACTAAATCTATTCTATCCTTCTACTTTTCTATCCATTCTCTATTTTCTATCATCCACTTTTCTTTCCCTCCAACCAAACGGACCCTTAGAGTCTAAACTCTATATTATCTGGATAGAAGCTGATAGGCCAAAAATGTATTGACCCACTTAGTAAATTAATCAATTAATTAGCCAAGTTAATTAATTAGATTCAATTACATATAATAAGCGTGATAGCATAAAAAAAAATCACCAACTAAGTTAAATGCAGTAGAAAATAAATTTGACACAGGTGATTTGTTTACGAATGGGAAAAACAACCAAGGTAAAACTCCACAAGGTAAATTTAAAGTCATCACTCCCGAGAATCCACTATTATCAAAACAAGTGGTTACAAGTAAAGGAATCTCAGTACCTTATACCAACTTACAGTTGAATCCTTATCCCAATACCCAATTAGACTTGTAATGTAGTGACAATCTCTCCTTTCAATGCACGACTCCCAATACTTGACTAACCAATCAATGCACAGATCCAAGTACGTGACTAACACACCAACTTGAGGAATGTTAGGATGTGTGCCCTTAAATCCTATTGTATGATGTTATGTGTGTTATTATTTTTGATATTATGTATGACTTAATGTTGTGTTTAATAAAGTTATTTTGCTATTATCTAAAATAATGGTAACATGAATATTGAGACATTATCATATAGTCCATGAGATGCATAGTATGTGATTTATGTGAAAAGTCACAGAAGATATAAATCACAAGTTCTTTGTAAACTCAGAATTTTAGTTCGTAGTCGGTGATGAAATTGGGCATTTCATCTGCGAAGACTATAACATATCAACTAAGATGATTTGTCTTAATCATGGAAATGGAGATTTCTAGTTGATATGTTGATATATTTTAAGAGTTAAAACATATTGAACTAGACCGGTGAGAGATTTATTATTCTCCTAACGACTGTCAAATGAATAATAAACTTACGACTTATATTTGCATGAACTCTTAATCCTGAGAGAATAATGGACTTGATCATGAGGTGTAGGTTATTTTGATATATTAGGAGTGAGATCTAGAGTTACGGTCAAAACCTCAGTATGTTGGGCAATCACATTTAATGTTGATGGAACATATATTCTCAAGATGAAATTCATAGTCTCTTAATGGAGATACAAAATATTCCCTTGAGATAAGTTTAATGGGTTTGTTATTCAGAATGTTAGGCCTAACAACTTTAGTAAATAGTTACTAGAGTATATATTTATGAGATTGGATTTCATAAATATATAATGAATAACTTAAAGGATTAAACCAGGTACTTAAGGATGCGATGTAGTATTACAAAGTGGCAGTCTACATTTATGACTTTGTGTTACTACAAATATTTTATGAAGGGGTTCCATATATAATAAAGTCTTGGGATATAATTTATAGATAAGGTCTAGAGTGCAACTATATTTATATAGTGGTATTAAATATAGTTAATGATAACTTTGGACTTGTCAAGAGTTGACAGAAAAGCCCAAGGCCTATTGGAGATAGTGTCTTATTGGTGCCTTTTGGTCCCACTCCAAGCCACACACTTAAGCCCCAATTGGAAAGACCCAAAAAGCCACCCCAATTGGAAAGACCCAAAAAGCCACCCCAATTAGATAATCGGTTAAACACAAAGGGAAAAACATACAAAATTTTCTATAGAGAATTTTTAAAAGAACACCATTGTGAAGTGGTGTATGTAAGTATTAGATACTTTGACATTCTCCCTTTGGAACTGATTGAGAGACCACACATCTTGGGCGTTAGTGGAATTAGAGTGAAGATTAAAAGTGTTCCCAAGTGATATTGATCTTCAATTTTGAAATTCACTGCTCCAAGGTACATTCTCTTGTTCTTAAGTTCTGAAACTTATTTAGTACATGTTAACTTTTATGAATGAAGTAGATCCGTTATTTTTTCGCTGTACACATGCATATTTCATTCAAATGGTATCAGAGCGGTCTTTATTTCGTATCTATTTAACATGTTTATAGTTTTGGAATTATAGACAATAGTTTCATGTTGTTAGAAATTTGTTTTCTGCATGGTTCTTGAAATTATTGTTTAATAAAAACTGATTTTGATGTTATGATGTTGTTTAATTTTTAGTTTAAGTATTTTAAATTGAGTTTTAAGGCTATAGCATCAATGTAATTCAGTTTTGATATCAATTTCTGTTCATTATGATCGTATACTGGTTGTTTTGTATATGAAAACGTAGAAAAACTGTCTTAGAAAAATTCTAGAAAAGTCGAAATTCATGACACTCGATTGATTAAGGATCTGTCGAGAATCTATCGAGCTGACAGAAGATCTTTCGATCTATCGAGGATCTGTCGAGAATCAATCGAGCTTCATAGAACTTATTCTCGATCGATCGAGAATCTGTCGAGGATCAATCGAGGACTGTGGATTCAGAATTTTTATAAGTGTTTTTACATATATAAAGAGCAAGGCAATGTGTAATTAGTTTATGCATGTTTTAGATTTAAAAACCTTTATCTTAAAAAATCTAGTGGGGGAGAGATACAAAGGTTGCATCTCACGGCCTCCATTGTTGGTTCATAGTAGTGTGAAATATATACTTTGTCTTTGCCTAGAGCTTAGCATTCCATGTGGAAAGTATTTATTTCATGGTCCTACAAGATTGGATTTCTTGGTTTATAGTGGTTTGATCAGACGCCTTGTCTTAGCTTCGAGCTTTGTATTCCATGCGGAGGGTGTTTTATCATGGTACTACAAAATAAACCTGTTAAATGGATGAAATGTGGCTACACATGATTCTAGACAATGGTATACACTAGACTAAGTATTATAGTATTCTCTATGCTGAGTTCTTACTATTATTACTTAGAGGCTAAACTTAAAAACGGCATATTATTAGTGTTTGATAAGAGTTATCATGATAGCACTAATAATGAGAATAGTTTTCAATCAATCATAGTATTTAATGTTCACTCTATGCTGAGGAATATTGAATATGGGATTAGGTTGTCGTTGCATATATTATGTTATGGTTTTATTAAGATTTCATTATATATGTTTATGTGCTAAATTGATAACGTCCAGTTTACTTATTATATTCATGTTTATTATTTTCAGATTTGAACATGGCATCATTTAGCCCACTTGTTTCTATTCTTAATCAAAACAAACTGACTGGATTCAACTATGTTGACTGGAAAAAAAATTTGAACATTGTTTTAACTGCTGAAGAGCACAAATATGTGCTTACTCAACCATGTCCTAGCTATCCTTTATTAGATGCTCCTCTTGAGGAAAAACAACGATATGATCGTTGGCAGAAATCTAATGAAATGGCCAAGTGCTATATCCTAGCATCCATCTCAAATGTTCTACAACATTAAATGCAGGATGTAGAACTAGCTTCGGACATAATGCATAGTCTGAAGAAGATGTTTGGTGAGCAAGGCTGTTTAGCAAGGCTGTTCAGCAAGGCAAGAAACCATGAGGCAAGTTTATAATACCAAAATGGCTGAAGGTACTTCAGTGAGAGAGCATTGTCTTACAATGTTCTATAATCTGAATACATTAAAGCTTTTAGGTGCCGACATTGATAGAGAATCCCAAGTGGATATGATACTCCAGTCACTACTAGAATCATTCAAGGAATTTAGACTTAATTACAATATGAATAATAAGATTTATTCTTTGTCTGAATTAATGAATGAGTTAGTGGCGGCGGAAGGCATCCTTGGTACTTCTAGTGTTGAAGCCAATGTTGGTGAAGCTTCTACTTCTCAACCTAAGTCGAAGGGCACGGATAAGAAGAAGAAGAAGAAGAAGGACTTCACTAAGCAAAAAGGTAAGCAAATTGCCTTAGGGGTTGCCGACAAAGGAAAGAAGCTCAAAGGAAAGTGTTTCCTTTGTGGTGAGAAAGGACATTGGAAGAGAAATTGTCCAAAGTTTAAGGCTGCCAAGAAAAAGGGTATGAAAACTTCCTTTCTTCTTGAAATATGTTTGATACGGAATCCCACGGATTCCTGGTATGTGGATTCAGGTTGTACTAATCATGTCTGTAATTCTTTGCAGGGGTTTCAGGAGACCAAAAAACTGAATGAAGGAGAATTTTTTCTTACCTTAGCGGATGGGAGTAGAGTTGTAGCTGTTGGTGTTGTTAATTTGTGCTTTGAGTCTAGGGTTTTAATATTGGAAGACTGTCTATTTGTACCTAATGTTCTTAGGAATTTAATTACTGCAACTTATTTAGGTAAACATGGGTATTGTATTATCCTAAAAGACAATGTTGTAATAAAGAAGGATAAAATGTTTATCTGTTCTGGCAATATTGTAGATGGTCTTTATATTTTAACTCCTGATAAGCATGAATTATATAATTCTAAATTAGATAATAATTCACATGTGAAATCATTAAAGAGAAAGTTTCCTTCTACTAGTGAAGCATATCTTTGGCACATGCGTTTAGGTTATATCAATTTAAACAGAATTCAAAGACTTATCAAAGATGGACTCTTGGGGTCCATGGACTTTGATGAATTTCTAGTTTGTGAATCTTGTTTGGAAGGTAAAATGACCAAACGACCTTTTAATGCAAAAGGTAGAAAAGCTCAAGATTTGCTAGAACTAGTACATTCAGATGTATGTGGTCTTATGTCAATTCAAGCAAGAGGTGGTTATGAGTATTTCATCACCTTTACTGATGATTACTCTAGATTTGGTTATGTGTACCTAATAAAGTGGAAGTCCGAAGCTTTTGACAAGTTCAAAAAGTTTAGAGTTGAAGTTGAGAATCAATTGGGTAAACGCATAAAGGCCATTCGATCTGATCGAGGTGGCGAATACCTTCTTGGTGATTTTAAGGATTACTTGACTGAAAATGGGATTATATCCCAATTGACTGCACCTGGAACTCCACAACAAAATGGTGTAGCAGAAAGAAGGAATATGACTCTTTTAGATATGGTTAGATCTATGATGAGTTACTCAACTCTACCAATTTCTTTTTGGGGATATGCCTTATGTGCTGCAATGTATCTTCTGAATTTAGTACCTTCGAAGTCTGTTCCTAAAACACCTGTAGAGTTATGGAATGGGCGTAAGCCTAGTATGAGACATCTCCATATTTGGGGTTGTCCAGCACGTGTTTAAAGGAAAGTCTGACAAGTTACAGTCTAAAACAGAAGTGGTTTTCTTTGTAGGGTATCCAAAAAGAAAAGTTGGAGGTTTATTCTATAGTCACAAGGACAATAAAGTGTTTGTTAGCACAAATGCCAAATTCTTGGAAAATGACTATATGAATAATTTTACTCCTAGAAGTAGAGTTGTCTTGGCTGAAATGAATGAACTTGTAGTTAAACAACTAATGGACGAAACTAGGGATGATGTGGATGTATTGGATACACCACAAGATACTATTCATGAGATGTCTAGTACATAGGTGCCTCGTCGTAGTGGGAAAATTGTTCGGCCTCCTATGAGATTCATAGCTTTGGGAGAAACTTATGAAGCTATCTCAGAAGAGTCTGAATCGGATCCCTACACTTATGATGAAGCAATGAATAATATAGATGCACATCATTAGGTCCAAGCTATTAATTCTGAATTAGATTCCATGTATTTCAATCAAGTTTGGGATCTTGTAGTGGCGCCTAACGGCATTAAACTTGTTGGTTGCAAATGGGTTTACAAGAGGAAGAAAGAGATAGATGGAAATGTTGAAACCTTTAAAGCAAGACTAGTGGCGAAAGGGTATACACAAAAGGAAGGCATTGACTATGATGAAACTTTTTCGCCAGTAGCCATGCTTAAGTCTATCAGAATTCTCTTATCCATTGCTGCTCATTATGATTATGAGATTTGGAAAATGGATGTCAAGACTTCATTTCTTAATGGCAATCTTGAAGAAGAAATCTATATGTTGCAACCAAAAGGTTTCATAGTAAAGAACCAAAAGCATATGGTATGCAAGTTGAAAAGGTACATTTATGGACTTAAGCAAGCATCTAGGTCATGGAACATCAGATTTGATCAGGAAATCAAATCATTTGGTTTTGAAAAAAATCTTGATGAACCATGAGTGTACAAAAGACATCAAGACAAAGTAGTAATGTTCCTAGTACTTTATGTAGATGACATTCTACTCTTTGGAAATGATACAGGGGTAATGTCATCGGTCAAAGTTTGGTTGTCAAGCCAATTTGATATGAAAGACTTGGGCGAAGCTAACTATATTCTAGGGATCAAGCTTTGGTGAGATCAAAAGAATAGGATGTTAGGTTTGTCACAAGCTGGATATATAGATAAGGTCCTAGAACGATTTAGTATGCAAAACTCCAAGAAAGGATTACTTCCTTTTAGAAGGCCTAAGACTCAAGAGGAGGAAAACATGATGAGACAAGTTTCCTATGCTTCTGCTATGGGAAGTCTCATGTATGCCATGCTTTGTACTAGACCGGATATTTGTTATTCAGTTGGCATGGTTAGTCGATATCAATCAAGTCTAGGACCTAAACATTGGCAAGTTGTAAAGCATATTCTCAAGTATCTAAGGAGAACGAGGGATTATATGTTTGTTCACCGTTGTGAGGATTTGATTCCCATTGGCAATACAGATTTGGATTTTCAGTCGGATCTAGATTTCAGAAAATCCACATCTGGATGTGTTTTCACCTCGGGAGGTGGAGCCATATGTTGGAGGAGTGTTAAGCAATCTTGTATTGCGTACTCCACCATGTAAGCCGAGTGTGTTGCTGCTTGTGAAGCAGCAAAGAAGGCTATTTGGCTCAAGAAATTCCATTTTGATCTTGGTGTTATGAGAATTGAGTAAGTTCCTATTACATTGTTCTGTGACAATAGTGGAGCGGTTGCACAATCCAAGGATCTGAGGAATCACAAGAAAGGAAAGCACATAGAGAGAAAGTATCACATCATTCGAGATATTTTTGCTCGTGGAGATGTGGTAGTAGCAAAGATTAATGGTGCAAAGAATCTAGCGGATCCCTTTACCAAAGCCTTGCCCCAAAGGACTTTCAAGTCACATTTGGAGGAGATGGGAGTTAGACTAGTGCACAATAGTCTTTAGTGCAAGTGGGAGATTGTTAGGATGTGTGCCCTTAAATCCTATTGTATGATGCTATGTATGCTATTATTTTTGACATTATGTATGACTTAATGTTGTGTTTAATAAAGTTGTTTTGCTATTATCTAAAATAATGGTAGCATGAATATTGGGACATTATCATATAGTCCATGAGATGCATAGTATGTGATTTATGTGAAAAGTCACAGAAGATATAAATCACAAGTTCTTTGTAAACTCAGAATTTTAGTTCGTAGTCGGTGATGAAATTGGGCATTTCATCTGCGAAGACTATAACATATCAACTAAGATGATTTGTCTTGATCATGGAAATAGAGATTTCTAGTTGATATGTTGATATGTTTTAAGAGTTAAAACATATTGAACTGGACCGGTGTGAGATTTATTATTCTCCTAACAGCTGTCAATTGAATAATAAACTCACGACTTGTATTTGCATGAACTCTTAATCCTGAGAAAATAATGAATTTGATCATGAGGTGTGAGTTTCTTTGATATATCGGGAGTGAGATCTAGAGTTATGGTTAAAACCTCAGTATGTTGGGCAACTACATTTAATGTTGATGGAACATATATTCTCAAGATGGAATTCATAGTCTCTTAACGGAGATACAAAATATTCCCTTGAGATAAGTTTAATGGGTTTGTTATTCAGAATGTTAGGCCTAACTACTTTAGTAAATAGTTACTAGAGTATATATTTATGAGATTGGATTTCATAAATATATAATGAATAACTTAAAGAATTAAACTGGGTACTCAAGGATAAAATATAATAATTTACAAAGTGGCAGTCTACATTTATGACTTTGTGTTACTACGAATACTTTATGAAGGGGTTGCATGTATAATAAAGTCTTGGGATATAATTTATAGACAAGGCCTAGAGTGCAACTATATTTATATAGTGGTATTAAATATAGTTAATGGTAACTTTGGACTTGTCAAGAGTTGACAGAAAAGTCCGAGGCCCATTAGAGATAGTGTCTTATTGGTGCCTTTTGGCCCCACTCCAAGCCACACACTTAAGCCCTATTGGAAAGGCCTAAAAGGCCAGCCCAATTAGATAATCGGTTAGACACAAAGGGAAAAACATACAGAATTTTCTGTAGAGAATTTTTAGAAGATCACCATTGTGAAGTGGTGTATGTAAGTATTAGATACTTTGACATTCTCCCTTTGGAACTGATTGAGAGACCACACATCTTGGGTGTTAGCGGAATTGGAGTGAAGATTGAAAATGTTCCCAAGCGATATTGATCTTCAGTTTTGAAATTCACCGCTCCAAGGTACACTCTCTTGTTCTTAAGTTTTGAAACTTATTTAGTACATGTTAGCTTTTATGAATGAAGTAGATCCGTTATTTTTTCGCTACGCACATGCATATTTCCTTCAAGGAAGTTGTTGGCTACAAAGTTCTTCAGTTCATCTAAACAATGAAGATCAATAAGCTCCTGGGTTACAAAACCCTTGGTGCAAAGACACAGTAGCTTCTTCAAAAAATATGATGAACTAAGTCAACTTTTTTCTCCAGTCACACAATGCATGAAGGGATGCTCTGTTTCTGTGTGTGACAACCTTTAAAATAATCCTTATATATGTCTAGGGTTGTGAGAAAAGAAATCCTACACAAATACACTTGGATATGTGTGAAAACAGATCTGAAAATTTGAATTTCGTAATTCTCGTTAAATACTGTTTCTGTCGAGCAGCTGTCAAGATTCGTCATTAAATCTTAATAGATATCTATCTGTCTAGAAATCTGTCAAATTTCAATGAACAACATTTTTTCACTGTTTCTTGGACAATTTTGTATGGCTTCAATACTAGACTTAAACTCTTGTTCCTTGAAGTACTAAACCCATCCTAGATCTACCCAATTACAAGTAAAGTGCGTTTGGTCAAAGTATTAGCCAATTTATGTAACATATGTTCTAACAAGTTCCACATATGTCCTAACAATCTCCTCCTTTGGCAATCCGTGACAAAACCACAACAAACAAATGAAGTATGAAAGAAGTCATAAATCACTAAACTCATAATTCACTTGTTAAATACAATAAAATCTAATCCTAACACAAACTCTTTAAAAATTTTGCAAGAAGAGAGTTTATGGCATGATAGATTTTGACAACTTGTCTTTCTAAAACACTTTAAACAAAACTCATCAAGCCATCTTAGTGTGAAACAGAAATAAAAGATTGTATACATAAAGAAACATGTGTATAAAAAGAGAAAAAAAAACAACACATGGAGAGATAGGTGAGAAACAACATACATCATCATATATATAAATGAGAAAATAAGTTTAATGTATGTTATCAATAAATGGTCACAAGACCTATACACCGGTATAATGTAACTAAAAAGAAAGAAAAGAAAAATACATATAAACCTCACTACATCCCTAAAAAAAAACACTTTCCCTAACAAAAAAATGTCCTATGCTAACTCTCCCCCTAAATACATTACTACTCTCATCCCAATACTACTCCCCTTTTTTGTCACGAATGACAAAGGTTAAGTCAACACTGAGAGGTCGTCTCATTATCACCAGAATAGCTAGCATCCTCATCCTTATCATCATCACCAGTACCATCATTAGCATCCTCATTAGCCAAAGCCTCAGGTGAAGGAGAAGGTGGAGCGACGAAGCCACCTTTCTAAGCCTACCGTCGAGTGATACGGCCAACACGGATGTTCACCTGACACAACTCATCACTGAGAGTGTCAAGACGAGCATCCATGCGCTCAAGCTACGCCATTATGGCCCCAAGAGTCACACCACCTGCTGAAGAAGAAGGAGCAGAGGTGGATGGAGTGGTGGAAGTGGGAGAATTCGTCGTCTCGGTCCTTGGCCGCTTTGGTCAAAGATAGGCCTCGCTCCGTCAAACAGACATCGCGCTAATGGCTCCCATGATAGGATAGATGGAAGAATATGGAAGAGGGATAAAAAGATGGCGAAGAATCCGTGTGATAGCTGAAGAAGAAATGAGCGTATCATGGGTTTCCATATCTCTATAGACATCGATGAGAGAAAGAATAAAGTGAAAAGGAAAGTCTATAGAGAGGTCCTCAAGGAGGGATAGCAAAAACTGGGCACAAGGCTCTGTAATGGAGTTATAGTGAGACAATGGATATAGAACAAATGTCATCACCATGTTTAGGAATCTTGGGCCTTTTGTAAAGTCCCCATTAAGTAGTAAAGAATTTGCGTGTTGTGTGTGAAAACATCGCAAGAGTGCATAAGTCTCTAATATTATGACGATTTGAGATATGAGAAAATCAATTTAACTCACACACAAACATAACTGCTTAATGGGGACTATCAACTTTGTGGTACATTCTATAACTCTCATATATCCTAGAAACACGCTTGCATCCATATTTAAAAGCATTTTGATTCTTTTTACTTTTGATTTTTCTTTGCATATTTTTTTTTTCTTTTGAGCATATCATGCATGGGCATATAAGAGAGAGAAAAGAAATACCCAATTATGTGAAGCCAAAACATCACAATTTTGCCATGCCAAAGCACACAGATGTTATTCATGATTAGCGGGCTTTAGTGGTGAGATGGTTATCTATGCCTTTCTCTTAGGATTTTCTAGTCCTTCCCATAAAAAAGACTGATATGAGTGTTAAATATAAGAGATTACTTAATTGTACTTATAACAAACATGAGCCATAAAACTCACTTACTTAGTTGTGCATTAAGATGCTCATCTAAGCTACAAAAGATACAAAGTTTAGAAAACTTTGTTTCAATGGCCATCCAAGGTACACAAGTATCAATGTACACAAAAAACACACTATTTTTGTATTTTTTTGATTTTTCAATTTTTTTTATTTTATGAAAAAAATAAAGCAAAACTAAAAACAAACAAACAAAAACATGTTAAACAAAGTAAAGCATAAAAGTAGACTGACTTAAACAAAGGAAAGCAAAACACATAAGTAATGCATAACCATGAGAAAGGGGGGTGGGGGGTAGAAAGAATAAGTGAATGAATCACTTAGAAACTTTTTCCTTCCAAACCTTAGTTTTGGAGGAAGAACCTTTCCTTTGTGTGAACCCTTGAACTGGAGGTGAGGTGGAAGAATTGAAACAGTTCAAATTCGAAAGGAACATAAGGGCCTTTAGAAGATCTCTAAGAGGGGTCAGAGAGGATGGAAATTGATTTTGGTTTTCAGATGAGATCATACTATT
The DNA here is from genome assembly GCF_040712315.1 of Castanea sativa. NCBI lineage: Eukaryota > Viridiplantae > Streptophyta > Magnoliopsida > Fagales > Fagaceae > Castanea > Castanea sativa. The sequence goes on from NC_134020.1 coordinate 13,358,856, forward strand.
GCTTTGTTGAGTGGCTAACCACTTGTAGCAATTTGGACGAGTATACTCTGAAACTCCACAGTGTTGACATCGATGCGGCTTCTTCGATTGAGACTTTTTGTTATTAACCTTCTTAATCGTAGGGATTCTAGTCTCTTTCTTTTTAAGCTTAGGGGGTGCACCTAAAATAGATTTGCCTTTATCTATGTTCTCACTAGCTATATCAGTTTCGCATTCATTGTTCTCAAAATTAGCACAATTAGCAAGTGAGACAAACACAATAGTACTAGAAAAGGCTATATTAGGAGAAGAGAAATTATACCCCAAGCCAGTTCTATCAGAAATAGATTTCTAAAAGCTAAGCATCTTATCAAGCTTTGCACTAGAAGTCCTCTCCAATTGAGCTCTAACCTAGA